>NC_052163.1:112193424-112493424 GCF_902713615.1 Scyliorhinus canicula | reverse complement strand
TGAAAGCCGGGGTCCCGCAGGAGATCAGGATTATTACCTTTTGCTGGTTATTTCAGGCAACGCCATTTGACTGGAAGAAATACTGCATCGTTTGGTATACTGGGCTCGGTCTCCCAAGCCTGCATCAAAGGCCTCTAGACTTCCGAAAAGCGGCATTTTAAAAGTCTCACCGACCTCGTGCTTGTGCTGGGGAATTCCGGTGCGTTCAGGATGTCCAGGATCACAGTCGGCATTTTCCTCGTCGGCAGTATAAAAGCTCAGGAGGCCCGGGAAGGTAACTCCAAAAGAAGTTTGATTCGACAACAAAAGTAAAGGCCACACCGGGGCTAACAGCTCCAAGATCCCAAACGGGAATACCGTTTGTAGCCGGTCCCAGGCCGGGCTGGGTTTTACAAAGCGATTGCCACGAGGCCCAGCAGATGGACCTCTGCCCACTAGCGGGGAAGCTCGTATTCCATGGGTCCCACAGGGAGATCAATTGGGATGTCCCGGTGGGTCTCATGAGGGTTATTACAGTCACTTTATTAAAATAAGGGATCGGGGTGTCCTTTTTTTTCATCCCTATGCCCAACCCAGAATTATCTGATCCTGGTGTGTCTCCTGTGCAATGTTCTTGGGAAGATTTTGGCGATGGGGAGCCGCGTTAGGCCAAGAAAGTCTCTGTTTGATTGAGGTGGCTGGAGTGGGGCTCAGTTCTCAATGGTGTTTTCACTGGTGAGCAGACCTACGCTTCAGCAATGCTGTCGGCATTGAGATGACGGCTGCCACTGTGAGTGAAGTTGTGGACAATGGTCTCGGCTCCCCGGCCCAGATTATTGCTGCTTATATTGATGAACTGCGAGACATCCTAAAGAGAATGGATGAAGTGGAGAAGAGAATCCCGTCAGTCTATAGGGCAGTCTCCTCACTGGGGCTCATCTTCAGTCTTTGGAAATCCTGCTGCACGGTTTGTCGAACATCCTGGTTGACTCGGGGAGATAGGGCCGGAGAACCCGCCTTCTCCCATTCCCTTGATTCCTTTAGCCCCAAGAGCTATATCTAATTCCTTCTTGAAATTGCACAATGTTTTGGCCTGAACTACTTTCTGTGGTAGCGAATTCCACAGATTCACCACTCTCTGGGTGAAGAAATTTCTCCTCACCTCAGTCCTGAAAGGTTTACCCCTTATTCTCAAACTATGAGCCTTAGTTCTAGACTCCCCACCATCGGGAACATTTTTCGATCTACACTGTCTAATCCTGTTAGAATTTTATAAGTTTCTCTGGGACCCCCTCTCACTCTTCTAAACTCCAATTAATATAATCCTCACCGACTTAGTCTCTCCTCACATGACAGTCCCGCCATCCCAGGAATCAGCCTGGTAAACCTTTGCTGTACTCCCTCCATAGCAAGAACATCCTTCCTCAGATAAGGGCACCATAACTGCGCACAATACTCCAAGTGTGGCCTCACCAGTGCAGTAAAACACCTATGGGTAGCACAGTGGTTAGCACAGTTGCTTCACATCTCCAGGGTCCCAGGTTCGATTCCCGACTTGGGTTGCTGTCTGTGTGGAGCCTGCACGTTCTCCCCGTGTCTGTGTGGGTTTCCTCCGGGTGCTCCGGTTTCCTCTCACAAGTCCCAAAAGACGTGCTGTTAGGAAAGTTGGACATTGCGAATTCTCCCCTCGGTGCACCCAAACAGCTGCTGGAATGTGGCGACTAGGGGCTTTTCACAGTAACTTCATCGCAGTGTTAATGTAAGCCTACTTGTGATAATAAATTAAGATTACTTTATTATTCCTATGCTTAAATCCTCTCACTCTGAAGGCCAACATACCATTTACCTTCTTTACTGCCTGCTGTACCTCTGCGCGTATTTTCAGTGACTGAAACATAAAGACACCAAGGTCTCGCTGAGTATCCACCTCCCAATTTATAGATGTTCAAATAATAATCTGCCTTCCTATTTTTGCTACCAAAGCAGATAACCTCCCATTTATCCACATTATACTGCGTCTGCCATGCATATGCCCACTGTAGCCACCTGGATTGGCCACTTCCCGACTTTAAAATGGAGATTCGCTAGGAATGCAGGGAAATTCAGCCAAGGACAGAAAAGCAAGCAGGTGCAAAGTTTCCTGTATATTAGGACATGCAGAACCCAGGCAGACTCGAAACCAAAAACCATTTGCATAGTAATGAGCGATCCCCGGGAACAATTGGTAACGTTAAGAGTAATCAAGACCAAACCAGACTCCTCGGCGCCAGCAGGAGCCAAAACAAAGGGAGGCCAAAGTACACTTAGGAACCGCCCAGCGATCAGGGAACAGTTCCAGTATTGGAGAAATCGATCCAAGTGATCAGAACTCAGTCCAATCACTTGGAACCAGGTACGGGCCCGCCCAAAAGGGCGCAAAGCCCCTGGGGACTATAAAGTAGAGTCCCCAAGTTCAGTTCGATCTTCTTGGCAGCTCTCAAAGAACTCGACCGTGACTCTCAACTCAGAGAGACTTGCCTAGCAGCTGCACCAACCAAGTAAGTGTCCAGTCAACGCACGCTATGAGATAGGCGCTCCTAACCATTAGTCCATACCAGCTGGAAGCCTGCAGACTCAGGATCGAACGAGAGGCCAATTGTTCCCCTGACCTAGTGGGTCCCTGTTGTATTTTATATTTTCCCCGCGTCTTGACTGTGATAGAGAAATTCAAACATGATTCATTAGGTAAGCAAAACTGAACTTTATTCACTAATTAGAACTGCTAGCAGAAAATGGCTGATACTTGGAGTCGGAAGGCAGTCAATTACAAACTGCGGAGTCCGTCCCAAGTCTGCGATAGTACAGACGAATAAGGCGATTCTTATACATTATAGGATCAAGATAACATGAATACAGCTTGGTCAGGAATTTGGTCAAAAGTAAAACATAAGTAATAATCGTTACCATGGCGGCACCTTGCTGACCGCCAGGGGACGTGAGTTTCATATTATTATCTTGTCTTTGTTTTAAGTAAGGGAAGAAGTTGTTTAGGAACAGGAAGAGATAGTTGTTCAGCTTGTTATGTATTACGACTACTTCGGGCTCCAAGCCTTATCTAGACTCTCAGAGTCACCCAGTTCCCATAGACATGCTGACCTCGGCTGTCTCTGTATTCTGGGCCTTAGGTTATATGAAAATCAGTTTAAATTCACTTGTACCAAGAAGACTTGACTAGTTTTCCCATCATGCCATTATTTGTTTCACACAATACTACACTCCCCCCTTTTGTCATATCATGACAACTAGCTAAATAGGTATATCCATGATTCGTTTGAAAATGCATTTACACAAGCAGGAAAGCAATCCTATCCCTAATAGCATTAGTAGAAGTAGAATAAAGGCCTTAAAGATCCAGTCAAATAATCCATGACCCAACCATCCTAGCCAACCCGGCGGGTTATAGTCGTGAAATTCACTGCCAATTTCTTGAATTTGAGCAGCCTGTTTCTTAATATGGTCGGCCAGGTTAGTGATATTTTCAGAGCCATCCGGAATGTAAGTACAGCACTCTTGGCCTATGATAGCGCACATTCCTCCCTGCAAGGCTAACAGATAATCCAAAGCCAGTCGATTTTGTAATGCCACGGTCCGGACAGTCACTAGCTCAGCTGAGACCTCGGCCAGTGCCTGTCCAGTGTCCCTGGCTTCTGTTGCAGTTACGTTTGCCAGATGTTCCAATGCTGAGGCCATGTAGATCAGTTCGTTGGATGCCTTGCCCGTTCCGTTTTAGAAATTGTTCTTTTTGCTCGCGAGGGGGAGTGCTTAAGGGTGGGTCGATGATGCATTTGGGGTATGACATATCCCAAAAAGCAGGATCCTGTCCAATCAATGGGGAGATACGGATATGCTTTAGTGCTGCATATGAAATAGGTTCCATTGTAGGCTGTACACTCATCAGCTGATGTCATCCAGGGGATTATATTGGTAGGTTGCACCTACTTTGCCCCATTAACTTTCCTTTCCCTGTTTTATTAAAACATATGGAACCTTGAACATTATACGAGTGGACAGTGAGGGAGGGTGGAGTTAGGACATGATTATAGGTAGGTTGATACAAAGCTGAAAATTTAGTCATGTCATAGCCAGCAGATTTCCATATTTTCATATTCCCCCTATCTCCCCTGATTCCTGTTTGATTTTGTCGTACAATCCATTCAACTGTTTCTGTGGTATGAAAGGGGAGAGATAGGAGAGGTATTCCTTCCCTTGACTGGACGGGGATGTGGGTACAAACCCAACACTTGCTAATATTCAATTTTTCGGCGTAAAGATATGACATATGTAAATAGGTATTGGAAGGCAGGTCTCGTTTAGTTCGTTTTTTTTTTACTACCGGGTGGCCATCAAGGCTAAGTAGTCCAGAAAGTCCAAAAATTATACTGAAGATCTTCATCCTGTGTTCTCGTCTGGGTTGGAGACTATCTTCTTGCAATCGGATAGATGTATCCAACTTGAACGTCCTTCAAGTTTGACCGAAGTTGGCGTCGTCAGTAGTACGAGGAATGGTCCGCTCCAGCGTTGTTCTAGTTTCTTTCTGTCCCAGTTTTTTACCAACACGAGGTCTCCGGGTTTGACCACTGGATATCGAGGGACGGCTGTCCCTGTCGTTACTGGTAGATGTACCTGTTTTACCTGTGAGTGAAGAAACTTCAAAGAAAGTGTTAATTGATTCAAATAGTTCTGCATTTGTTCCCCCATCACATGGAGGTCTACTCCCTCTAGGGGTTTTTCATGGGCATCCCAGGGAGTCCTCATTGGCCGACCATAGACTATCTCTGCAGCTGACAGTCCGGTCCGCGAATGGGGAGTCACTTGCATGTGAAACAGTGCCAAGGGTAATACTTTTAGCCAATTTAATCCAGTTTCTTCAGTTAATTTAGATAATTTTTCTTTTAAAGTTCCGTTGGCTCTTTCCAGAATTCCTGCTGCCTGCGGGTGATGTGCGCAGTGCAGTTGCTGTTTAATTACAAGGGCTTTGCACAATTCAGTATTGATCCGAGCTACAAAATGTGGTCCATTGTCTGAGCTCACCATTTTGGGTACCCCAAAACAAGAAATGACTTCCGTTAACAACAACTTCACTACTGTATGTGCCGTACAATTAGTGGTGGGGAAGGCTTCAATCCATTTACTAAACACATCAATTATTACTAAACAATATTTATAGCACTGTGCTTTTGGCAATTCGATAAAATCAAGCTGTATACAAGCAAAAGGATCATCTGGCAAGGGGGTGGTTCCCGGAGGACCTTTACTCTTATTATGTTTCATGCAAATGACGCATCGATCCAGCCGCGTTTGCGCTGCTGTATTCAAATCTGGGTGCCACCAAGTTTTTAGGAGTAGCTGTACCACTCCCTCCTTGCCAAGATGGGTACAAGAATGCAAATAATTAACAAGTAACGGCAATAAAGAATTCGGAATACAAACTTGACCAACTGGAGTCAGCCAGAGGTCTCGTGTCAAGGAGTGCGAACACCTCATTGACTTCCATAGTGTTCACTCAGAATCAGAGGCGTCCCTCTGTAAATTTTGAACTTCAGCTATCTCTGGCATGCCCTTCGTCCTTAATGCAGGTACCTGGTTTAGAGCCTGATTAGCCCCACTGGGAACAATTAAAGAGGTTGATGAAGCTGCAGTTTTAGCAGCTGAATCAGCACGGGCATTTCCTACTTGAACAGGAGTGTCACCCTTCGTGTGCGCAACGCATTTAATAATTGCCAATTGACGGGGAAGCTGAATAGCATCGAGGAGATTTTTAACCCAAAGTGCATTTTGAATGGGAGTTCCAGCAGAGGTGAGAAAACCTCACTGTTGCCAGAGGCGGCCGAAATCATGGGGTTCCTAGAATCAGTGTAAACATTAGTACTTTTATCTGTGGCTAAAATACATGCTTGAGTAAGGGCGAATAGCTCGGCTTGTTGTGCAGAGACAGGGGTCTGGAAGGCTGCTGCTTCTTGCACGTCAGTGTCGGTTACCACGGCATATCCCAACTGTGGGACGGGAAATGGGGAAATGGAAGAACTGCCATCAACATAAAAAATTAGATCTGGATTATCAATAGGCCTGTCTGTTAAATCCGGGCGAGGTGTGGAAAGGAAGTGATTCCGAAGTAAACAATCGTGTGGTGGTTAAGGTTATCGGGGGGCTATTCGAGGAACACAGCAGGATTTAAGGTTGAACAATAATGAAACGAGAGGTAGGGGTTTTGCAATAGTGAAACCTCATAGCGGCTCAATCGCGCTTGAGTCAGATGCTGGGTTTGCTGAGACGTTAGGAGAGCCACGATAGAATGTGAAGTATGCACTTGTACTGGTTGGTGAAGGGTTAGATTAGAGGCTGCCTGCGCTAACAAATGGACAGCAGTAAGAATTTGGGTGAAAAGGTCTGTCATACATAGGTCGTGTGCTGGGGCGATAGCCAGGGCGTTTTTCAGGGTAATAAAAGATAGCTTTGCTGAATCAGGTAGTTCAAACTTAAGAGGAGCATTTTGAGAAGAATACGGAGTTAATTCTTTAGTATATACAGTAACATTCGGAATCCATTGTCTGCAAAAGTTCACTAATCCTAAAAAGGCTCGCATCTGCTTGGGCAATGTAGGAAATGGGGTCTACAGTATAGGAGTAATGCGTTCTTGAGTAATGGAGCGATCAGTAGCACTAATTAGGACATCCAAAAATTTGACTTGTCGTTGGCCTTTATGAACTTTAGCGGGCGGGATCACATATCCCCATAAATGGAGACGGATGAGCAGGTAAAAGGTGTCACGCTGGTTAGCGATGAAATCAGGGCTGGCAAGGAGTAAGTCATCAACGTATTGAATGATGGTGGAGCCACCAGGAGGTGCTAATGTCGCTAACTGGGAGTGCAATGCCTGTGAGAAATGGGTTGGAGAATGAATGAAACCGTGTGGAAGTCGAGTCCAAGTGTATTGCGTCTTCTTAAATGTAAAGGCAAACAAATACTGTGATTCAGGGGCGAGGGGTATAGCAAAAAAGGCATGTTGCAAATCAACAAGGGTAAAAATAGTCGCTTCCGGTGGGACATTGCTAAGGATTGTCGCTGGATTTGGGACAATGGGATGTAAGGGTTCAACTATCTGATTAATAAGCCGGAGGTCTTGGACTAAACGCTATTCGGATGGTCTTCCTATCTTAGGAAGTGGAAGAATCGGGGTATTACAGGGGGACTGGCACGGTATCAGAATTCCCTGTTGAAGGAACGATTGAATCATGACCGAGACTCCTTCTTCAGCCTCGGGACGCAAAGGGTACTGTGAAATTGAGGGCAAGGGCATATCAGGTTTGACTCTAATAACAATGGGAGGGACATTAGTGAGACTAACTTCGTGTTTGGAGGCTGCCTATAAATCTGCGGGTAGTTCAGAAGCCGTAGATTGCGTTGAATGATGATGGTGCAGTGTGCCAATGTGGACAAATGGGCGTTTAAAATATTCTAAAGTGACATGTGGATTGGGAATATCTAAGGGAGGTGAAAAGTGTGAGGGAGCAAAATCAGTCGACCACCACTGTGGAGTAGTGAATAGGGGAAAGTTTCGAAGCTGGGCCTGCAGAATAGGTGATATAGTAATGCGGTTATCAAGGCTTGGGTCACTATATTCTCTCATCTGGACTCTATCGGGTGTTTTAAACAGTGGTACTCAGGGTTAACGTTAGCTGCCAGCATAGAACACAGAGCAATCAGGCGCAGGCACAGAAGTTATTAAATTCTGCAGCTGGTGACCTCGTATTTGAGACAGTTCTATAAACATACCATTATCAATGCATGTATTACCGCTCCGAATTTGCAGTGTCTAATCAGCAACTTTCTAATCAAGGTGGATAGCCTAACTTTGTTCTTTTCCATATGCGCATTCCGTTTTCAAGACCTGTCAATTCTATACTCAATTTTTATTCTTTATCCTGCCAGCTGGCTAACAAGGAAGCATCCTTCAATTTTGGACAATATTCCCTCCATAGAGCAACTAACTTTTTAGCAGTTGACGCCCTATTATTTTCCTAAATCACTTGTTGAGCTTCTATTACTGTTGATATGTCTTTTAGTTGTTCACACAGCGTTTGCAGTACGCTGCCATTTTAAAAAGTTGTATCTAAAGTTTTACCCATTGTACACTTTGTCTGATGCCAGATGGTCCTTCCGATTACAATTTTAACAATTGATTAAGGAAATTACGTGTGTGATGTTTTATGTCAGGGTCCGCAAGCTTTTTGCCCTGTTTATGTGTTATTAAGCAGAGTTATCCGCATCTGCAGGAGATTATAATTTAAATCACGGAGTAATCGCGCTCCGTACAAACCAATTAACAGCTCGAAGGTGACACTGTAAAGATTCTATGTAACCCGCCTTACAAAGTTAACGGGAACCTTTTATCGCGAAGGTTTCAGGTAATAACAAGGACCATGTTGGCATCGATATCTCTTTACCTCTTTCAAATCATCACAGCTTGAAACATAATTTTTAAAGTCAAAGTCTGAAAAATGAAATATGAATTCTTTCCCTCTCTCTCTTATCTATTTCTCTCCCTCTCTACATAACTCTGTCTGTCTTTGGAACTCTTGTTGCTCTTTCTCTTTATCTGTCTACCTCTCCATCTCTGCCTCTCCCGGGCTCGCTCTCTTTCGCTCTCTCTAACAGTTCCTGTTTCTTGTCGCTGGCTCTCTCTCTCTCCTTCAATTTCTTCCTCTGTCTCTCTTTCTCTCTCTTGGATTCAGCCCTTGTCTTTGCGGACAAATTTTGAACAAAAATTTTTCATTCTCTTTCGAAAACTTTATCTGTGTTAATCCATTTAAGTCAATTTGCACTGATTAATTTTAGATGTATTAGCTATTCTTTGAGAAGTATTTTTTCTTTGTCAATTCAGAAAAGACCAACTGTCTGTTGAAATGGTTAATGTTTCCTGCAGAATCTAAGGGGTGGAGAACTTGGCGTGATGCCATTTACGTCTTTTCACGCAATCTAAAAACTTATTCACATTTCAATTACTCTTATTCGTAAAGTTACTTTCTTTTAAACTGATATAGTGTGAACTGAACAACTTTGGAACATTTTGGGAAGCTTGGGAACATTTGCAAGAGGAAATATGAATGTTTTGCCAATAGTTTAAAAACAATTCGAGTACGCATTTTGTTGTCCTTCATAAGAACCACTTGTTATCATAATAAGGCCAGTACAACATTCCAAGCAGTAGTTAGTTAACATCATCTGATCTACTAAATTTCGTTCAAAAACAATGTTAAAATCCAGTCATTATTGCCAGCATGCTTCTAAATTGATAACTTATTAACTTCACTTCTATAATTTCCTTATTGTGGATCTTTTAATCAATACCTTTTAGTCAATTATCATGTTTTCCGTAGAGAAGGGTTGTTCGATATTTACGGCTTGCGTCTGTGACCGAGTGCGTGTCGCTAAGGGGGATACGTTAGCAGGAGTTTCATTGGTAATGGGATCAGAAGTGGGAGTCAGGACTTAGGACAGTGGAATTGCAAGATCGGGGAGCGCAAAATGAGGGTGGGGTCCAGGGTTCAAATTCTCCTCGTCTTCCGTATCGCTTGAATAGGGGAACATCGGCATGCCAGAGCAACTGGGAGGATCCTCCTTTCCTATAATCTTATTGGCCAGTCCTACTTTTCTGCCGGCAGGAGATTTGTTATTGCCGAATTGCTTTTTATCATTTTGATTGTCTTTATCCCAAAGCTCACATTACAATTTTAAAGTCTCCCAATTTTTCGCTTTACCGTTCACACACTCATTAATATCTGTTTTGCGGGCTTTATCTCTCGAACTCATTGTGATTGTTCGTTGCGTTAAGTGGACTGTTTCTTTCCACTGTAAAATTAAACAATTTGAAACCGGCATTTTTTTTTCCAGATTGCTTTTTTTTCTGAATCAATACTATTGTCAAAGTTCCAAGATCCCTGTGTTACCTACTGGCCAGATATCGTTACCTAATTTATTGTTTAAAGCAGCGCTGCAGCCAATCTTCGAATATTACGTTCTTGAGAAGAGGTTTCTAAACACATGAAAAATAAAGGGGAGTTGCCGCTAGTTTTGTCTAAAGTTTGTCGCATAATGTCAGTAAAATGTGCCCCAGGCAAAAAAAACGCTCAAACAAAATTTCTGGTACTAAATCAAATTGGAGGGTCCCCGACCCCAAAAAATTACTGACAGGGTCCCTGACCCGAAAACATTACTGAGAGGGTCCCTGACCCCAAAACTTATTGACAGGGTCCCTGACCCCAAATTTATTGACAGCCTGTATAAATCTGATGCGGATGAAAAACGAGATCAACAAGGTCCCTGACCTGCTGCTAATTACACAAAAAAATGTACTCACAGTCAAATTTAGATTCGAGAACCGTCACCTGTTTAGTTACTTCCGTCAGGGATGAGGGGTCGCAGCACAGATCCGAGAGAGAGAGAGACCAAGGTCAATCTTACCTTGTGCCGGCGTCCGTCTCTTTACTCCGGTCGTGGCTTTGATCACTTTTTCTCAGTCCCTCATGGAAGCTCACTTCAGGATATTGGATTTTTTCTCGCAGCGCCAAATGTTGTATTTTATATTTTCCCCGCGTCTTGACTGTGATAGAGAAATTCAAACATGATTCATTAGGTAAGCAAAACTGAACTTTATTCACTAATTAGAACTGCTAGCAGAAAATGGCTGATACTTGGAGTCGGAAGGCAGTCAATTACAAACTGCGGAGTCCGTCCCAAGTCTGCGATAGTACAGACGAATAAGGCGATTCTTATACATTATAGGATCAAGATAACATGAATACAGCTTGGTCAGGAATTTGGTCAAAAGTAAAACATAAGTAATAATCGTTACCATGGCGGCACCTTGCTGACCGCCAGGGGACGTGAGTTTCATATTATTATCTTGTCTTTGTTTTAAGTAAGGGAAGAAGTTGTTTAGGAACAGGAAGAGATAGTTGTTCAGCTTGTTATGTATTACGACTACTTCGGGCTCCAAGCCTTATCTAGACTCTCAGAGTCACCCAGTTCCCATAGACATGCTGACCTCGGCTGTCTCTGTATTCTGGGCCTTAGGTTATATGAAAATCAGTTTAAATTCACTTGTACCAAGAAGACTTGACTAGTTTTCCCATCATGCCATTATTTGTTTCACACAATACTACACCTTTTCCAAAGCTAAGTATTGGCCTGTTAGTGTTAGAAATAGCCTAGTGAATAGTATTTTATGCATGAGTAGCGATTGACTGTGTGTATAATAAATGTGTTATGATTTGAACCTTACTAACTGGTGTATTGAGTTATTGATCAGCACTTGAACTTGAACCTCGTGGTGGTATCATAAAGATACCTGGCGACTCTAGAGCAAGGTGATTAAACAGAGCAAATTAAGTGTAAAACACACTTAGCAACATTTAGCAACACCACCCACTCAAGTTGGGTAATAACACCCTCCTCGAGGATTATGGCAGAGTGGTGAATTCATTCAAGGTTCAGTGGAGCTCCATGATGTCACAGATCCAGAGCAAGTAACTGTCAGAAAATCTAGGAGTGGTTTGGAAGTATGTTATTCCCACAACTGGGGAACATCAGTCCAGAAGATTTCAATCCGACTTCGGGGGCTTTGAGTCTTTTGTGAGGGCCACGAAGAATCCAGCACGAGTTTTCAGGATACAAAGAAATAACATTTATTTCCAATAACATATATATACAACAGCAGCAGCAACTTCCCTTGCTGCTCACTCCTCTCTCTGCTGCTGGTTCCAAACTGGCCAGCTCTATTTATGCAGGGAGTCTGCTAATGATTTCTCCGCCCCCCCTCATTGAGGAAGCTCACACTCCCACAGAATTGTGGGATTGTCATTAGTCCCCAGCCAATGGTAAGCAGGCAGATTATAACAGAGTCCCTCCAAGCTAATAGTATCTGTCTCCGGGCTACCAGGAAAGCAAAGGCCAGAAATTCTGCCTCTTTCTCCTCCTGGATTCCCGGGTCTTCTGACACCCTGAAAATCGCCACCTCTGGACTCAGTGCCACCCTTGTTTTTAAAACCGTGGACATGACGTCCGCAAACTCATGCCAAAATCCCCTAAGCTTCGGACATGTCCAAAACATGTAGACATGGTTCGCTGGTCCTCCCGCACATTTTGCGCACCTGTCCTCCACCCCAAAGAATCTGGTCATCCGGGCCACTGTCGTGTGAGCCCGGTCAACGACCTTAAATTGTATCAGGCTGAGCCTGGCACATGTTGAGGATGCGTTGACTCTACTCAACGCGTCCGCCCATAGACCATCCTCTATCCTCCCAGCTCCTCCTCCCACTTGTGCTTCAGCTCCTCGGTCTGCGTCTCCTCCGACCCCATAAGCTCCTTATAAATATCTGAGAAGCTCCCTTCTCCTACCCACCCTCTGGAAACTACCCTGTCCTGAATCCCCCTTAGCGGGAGGAGCGGGAAGGTCTTCCCTTCATAGTTGATCATCTTGAAAATAGCTGCCTCATAAATACTGACTGCGTGGGAGCGATACATCCAGGAATGGAGGAGAGATGGACTGGGATGGGAGATGACCAATATAATTTGGAAAGGGCCAAATGACAAGATGGCAGTGGGGAAAGATTGTTTTAGTTGAGCTGAAGTTCACTGAAAGCCCAACTGGGATAATGGTAGCATTTGGCCCTTAGTTTTAGCAACACTGAGAAAAGGAGGGGGAAAGGTTAGACAGGGTCAATTGTCTGGTCACTGTATGGTGACTCTGCTGGAGTGTGTATGTGTGTCTTTGGGATAAAAAACTAGTGTCCGTCATGGTGCTTGTAAAACTGGTGGATTTGTCTATCCCAAGTTCATGTGAATATGGGAATCCATGGGGGTCTCTAAGACCAGTCTCCCTTTGTTTTATTCTTTGGAATTTGGCAAAGGAGAGACAGAATTTGTAGTCGGTCAACCGAAGGTTAAAGGGATCATGAAGAGCGCACAGCAGCCAGTCACAAAGCAACAGGGACAGAGAGCGACACTCAACACACACAGCTTCAAAAGCTCCGAGTGGAGGTGACTGTAACAGGGAGGTTGGGAGCTTGGGGAGTGACCTCCTCAATTAATGGTCCAGTGCCCCATACGCTCCTGCAAACTAATGTTAAGTTCATGTTGCAGGTCAGTATTAATGAGGGAATCGCTTAGCCGATGCAAGGCATGAAGAGTTACACCAAAAACTGTGAACTTCCAGATCTTGCTGCCTGATTTAAGCTGTATGTAATGTTCTCTGTATGCATGGATAATGAGGTCTTTGTAGTTGAAGTGATCAGAGAACATACAGTTTTGAAAATTAACAAAACTGTTTATTAATCAACTAAAACACGAAAGGGTTTCTATGATGTCTACTAAGATTACAGTTGGATACAATGGCTAAATACAAACAACTGTGATGAACTATTATTAATTACTGTTGGCTCAGGAGCCGCTCGATCTGTGACTGCAGTCTGTGCCTGCTGTCCAGCTTCTCCCTGTCTGCTGTCCAGGTTCTGTGTCTCACATGTGGGTGTCTTCCAGTGACTTTCTATTGTCGCTACGCCACTTGTTGTCTGATGCTAGAATACATCCTGTCTCACCATGTGGGTGTCTTCTAGTGACGTTCTCCTGTCGTCACGCCACCTGTGGTCGGATGCTAGAATGCGTCCCGTCTCACCATGTCAGGTGCTAGAATGCGTCCTGTCTCACTATGTGGCCGTCTTCCAGTAACGTTCTCCTGTCTTCACGCCACCTGTGGTCGGATGCTAGAATATACATATACTATCTATACATACAGGCACTAATGTTTATGTAATGAACTCCAATTGGCTTTATTGGTTGGCCAATTGGAGTATGAACTCCCTCAATGATATCTCATTGAGGGGGCACATATAATCACCTGTGTAGGCTTTGTGAGCCAGTCTTAAGTTGACTGGACTGCTAGCAGCACTGTTTGTAGCTGCTCCTGTAATATCGTTATTATAAATAAATATTGGTGTGGTGACGGAACTCCTGCCTCCCGTGGATTACTACAGTGGCGACGAGGTAAACTACGAATTTTGCGGAGACCAGCTGCCGCACTCGGAGGGTAAGCCTTGCCATTTTAAAAATGCCATTTTTTGGAAGGTTAGAGGCATTCGACCCGGCTATTGAGGACTGGTCCCAGTATGTGGAGAGAATGTGTTATTTCTTCCGGGCAAATAATATACTGACGGAGGAAAGGAGATGGCTTATACTGCTGTCGGCGTGCGGACCCTCCGCTTTCGCCATTATACGTAGTCTAACTTATCCCGATGCGCCGGACACGAAAACTTTCCAAGAAGTAACGGAATTGGTGAAAGAGCACTACAACCCAAAACCACCCCTCATTTTGCGTAGGTACAGATTCTACACAGCGAAGCGGGAAGACAGGGAGTCAGTCACAAATTTCTTGACCCGCCTGAGAGGGCTGGCGGAAAAATGTGAGTTCGGCCCGATGCTAAATGAAATGCTTCGGGACCGGTTAGTGTGTGGTATAAACAACCTCACAATAGAGAAACGCCTGTTGGCGGAAACAGAGCTAGACTGCAGGCAGGCGTTACAGCTCGCACTGTCCCTAGAAAAGGCAGCAAGTGGGGCACAGGAACTACAGGGCACGCCAATGGAGGTAGATACCTGTGAGAGGGACTACCACAACGAGTCCTGCTACCAGATAGCCACTCTCAGGAAAAACCTGAGGAATAGAGGGAAAAAGGAAAACCCCAGAACTGCCCCCAAGTCTGCCAGGACTAACTGGAGACAGAGGGAAGTTCCGGCTGAGGCTCCCCCAACAGAGAAGGACCGTTTCTGGCACCAGACAGAGTGGGGTAACAATGCCAGAAACCCTAGAAGGAGGTGGCAAAAGAGGAATAGCAGGTGGGGAAGCAGGGAGGTACACAACCTAGACGCCCCGTCCTCCTCCGAAGAGGAACAATTATATAACATTGCAACGAAGAAAGCAGAACCCATTAGGATTACCCCACGGGTGAACGGGCGGCCGACAATAATGGAAATAGACACGGGTGCGGCTTTATCAGTAATGGGAGTGGCAGCATTTAGAAAAATCAAAGATGGACTCCAGCCACTAACCCTAACAAAAACATTGACGAAACTTAAAACCTACACGGGGGGACCCCGTAAGTTCTAGGCACGACTCATGTACCCGTGGAATATGAGAAACAATTGCTCAGATTACCGTTGACTATAGTAGAGGGCTCCGGTCCGAGCTTAATTGGACGGAACTGGCTGAAAGACCTAAAATTAGATTGGATGAAAATTTTCCAGAGTGGAAGCGGGCAGTTGAGTGGAGTACTCCAAAAATACCCGGAGGTCTTCCAGGAAGGTTTGCGGGAAATCATAGGCACCAAAGCAACTTTGCACGTGGACCCAGAAGCACTTCCGAAATTTTGTAAGGCCAGGCCGGTACCTTTTGCATTAAGGAAGAAAGTAGATGACGAAATAGAAAGGTTACGGCACAACGGCATTATCAGACCAGTACAGTTCTCGGAATGGGCAGTGCCGGTGGTACCAATTTTGAAGCCAGACGGCTCGATACGTCTCTGTGGAGATTTCAAACAGACAATAAACAAATACGCACTGCTGGACAAATACCCAATCCCGAAAATAGACGACCTGTATGCCAAATTGGCAGGTGGGCTTTTGTTCACGAAACTGGACATGAGCCACGCCTACCTGCAGTTAAAACTGGACAAGGACTCCCAGAAGTTCGCTACGATCAACACCCTGAAGGGCCTTTTTCGTTATACTAGGCTACCTTTCGGAGTGTCATCAGCCTGCACTATATTCCAGCGTACGATGGAAAATATTCTGCAGGGACTACCGCAGGTGGCCATTTATTTGGACAATGTCTTAATCACGGGTAGGACAAACAGGGAACACTTAAGGAACCTGGAGGAAGTGCTCAGGCGTTTTGTAAAGGCAGGCGTACGGCTAAAAAGGGAAAAATGTGTTTTTTCTGTCCCCACAAGTGACGTACCTGGGATATAAAGTAGACGAGTCAGGCTTACACCCATTAGAAGACCGAGTAAGGGCAATAAAAGAAGCCCCAGCTCCCACCACGGTCCAGGAGTTACGATCATTTCTAGGGTTGGTAACCTATTATGGAAAATTTATTGAAAATAGGGCGTCCATCCTAGAACCCCTCCACCAGCTACTAAAAAAGGGGCAAGAATGGAAATGGTCCACCCGCCAAAACCGAGCATTTAGGGACATTAAGGAACCGCTGTCATCCTAAAATGTCCTAGAGTATTATGACCCAAGGAAGGAGTTGGTGGTCACTTGTGATGCATCCCCCTATGGGGTAGGAGCCGTCTTAGCCCATGGAGGAAGGAATGGGGAAGAACGGCCAATAGCCTATGTTTCGAGGACCTTGGCGATGGCTGAGAGGAAGTACGCCCAAATCGAGAAGGAAGGACTGGCGGTGATATTCGCAGTAAAAACATTTCACCAGTATCTGTACAGGTGGAAATTCACCATAGTGACGGACCATAAGCCGTTATTAGGGTTATTAAAAGAAGACAAGTCAATACCCCCGATTGCATCAGCTAGAATCCAACGCTGGGCGTTGCTACTGACGGCGTATAGATACGTTCTGGAGCACAGACCGGGAACACGAGTAGCAAATGCAGATGTTTTGAGCAGACTTCCCCTCCTGGACACTCCGCTGCAAATACCAAAAGTAGAGGAGACAGTAATGACTCTAAATTTTTTGGACACCCTACCAGTAGACGCACAACATATTTGGTTGTGGATGCAAAAAGACCCAGTTTTAGCCAAGATGAAGCATTTACTGCTAACAGGGGAACTGGAAAGACCAGTGGAGCCCCAGATGCACCCATACTGGAGCAGAAGGGACCAAATAACCGTAGAAGACGGTATCCTATTATGGGGAGCCCGGGTAATCGTCCCAGCTCAGGGCCGTCAGGCAATCTTAACTGAGTTACATCACAGACACCCAGGGGTGTCTAAAATGAAGATGCTAGCTCGAAGCTACGTTTGGTGGCCAGGTTTGGACACAGACATAGCAGCCTTGGTACGTCGGTGCCAGGAGTGCCAACAGGGGCAAAGAGTGCCACCAGCGGCGCCATTGCACCCATGGGAATGGCCAGGCAGACCATGGACCCGCCTGCATATTGACCACGCCGGCCTTTTCATGGGCTCAATGTTTTTGGTGATAGTGGACGCCCACTCCAAATGGTTGGACGTCCACCGGGTAAACACGGCAAGCACAGCATCAACAATTGAAAAGCTCAGGGCCTCATTTGCAATACATGGACTTCCGGAGGTATTGGTGTCGGACAACGGAACGGTATTCACAAGTGGGGAATTTGGAAAATTCCTGAAGGAAAACGGAGTCCGTCACATCAAAACGGCCCCTTACCATCCAGTGACCAACGGCCTGGCAGAGAGAGCGGTCCAGACACTTAAAGCGGGACACAAGAAGCAGCCGGCAGTGTCAATGGACACAAAGCTCTCCCGCTGGCTGTTTGATTACAGGACCACACCGCATTCCACAACGGGCATACCGCCAGCTGAACTCTTAATGGGAAGGCGGCTGCGAACGAGGCTGAGTCTCCTTTTCCCAAATTTAACGGGGAAAGTGGAGAAACAACAGGAGGCCCAACGCAGGGGGCATGATAATAGTCGGCAGCAGAGACATTTCCAGGTGGGGGCACCGGTTTGGGTCAAGAATTATGGGAATGGACCAACGTGGGTCAAAGGCACGGTAGAGTCCCAAACAGGGCCCATATCCTATGAGGTTTCGATAGGAGGTAAGGTGCTGAAGAAACACCTAGACCAAATAAGAGCAGCAGAACCACACCTGGAGGCAGGCGAAGCAGGACCGCCTCAAGCTGGGATAGCCCAGACGGAAAGGATACCCACACCCCAGCCCCGAGCAATTTCTCCAGACCCCGTCATCCAGTCGTCAGAGTCGGAGATGGACACACTCAACGAGGCCGCCGCGACACCTCTCCCCAAGGAGGAGGAAGAACAACTTCCAAGGAGGTCGTCAAGGACAAGACGGGCACCTATAAGGTACACCCCACCCACTTCGGAGAACGACCCGGCGGACGACATAGAGGTGACAGACCCAGACATGAGGAGCAGGAAGAAGCTGAGAGGAAAGCCAGCTGGCAGGAATTCCTCGGACCTTGTGGGGGAGGGGTGTAATGAACTCCAATTGGCTTTATTGGTTGGCCAATTGGAGTATGAGCTCCCTCAATGATAGCTCATTGAGGGGGCCCATATAATCACCTGTGTAGGCTTTGTGAGCCAGTCTTAAGTTGACTGGACTGCTAGCAGCATTGTTTGTAGCTGCTCCTGTAACATCGTTATTGTAAATAAATATTGGTGTGGTGACGGAACTCCTGCCTCCCGTGGATTACTACAGTTTACATACGATTTGGTCATTATATTACATACATAGATGATAGTTCACATATCATCACACTCCCCAGTTTGCTTTACACAAACCCATCTCCCCTTCCGCCTCCCTACTATTTTCAAGAACCTGCTGGCTTTGCACACTGAACTCTCAGCAGAAAGGAAGCCCAGCCCACGTGGAATAAGACACCAAAGAGTCTTGGTTTTGGATGAGCTGAAGTTTACAGGCGGAGGAATATGAAACATCAGCCAGTTGAACATTGAGATAGCAAAAGAAGAGAACACAAACGAATTACTTGAAGCACGGTAGCACAGCGGTTAGCACTGTTGCTTCACAGCGCCAGGGTCCCAGGTTCGCTTCCCGGCTTGGGTCACTGTTTGTGCAGAGTCTGCACATTCTCCCCGTGTCTGCGTGGGTTTTCTCCGGGTGCTCCAGTTTCCTCCGACAAGTCCTGAAAGATGTGCGGGTTAGGTCATTTGGACATTCTGAATTCTCCCTCTATGTACCCGAACAAGCGCTGGAGTGTGGCGACTGGGGGATTTTCACAGTAACTTCACAGTAACTTTCACAGTGTTAATTGCTGGGGGAGATTACAGACGTAGGCAGGGGCGAAGCCTTGGAAGGAGTGAGAATTTTTAAATCGAGGTGTAGCTGAACCGGGAGCCAGTGTGGGTCAGTGAGAACAGAACATAGGATTGGGTTCAAGTTCGGATACGGGCAGCAGAGTTTTGAGCTCAGGTTTACAGAAACAGCAAGGTGAGAGGGCAGGGCGTTTTATAGAATTGGGGTGCAGGATATTTAAATTGATCAGTCCCCAAGGTACAACTTATTCATTCCATAACAGCAGAATTATCCAATCGCCCTGTTGCAGCCTGTCTGATTTCTGGTTGCAAACGCTCTTTTCCAAAATGAGTCGAGCTGTAACTGCACTACTGCTACATACCAGTGAGTGGTGCTGTTGTATAATTATGCTGTAAAATAAGAAATGGCTTATAATAATAATCGTTATTATTGTTACAAGTAGACTTGTATTAACATTGCAATGAAGTTACTGTGAAAACCCCCTAGTCGTCACACCACGGTGCCGGTTTGGGTACACAGAGGGAGAATTCAGAATGTCCAGTTCACCTAACAGGAACATCTTTTGGGACTTGTGGGAGAAAACCAGAGCATCCGGAGGAAACCCACGCAGACACGGGGACAACATGCAGACTCTGCACAGCTAGTGACCCAAGCCGGGAATCGTATCCAGGTCCAGGGAGCTGTGAAGCAACAGTGCTGACCACTGTGCTACCGTGCCGTCCTTATTCTTTAAAGAGCCTTTCATAATCTCAAGCCAACACAACTTGTGTTTATAAAGTGCCTTTAGCATAATAACATCTCCCATGGTGATTCGCAGAGCCATTATAAAATAACATTTGTCACAGAGTCACATTGGGAGATTTTGGGACAAATGACCAAAACCTTGGTCAAAGAGGTCAGTTTTTAAAAATTGATTTTTACAGGATGTGGGTATCACTGGTTAGGCCAGCATTTATTGTCCATCCCTAATTACCCTCGAGAAGGGGGTGGTGAGCTACCTCCTTGAACTGCTGCAGTCCTGAGGTGTAGGTACACCCCAGGACTTTGACCCAGTGACAGTGAAGGAACGGTGATATATTTCCAAGTCAGGGTGGTGAGTGACTTGGAGGGGTTGGGGTTCCCAGACATCTGCTGCTCTTGTCTATCTAGATCAGGGGTGGGCAAACTTTTCCGTGCAAGGGCCACATTCAGAAATTCACAATTTTAAAGGGCCGCATAGTATATTCAGTAAAATAATTAATATTTAAAATAGCCAAAATAAAAGGTTTTTAAAGAAAAAAAAAGCAATTAATTTTTATTAATTAATATTTTAAAGTAGAAATTTTACATGAAACACATTTATTTGTAAAACAAAGTAACTCAGTTTAAAGAAAAAAAAGCAATTAATTTTTATTAATTAATATTTTAAAGTAGAAACTTCACTTGAAACACATGTTGTGCCGAGCAATGATCACCCTACTCAAGTCAACGTATCCACCCTATACCAGTAACCCCCCCCCCATTAACCTTAAAAAAAATTTTTTTTTTTTAATGACTTGATCTTGGTGGGCCGCATAAAGACCTTTGGCGGGCCGAATGCGGCCCGCGGGCCGTAGTTTGCCCACCCCTGTTCTAGATGGTAGCGGTTGTGGGTTTGGAAGGTGCTGCCTAAGGGACCTTGGCAGCTGTGGCAGCGTTGGTGGTGCAGGGTTTGACTGTTTGTGGAAGGGGGAGCAATCAATACTTTGTCCTGGATGGTGTTGAGCTTCTTTAGTGTTGTTGGAGCTGCACTCATCCAGGCAAGTGGAGAATATTCCATTACACTCCTGACTTGGTGGACAAGCTTTGGGGAATCAGAAGGTGAATTACGCAGCTCAGAATGCCCAGCCTTTGACCTGACCTGGTAGCCACAGTATTTATATAAGAACACAGGAACAGGAGGAGGCCATTCAGCCCCTAGAGCCTGTCCCACCTCTTAATGAGACTATGACTGATCTGTGACCTAACTCCATATACCTGCCTTGGGCCCATATCCCTTAATATCTTTGCTTAACAAAAATCTATCGCAGATTTTAAAAAGCAATTGTTCCAGCTTGTGGGAGAGAGTTCCAAATCTCGACCGCCCTCTGTGTGAAGGGGTGTCTCCTCTCCTACCATCTCTCCTGAACGGTATAGTCCTAATTTTTTGACTATGCCGCCTAGTTTTAGAATCTCCAACCAGTGGAAATAGTTTATCTTTATCTACCCTGACTTTCCCTGTTAATATCTTGAAAACTTTGATCAGATCACCGCTTAACTTTCTAAATTCTCAGCAAAAACAGGCCTAATCTGCATAACCTCTCCTCGTAACTTTAACCCCTGTAGTCCAGGTATCATTTTTGTAAACCCACATTGCACTTTCTCCAAGGCCAACATATCCTTCCTAAATTGTGGTGCCTAGAACAGCTCACAGTGACTCCAAATGGGGTCTAACCAGGGTTTTGTATAGCTGCAGCATAACCTCTAGGTCTTTATATTCCAATCCTCTAGATATAAAGGTAGCATTCCATTAGCCTTTTTTGTTATTTTCTGCACTTGTTCCTGGCATTTTAAGGATCTATGCACCTGAACCCCCAAGTCTCTTTGGACATCTACTGTACGTAACCTCTTTCCATTTAAAGCAAAATATCTTCAGAGTTTGTCTGGGCAGACTTGGATCAAGTATGAGACGCCTCCTGGCTTTGTGTTCTGCCTACACCTTCTGGCCTTTAACTATAGTATGCTCACTTTGGCAACTTAGTGGAGGTGCCAGGCATTGGCACAGAGAAAGGGTTAATCTTTCATTAAGTTCAAAAACTACCAAAGTACCAAGAAAATGGGAGTCACGGCTGGCAGTACCAATAAATGTCAGTTGCTGGTGATGCTGTGTAGTGGATGTTGTAATGTGTTGTGACACAGCCCATGCTCAGTGCAAAGCTGCTCAAATGCCAAAAGGGAAACTTGATTCAGCTGCCACAACAATTTTGCAATTTGTGCATTATGAGGAGTTATCTGAAGTCAAGATAAGTAACTCTCAGGCTAATTGTGGCGATACATAAATCCAGAAAATAACACTTAAAACACAAGAACACCTTTACACAGTTAGAAGTACTTTACAAACACTTCCTAAAGGTTTTGGCTTAAATAAACTCAGAGCTTATCACCCTTTTGATGGCAACAGTTTTCATAGATTTTTAATCTATAGCAAATTCCAGTAACATTCCCACACAACGCTGCTCTGAGGGGAAATCTTACACAAATTCGCCTCTCGGAGGGTGGCAGTGGAGTGACCTTCACAGGCCTGTTTGAGATCTCACAGTCACAACAGCCTTCAGTCTCATTTTATTTATTTGTTTCTTTTCATTTGCCATTTCACTGTTTCTACAATCCTTGAGAAGTTCACCTTCCCAGAATTGATCGATTTGTTTTATTACTTTATAAAGTAAACTCACTATTTTGTCTCATTCATTTGCGATCTCGCAATTGTATAAGCTCCTTTTGAAATGCAATAGTTAGCTTCAAGTCACTTCCCTTATCTAAATGCAAATTTCCATTCATGCTGCTTCTCTCAGACTTCATCTAAACTCTGCTCATCCACTTTGAACCACTTGCCTTCAAACCTTCTTTACCAATGTTTTGACCTGTGCATTCTATCGTTGTTAATTAAATTAGTCACACCCTTACTCACCCGCTCAGGTTTGCACCCTAGTGAGTGTCAATACGACAATGATCATGTAAAAAAAATATTAAAACTGTAACTTTCTTCACCAATGCATCTAATTCCCCAGAAGATGGCACCATTGCAACAATTTTTTTTTTTTTTTTTTTTTTTTAAATAATTTTATTGAATTTTTCAAAATACAAACATTTTAACCCCCCCTACATTTACATTTAAATTATAACAAAACAAAGTCAAACCCCCCTACTTATCAAGAAAGAGAAAAAGAATCCCCCCCCCCCCCCTACCCGCGCATCCCCCCCCCCCCCCCCCCCCCGCCGGCGAACCGACAGTCAGACCAACTTATCATTTCTAGCAGCGTCCTCGGGCAGGCCTTGCCCGTGCCACCGCCGCTACCGTACTTCCTTCGTCGTTTTCCCCCCTCCCCCCCCCCCCCCTCCCCCCCCCCCCCCCCCCCCCCCTCCCGCCCTTCCCTCCCCTCCCGGGTTGCTGCTGTCATGGCCTCAGTTTCTATCTCTGATCCAAGAGGTCTAGGAAGGGTTGCCATCGCCTGGAAAACCCCTGCACCGACCCTCTCAGGGCGAATTTGATCCTTTCCAATTGGATAAAGTTTGCCATGTCGTTTAACCAGGTGTTAACACTCGGAGGCCTTTCGTCCCTCCACTGAATCAGGATCCTCCTCCGAGCCACCAAGGACGCAAAGGCCAATATTCCAGCCTCCCTCGCCTCCTGTACCCCCGGTTCCACCCCAACCCCGAAGATCGCAAGTCCCCATCCTGGCTTGACCCTGGACCCCACCACTCTCGACACCGTCCCTGCCACCCCCTTCCAGAACTCCTCCAGTGCCGGACATGCCCAAAACATATGTGCATGATTCGCAGGGCTTCCCGAACATCTAATACACCTGTCTTCACCCCCGAAAAACCGACTCATCCTTGTCCCCGTCATGTGGGCTCTATGCAGTACCTTAAATTGAATGAGACTTAGTCGCGCACATGACGACGACGAGTTAACCCTCTCCAGGGCGTCTGCCCATGTCCCGTCCTCTATCTGTTCCCCCAGCTCTAACTCCCACTTATCTTTCAGCTCCTCTACTGGTACCTCCTCCACCTCCTGCATAATCTTATAGATGTCCGAGATCTTCCCCTCCCCGACCCAGACCCCTGATAGCACCCTCTCACTCACCCCCCTGTCGGGGAGCGCGGGGAACCCCGCTACCTGTCGTCTGGCAAATGCCTTCACTTGGAGGTACCTGAACGTGTTCCCCGGGGGGAGCCCAAATTTCTCCTCCAGCTCTCCCAGGCTCGCAAACCTCCCCTCTATAAACAAGTCCCTCAGTTGTCTAATACCCGCCCTCTGCCAGCTCTGGAATCCCCCTCCTGTGTTTCCCGGCGCAAATCTGTGGTTCCCTCTTAGTGGTGCCCCTATCAGACCTCCCACTTCCCCCCTGTGTCGCCTCCACTGCCCCCAGATCTTGAGGGTGGCCGCCACCACCGGGCTCGTGGTATACCTCGTGGGAGGGAGCGGCCATGGTGCCGTTACCAGTGCCCCTAAGCTTATGTTGCCGCAGGACGCCCTCTCCATGCGCTTCCAGGCTGCCCCCTCCCCTTCCATCATCCACTTTCGTACCATCGATGTATTTGCCGCCCAGTAATATCCGGAAAGGTTGGGTAACGCCAGCCCTCCACTATCCCTACTCCGCTCCAAAAAGACCCTTCTAACTCTCGGGGTGCCATGTGCCCACACATACCCCATGATACTACTCGTTACCTTCTTGAAAAAGGCCCTGGGGAGGAAGATGGGCAGACACTGGAACAAAAACAAGAACCTCGGGAGGACCGTCATTTTAACTGACTGCACCCTCCCTGCTAGCGACAGCGGCACCATGTCCCACCTCTTAAACTCCTCCTCCATCTGTTCCACCAGCCTAGAAAAGTTCAACTTGTGTAGGGTCCCCCAGTTCTTTGCCACCTGCACCCCCAAGTACCTAAAACTTTTAACTGCTCTTTTGAAGGGGAGCCTCCCAATTCCCTCCCCTTGGTCTCCCGGGTGTATTACAAAGACCTCACTTTTCCCCAGATTTAATTTATATCCCGAAAAGTCCCCGAACTCCGCTAGTATCCCCATTACCTCCGGCATTCCCCCCTCCGGGTCTGCCACATACAACAACAAATCATCCGCATAGAGCGAGACCCGATGTTCCTCCCCTCCCCTTGTCAGTCCTCTCCACCCCCCTGAACCCCTCAGTGCCATCGCCAACGGCTCAATCGCTAATGCAAAGAGTAAGGGAGATAGGGGACATCCCTGCCTAGTACCTCGATGGAGCCCAAAATATTCTGACCTCCTCCCGTTTGTTACCACACTTGCCATCGGAGCTGAATAGAGCAGTTTTACCCACTTGATAAATCCCTCCCCAAACCCAAACCTTTCCAACGTCTCCCACAAGTATTCCCACTCCACCCTGTCAAATGCCTTCTCCGCGTCCAGTGCTACCACTATCTCCGCCTCCCCTTCCACTGCTGGCATCATAATCACATTTAACAATCTCCGAACATTTGTGTTAAGTTGGCGTCCCTTCACGAACCCCGTCTGGTCTTCATGGACTACCCCTGGCACACAGTCCTCTATCCTGGTTGCCAGGACCTTTGCTAACAGCTTGGCATCTACATTTAAGAGGGAGATAGGCCTGTAGGACCCGCACTGGACCGGGTCATTGTCCCGCTTCAAAATCAAGGAGATCAGGGCCTGCGACATTGTTGGAGGCAGAACCCCCCCCTCGCGCGCCTCATTGAAGGCTCGCACCAGCACTGGACCCACCAAGTCCACAAATTTCCTGTAAAACTCCACCGGGAACCCATCCGGCCCCGGCGCCTTCCCCGCCTGCATCTGGCCTATCCCTTTAATTAGCTCCTGCAGCTCTATCGGCGCCCCCAACCCTTCCACCAGCTCCTCCTGTACCTTTGGGAACCCCAATTTGTCGAGAAAGTTCTTCATTCCCCCTCTCCTCTTCGGCGGTTCAGACCTATACAATTCCCTATAGAAGTCCCTAAAGACCCTATTCACCTCTTGCCCCTTCTGCACTACATCCCCACCCCTCTCTCTCACTCCCCCAATCTCCCTGGCTGCATCTCGCTTACGAAGCTGGTGTGCCAGCATCCTGCTCGCCTTTTCCCCGTACTCATACGCCGCACCCTGCGCCCTTCTCCACTGCATTTCCGCCTTCCTAGTGGTCAGTAGGTCGAACCTGGCCTGCAAGCTACGCCGCTCCCTTAATAGCCCCTCCTCTGGCGCCGCCGCATATTTCCTATCTACTTCTAGGAGCTCCCCCACCAGCCTCTCCCTTTCCTGCCTCTCCTTCCTCTCTCTGTGTGCCCTTATGGAGATCAGCTCTCCTCTAATCACTGCTTTCAAGGCCTCCCAGACCGTCCCCACCTGCACCTCACCTGTGTCATTCGTACCCAGATAGTTCTCAATGCCCGTTCTCACCCTTCTGCACACCTCTTCGTCCGCCAACAGCCCTACATCCAGGCGCCACAACGGGCGTTGGTCCCGCGCCTCCCCCATGTCCACGTCCACCCAATGTGGTGCATGGTCCGATATCGCAATGGCCGAGTACTCCGTGTCCTGCACTCTCGGTATCAGCCCCCTGTTCAATACGAAAAAATCGATCCTAGAGTACACTCTGTGGACGTGGGAGAAAAAAGAATACTCCCTCGCCCTAGGCCTACCAAATCTCCATGGGTCTACCCCTCCCATCTGCTCCATGAACCCCCTTAACACCTCTGCCGCTGCCGGCCTCCTATTCGTCCTGGAACTCGATCTATCCAGCCCAGGGTCTAACACCGTATTAAAGTCCCCTCCCATAATCAGGCCCCCTGCCTCCAGTCCCGGGATGAGGCCCAGCAGGCGCCTCATAAAACCCGCGTCGTCCCAGTTCGGGGCATACACATTTACCAGTACCACACTCTCTCCCTGCAGCCTACCCCTCACCATCACGTACCTGCCCTCCTTGTCTGCCACCACCTCTGCCGCCACAAACGACACTCTCTTTCCCACCAAAATCGCCACCCCCCGGTTCTTGATATCCAAGCCTGAGTGGAACACCTGTCCCACCCACCCCCTTCTCAGGCGGACCTGATCTGCTACCCTCAAATGAGTCTCCTGCAGCATTGCTACATCAGCCTTCAGTCCCTTCAGGTGTGAGAAGACCCTTGATCTTTTGACCGGCCCATTCAGCCCCCTTACGTTCCACGTGATCAATCGGGTCGCAGAGCGACCCGTCCCTACTCCCTGTCGATTAGCCATGTCTTGTCCCTTGCTCGCCCCGGGTCATCCCTTCTTTTCTGACCCGCTTCCCATAGCGATGGCCCCCCCCCCCCCCCCCCCCACCCCCCCCGGCTCTCCCCTTCTCGTCCCTGGTCTTTCTAGCAGCAACCCGGTGTCCCCCCCCAGTCCCCCCCCCTTCCCCCCCCCCCCCCCCCCCCCCCTGGCTAGGACCCCTCCTAGCCGCGATGTACCCCACATCGTACTCCCGAGAGTCAGCTGGTCTCCGCTGACCCGGCTGCTCCTGCCACATTCCGACTCCTCCCGGTTCACCCCATCTGCGCCCGTGAAAGATCCCCTTAAAACCCCCGAGAAAGACCCGCATAATCAACCCGCTCCCCCCCGTCCCGTCTCCCCAACTTAACGATATAAATACAAATACCCAATGGCAACTAAATACATAAATACTTAACTACATACTTAAATAACAAAATAATTAACTAACTATCAACTAACCGCGTGCCCAACCATCACCCTCCATCAAACAGTATAAATAACCGCAGATAACCATAACCCGAAAAGAAAAAAAAAGAACCAAAAAACCCCCCCAAGCACCCAAAGAAAAAGGGTAGGAGGGGTAAATAACTAAGGGAAATTGGAAACGGGAAAAAACACCCCATAAGAAGCTAACGACCCACAATAGAGATTTCAACAGTACAAATAAACAGAAACACCCACCAACTCGAAACCTTCAAAATATTCAGAAAAGTCAACCGTTCGAGAAAAAACACCCCAAACACTCCACGAAACTGTTACCCAGTTCCGACCTGGCCTGAAAAAGCAAAGGGCCACTTGCACAATCAAGAGTCCCCCGGCGGCTACGACCGCCGGTGCTCCCAGGTTTTAGTTCGTGTCCAACTTTTCCTCTTGTACAAAGGTCCAGGCCTCCTCTGGGGACTCGAAATAATGATGTTGGTCCTTGTAGGTGACCCACAAGCGCGCCGGTTGCAACATTCCAAATTTGATCTTTTTCGCGTGTAGCACCGCCTTTGTCCGGTTGTACCGGGCCCGCCGCTTTGCCACCTCCGCACTCCAGTCCTGGTACACCCTTACCGTCGAGTTCTGCCACTTGCTGCTTTTCTCCCTTTTAGCCCACCTCAGGACTTTCTCTCGATCACTTAGCCGCTGGAACCGCACCAGCACCGCCCTCGGGGGCTCGTTTGCCCTAGGCCTCCTGGCCATGACCCGGTATGCCTCTTCCAATTCCAGGGGCGCCGGACCGGCCCCTTCCCCCATCAGGGAGCTCAACATCTCCGCCACATATCCCGGGAGATCCGACCCCTCCAGGCCTTCTTCCAGGCCCAGGATCCTCAAATTTTTCCTCCTCATCCGAGTGTCCAGCTCCTCGAAGCGGCTCTGCCACTTCGTGTGGAGTGCCTCGTGCGCCTCCACCTTTGCCCCGATGACTGTGGCCTCCTCCTCCCTCGCGGCCATCTCCTGCTGCAGATCTTTAATCGACGCCTCTTGGATCGCCTGGGCTCCCACCAACCTGGTGGCCGTCGCGTTCATGGACTCTAAGAGTTCCACTTTCATCTCCGTGAAAAAACGGAGGAGAGCGGCCTGCTGCTCCTCCGCCCATTTCTTCCACTCCTCCGGTGCACCGCCGGCCGCCATTTTGATTTTCTTCCCCCGCTTTTTTTGGGGAGCTGCTGCCGTTTTTCTTGCCGCTCCACTCCGGGTACCGACCATAAAATCGGTCTAGTTCTCCTCAGGGGACCTTCCCCCACCGGGATTCGTTTTTTCAGCGCCGTTGGGGCCCTCCAATTGGCCCAAAAACACCTTTGTTGCAGGAGCTTCCAAATGTGCGGCTTAGCTAGTCATAGCCGCAACCGGAAGTCTCCACCATTGCAACAATAACGGTGAATGCTCAGTGGCGCTATCAGCTGGAGGCAGCTGGTACTGCAGTCACATTGAGGAGACAATCAGTGCTTTGTACCATCTGTAGCCCATGGCTGTCTGGCATCAGGCCAAAGGATATTCATAGAATTCTTGAATACTTTTCATAATTTCCCTCTCTAATGTAGCACATTTCATAAAGATGAGTATTTTTTTATTTGTATTTGCAGCTGATGAATTATTTGAATGTGATCACTCTAGTAGGAGAATGGAAACACCAACTGAAACACTAAACATCCCACAAACTGCAACTGGGTGACAGATCGGGTTATTAGGTTGTTGATTCATGGAGCAATTATAGTACATTGAATCCCTGCGGTGCAGAATGAGGCCATTCGACCCATCGAGTCTTTGGACTGTGGGAGGAAATCGGAGCACCTGGAGGAAATCCACACCGACACGGGGAGAAAGTGCAAACTCCACACAGGCGGGAATTAATAATAATAATAATAATAATCGCTTATTGTCACAAGTAGGCTTCAACAAAGTTACTGTGAAATGTCACCACATTCCGGCGCCTGTTCGGCGAGGCCGGTACGGGAATTGAACCCTCGCTGCTTGCACTGTTCTGCATTCCAAGCCAGCTGTTTAGTCCACTGTGCTAAACCAGGGCATCATTCTTTAATACCATGTCGGAGGTACTCCGTGTGGATTTAGATCCGTATCTGCTGGGAGCCATATTTGGTGTGTCAGATTTGCCGGTGATTCAGTCTGGGGTAGAGGCAGATGTTGTCCCTTTGCCTCACTGTTAGCCCGGAGCCGAATATTGCTTGCTTTGCGGTCTCCCACTCCACCCAGTCACAGTCTCTGCTTGGTCGGGTGGTCTTGATGCCATTCCTGTGTATGGAAAAGGTCAAATTCACCATCAGGGGGTTGGTGCCACCTATCCAAGGTGGCATCCATTTAGGGGATAGTCACCGTCAGTTGTTTGTGGGTTCAGGTTAGATTGAGTATTTAAGTTGTGTGTTTCTGTTTTACCGTTATCTTTGATTGTGACTTTGTTTTCTTTTGTATTCTTTTGTTCTAGTTTGTGGTGATTATTATGACTTTTTAAAATAAACATATAAAAAAAATAAACTGGGCTGTCATCTACTTCTTATGGATCTCAGGTCGATGTGAAATTCTCCTGGTGTATGGGGCCTGACGTTCCTCCAGCAAAGCAAATGGCCTACTTCTGAGTGGCAAGGTGGCAGAGTGGTTAGCGCTGTTGCCTCACAGCGCCTGGGACCCAGGTTCAATACCAGCCTTGGGCGACTGTCTGTGCGGAGCCTGCACATTCTCCCCGTGTCTGCATGGTTTTCCTCCGGGTTTCTACCCACCATCCAAAGATGTGCAGGTTAGGTAAATTGACCATGCTAAATTGTCACTTAGTGTCCAAAAGGTTAGGTGGGGCTACGGGGATAATGTGGGGGCTTAGGCTTAGGGAGTGTACTCTTTCAGAGGGTCAGTGTAGACTCGATGGACAGAATGGCCTCCTTCTGCACATGATTCTATGTGCGTATGGCTAACCGGACCAAAAGAACAACGACCACACTTATCTTCAACATTTGGGGCAAAAACACTCACCTTTTCCCGAATCAAGTGGGTCCTGAGTGGGACCTTACACCGAATTGAGGCTCAGCCAGGCACATGATGATGTGGCATTAACCCTGCTCTAAATCCCATCAGTAAGAATGGGACTCAATTCACATTCCCATTTCGCCATCACACCGCTTCATGGAGCCGAATCCGATGAGAGAATATCGTCATAGAGATCCGAAATAGACCCATTGCCAGGCTGAGCCAGGAAGGAGGTGCCACCAGAGCAAAGACAGGAAACCATTGCACAAAAAATCGGGAACTCGAGAGGGGCAGTGAATGGGTTAATCTCTGATGGAGAGAGGGCAGTGAATGGGTTAACCTCTCTGTTGGAGAGGGGCAGTGAATGGGTTAATCTCTGTTGGAGAGGGGCAGTGAATGGGTTAATCTCTGTTGGAGAGGGGCAGTGAATGGGTTAATCTCTGTTGGAGAGGGGCAGTGAATGGGTTAATCTCTGTTGGAGAGGGGCAGTGAATGGGTTAATCTCTGTTGGAGAGGGGCAGTGAATGGGTTAATCTCTGTTGGAGAGGGGCAGTGAATGGGTTAATCTCTGTTGGAGAGGGGCAGTGAATGGGTTAATCTCTGTTGGAGAGGGGCAGTGAATGGGTTAATCTCTGTTGGAGAGGGGCAGTGAATGGGTTAATCTCTGTTGGAGAGGGGCAGTGAATGGGTTAATCTCTGTTGGAGAGGGGCAGTGAATGGGTTAATCTCTGTTGGAGAGGGGCAGTGAATGGGTTAATCTCTGTTGGAGAGGGGCAGTGAATGGGTTAATCTCTGTTGGAGAGGGGCAGTGAATGGGTTAATCTCTGTTGGAGAGGGGCAGTGAATGGGTTAATCTCTGTTGGAGAGGGGCAGTGAATGGGTTAATCTCTGTTGGAGAGGGGCAGTGAATGGGTTAATCTCTGTTGGAGAGGGGCAGTGAATGGGTTAATCTCTGTTGGAGAGGGGCAGTGAATGGGTTAATCTCTGTTGGAGTGGGGCAGTGAATGGGTTAATCTCTGTTGGAGAGGGGCAGTGAATGGGTTAATCTCTGTTGGAGAGGGGCAGTGAATGGGTTAATCTCTGTTGGAGAGGGGCAGTGAATGGGTTAATCTCTGTTGGAGAGGGGCAGTGAATGGGTTAATCTCTGTTGGAGTGGGGCAGTGAATGGGTTAATCTCTGTTGGAGAGGGGCAGTGAATGGGTTAATCTCTGTTGGAGAGGGGCAGTGAATGGGTTAATCTCTGTTGGAGAGGGGCAGTGAATGGGTTAATCTCTGTTGGAGAGGGGCAGTGAATGGGTTAATCTCTGTTGGAGAGGGGCAGTGAATGGGTTAATCTCTGTTGGAGAGGGGCAGTGAATGGGTTAATCTCTGTTGGAGAGGGGCAGTGAATGGGTTAATCTCTGTTGGAGAGGGGCAGTGAATGGGTTAATCTCTGTTGGAGAGGGGCAGTGAATGGGTTAATCTCTGTTGGAGAGGGGCAGTGAATGGGTTAATCTCTGTTGGAGAGGGGCAGTGAATGGGTTAATCTCTGTTGGAGAGGGGCAGTGAATGGGTTAATCTCTGTTGGAGAGGGGCAGTGAATGGGTTAATCTCTGTTGGAGAGGGGCAGTGAATGGGTTAATCTCTGTTGGAGTGGGGCAGTGAATGGGTTAATCTCTGTTGGAGAGGGGCAGTGAATGGGTTAATCTCTGTTGGAGAGAGGCAGTGAATGGGTTAATCTCTGTTGGGGAGAGAGGGCAGCATACCGCCTCCTCCATTCATTATGCTTTGTCTCACTCCCACCTTGTCAGTGCTGCTCGGGATCAGCAATGAATTGTCAGCTTTGTTCATGAACCCCACCCAGAGAATATTTTTTTTTTAACTGCAAAGAGTAACCCTTACTGTGCTGACTGAATGGTACAAATGCCCAGCCACGTCGCTGTTAACCAGGCCGAACTGAATAGATTCAGGTTCAATAGCGCTTCAAATGTTTAATGAACTAAACCAACCTTTCACATTTGTTTTCTCTGAATTTATCAAACTCATAACCAATCGTACCCCAGTAAAGGGTTAATATGCGGTCAATTATACTGGAGCAATTTTCAGGAGCAGAATATCTGGAGGCTTTGTGAAAAGCACTGGGGACGAGTTTCTCCGTTCCCCGATGCCGATTTTGTTATCGCCGATCGGGCGGAGAATTCCTTCTGACGCCGATATCGGGGGCGGTGCCTGTTTGACACAGGTTTTGTATGCTCCGCCCCCTCCGAACCGGCAGTATCGCAGCACGCGCTGTGCACCGTTGGGACAGCCTCAGCATGTCACCAGAAGGCCCTCCCCCCGAAGCTCCGCCCCCAGTGGGCAGGGCCGGCTCAAGGCACCGGCAACTCGGGCTGTCGCCCGGGGCGCCATGTGCTCGGGGGCGCCAGAGACTCGGGTCCCGCGCATGCGCAGTTGGGCCGGTGCCAACCAGCGCATGCGCGGTGGCCGCCCGCCCCCAGGGCGGCCCCCCGGCTCGGTCCGCCCCCCCCGCTCGGTCCCCCCCCACCCCCCTCGGGTCCGCCCCCCCGCCCCGCCCTCGGGTCCGCCCCCCCGCCCCGCCCTCGGGTCCGCCCCCCCGCCCCACCCTCGGGTCCCCGCCCCCCGCGTCCGCCCCCCCGCGTGTCCGCCCCCTACGCCCCCCCTCGGGTCCGCCCCTCCTCGGCCCCGCCCCCCCCCTCGGCCCCGCCACCCCGCCCGCCCCCCCTCCTCGCCCCCACCCCTTGCCCCCCCCCGGCCCCCGCCCCCGCCCCCGCCCCCCCCCTCGCCCCCCCCGACCCCCCCCCCCCCCCCCCGGCCCCGCCCCCCCCCCCCCCCCCCAAGGGCGCCGAAGTTCAGCTTGCCCGGGGCGCCAGCAACCCTAGAGCCGGCGCTGCCAGTGGGCCGAGTTCACGATAGCGCGGTTCACATCTGGTGTCAGCCTTGCGGGAACCCGGCTTGGCAGCTGTGGACTGTGTCCAGCACCGGCACAGTCGGGCGGACGCCGTGCTGCTGGCCGGGGTGGGGGAGGCTTCTGTAAGGGCTGGGGGGCTGGTGGGGGGGGGGGGGGGGGGGGTGGCCAGGGGATGGCGAGGGGGTGAGCAGAGGGGCACTATCTGGCAGGTCAGGTCCGTGCACGGCCGGCACCATGTTTTACGGCGCAGTCGCCGCAGGTCGTCGCCGTGCCCATGCGCGGCCCCCGGACCCAGCCATTCTCCGGCCGTTTATTTTGTGGAGGCCGGGGGTTTTGTGTGGCATGGCTGCTAGCCACACACCAGTTATAGCATTGGTGAGGGCGTGCTGCCAGTTTTTTCCATGTAAAACGCCACGGATCGTCCTCACTTAGCCTCAGCAACCGGGAATCTGCCCACTGTTCTCGGAGCACAGATATGAGATAATGGGCAAAATTCTCCACCCCTCGAAGCCCGAAACACAAATTGCGATTGGGCGGAGAATCAGGGCGCCAGCCAAAATTCGCGATTCACACCCAGCGTAAACCGAACGCCATGCTCGGGTCTCTCGCTGGTGGTGATAACGGGGATTACAAACCGTGGCGGTGCGGAATGCAAAACTGGCATTTACATTCATTCACATGTCATTAGCGAGTTGGACCCCGTATGCTCCAGGCCTCCGCGATGTTCCACTCTTCTCAGGCAGAAGTCACGCAGTGCGGCTTACTCCAGGTATTTACAAGCTGGGACTGGACACCATGGCTGCTGGTGGGGAGAGAGGTCAGCAAAGTTTTAAAAACCGTGAAAAATTGTAGCACATGCTTGGGGTTGGCTGTCAGGGCGGTGGGGGGGGGGGGGGGGGGGGGCTGTAGCAGGGAGAGACGGTGACAGATACGTGGATTTGGGGTGTCTCCCACGGGATCAGCGTGGCCTGGTTTAGGATTAGGCCATTGCTGCAGGATTTGTTTTAAACGTACCCATTTGGTACAAGTTACAGGCCCCTGGCTGCTCACACTGCTGACTGCTCACTGTGTCCTGTAAATGTTCACAGAGCCTCTGGTCATTTGGGGGTCCTCCCAGGCCGCCCCTCTGGAAACCCTCAGACCACAGCTGACCCATCACCAGGATGGCCTTGGCCAAGATCAATCAGTGACACACCAGGTGCTGCCACTCCTCAGTTCATCCATCAGAAGCTCTACCCCACTGCAGGGGAAGCAGGGGACCCTAAACACAGGACACATGCCTTTGGCACCCTCCCTGGCACACTGCCCTTCATCAGTCACACTATCAGCTAGCCCACTCCTCAGCACCACAGGCATCTCCAAGCCCTGCCTGCTCACTGCATCCCTGCTCCCATCCATCCTGCCCCAGACAGGTTGTCACAACCTGTGTGTCACACCCAGGATCCACATCACACTGCAGCTACGCTCCCAGCAGATACATTCATGGAATAGTATTTTTTAAAGCAAAACAATGTTTATTCTATGAACTCAAGTTAACCTTTTTAAAACAAACAGTGAACATCTTAGCAACCATTAATTCAAATACAACCCCCAAAAAATACAACACTAAGTAATCCTTAAGCTGTCCTTTCAACATCCAGAAGACTTTTTAAAAAACCTTTAAACAGAAGCACATCAGGTTAAAGTCACTACCGAGAGCAGTTATTCATTTTAAATCACCAAAGGATCAACTCCCAGGTACAGACTACAGAGAGAGAGACTCATACACCTTCTGGTTGTGACTGCAGCCATCCAGCTCTGAAAATGAAACTAAAACACACCTTGCAGCAAACAGCCTAAAACGAAAGTAAAAAGGTGACAGGCAGCCCAGCTCCACCCACACTCTGACATCACTGATGAACACCCATTTCTTCAAAGTACATTTAGAACACTCATTTAAACACTCATTTTTTAAAGGTACTCTCACATGACAAGGTATATTATGGAGTTCACCTGACCTATAACTGCCAATTGAATTTGGCTAGGATGAGCACAAGAGCCTGCCTTTCAAGTGTTAGTCAACAGATTTCTTAGATGCTTTAAATCAAAAACCGAGCTTTATTCTAGAAATTTAGCTAACATTTGTGTAAACACACAGAGTAAGATTTTTTATCAACTACAAACATAAAGACCCCACACAGCTGCAGTAATCTATGTATAACCCTTAATGAATTCCCCCTTAACTGTTCCAATTCAATATCAAAATCCAAGTAAAACCAGAAACCACTTTTCAAAGGTGTAGCCCAGCACACGGCATTCTTACTGGTATAAGACTTGTTATTGATACTCTGTTCCCCTTTTCAAACAGCTGGTTTGAATTCCTTCCAGAAAGCAGTGATCTATTTTAAGTTATTAAGCAGTCCAGAACAGCTTTTAAAATGAAGATAGGGAGACACTTCTTTCAACCTGTGCAGTTCAAACCAGTCCAAACTCAAAGCAAAAGTAAAATCCACAGAGCCACAGCCCTGCTCCACCCACACAATGACATCACTGAAGCCATGTGATGAGACACAAACATTTCTTAAAGCGACACTCCCATGTCACCTCCTCCCAAGAGAAAAAAAGTGAACCATCAACATCAAAAATGGGTTTATTTTTCAACTTTTCACTTGCCCATTAGTAACAATTGACAGTAAACATACATTTTTTAAACAAAAATTAAAGAGGCAAACATTTTAATATGTGGTCTTCCGTGGAATCCCTCTTGATTGGCAGTCTCTTTGGACAAGAAGGTCTCTGCACGATCCATCCATTTCTCTACTTTCAGATACGTTCGTTCAATCCGATCACAAAGACTCTTATAATTCTCCAACATTGGAACAGTGGTTAACACAGCCTTCGGGCAGCACGGTGGAGCAGTGGGTTAGCCCTGCTGCCTCACGGCGCCGAGATCCCAGGTTCGATCCCGGCTCTGGGTCACTGTCCGTGTGGAGTTTGCACATTCTCCCCGTGTATGCATTCTCCCCCAAAGATGTGCAGGTTAGGTGGATTGGCCATGCTAAATTGCCCCTTAATTGGAAAAAGAAATGAATTGGGTACGCCAAATTTCTTTAAAAAAAGCAACACAGCCTTCAGGCCTTCCAATGCCTGTGGACACTCCGCTGTCCACTGAATTTTGCTACGCTTCTTCAGCAAGTCCCTCAGTGGAGCAACCATGCTGCTAAAATTTGGCACAAATTTACAGTAAAAACCACTTAGGCCAAGAAATTGCATTATTTCCCTTTGTGTTGAGGGTATTGGAAACACCCCAATAACTTTTGTTTTCACATCGCTTGAGACCATTTGTCCATGTCCAATTGTATGGCCAAGGAAAGTGACTTAAGCTTTCCAAAACACTCTTTTGGCTCGGTTTACCACCAACCCATCTCCTGAAGTCAATCGAATAACTCCATCAGATGCTTCAAATGTTCTTTCCATGTCTGACTAAAAATCACCAGACCGTCTATGTATACCGCACAATTGGGTAATCCTTAAATGACTTTGTTAGTTAACCGTTGAAATGTGGCTGGGGCGTTGTTCATGCCAAATGGCATAACTTTGAGTTGGTATATACCATTTGGAGTCACAAAAGCTGAAATCTCCTTCGCCCTTTTGGATAAAGGTACCTGCCAGTAACGTTTAAGTAAATCCAGTTTGGAAATAAAGCTGATTGTCCCACCTTCTCAATGCAGTCCTCTAACCGTGGGATAGGATAAGAGCCTGTTCTTGTAACTGCGTTCACCTTTCTATAGTCCACACACAATCGTTGGGTACCATCTGGATTTAGTACCATCACTATGGGTGAGCTCTATTGGCTGCAACTCACTTCAATTATGCCATTTTTAAGCATACTTTCAATTTAATTTTGAACCTGTGCAAATTTTAGAGAGTTCAGTCTATATGGATGTGGTTTAATTGGAACAGCATTTCCCACATCTACATCATGTATAACCATTTTAGTACTTCCCACTTATTTCCACAAACTTGCCCATGTGATATTAATAACTGTTTCAGGTCAGTTTGTTTTTGCTCTGGAACGTAACTCAATAATTTATCCCAATTTTTAAGAACATCCTCATTATCCAATTTAATTTGAGGAATGTAAAATTCAGAATCATCTGGATTCGCTTCTTCACTTTGAATTAGAATCACTAAAGCCTCCTCCTTTTGCTCTCCTGCCCTTTCAAAATACCTTTTAAGCATATTCACATGACGCACTCGGTGAGTTTTCCTTCTATCTAGCGTTCTTACTAAATAATTCACCCCATTCAATTTCCTTTCAATTTGATAAGGTCCACAAAACATTGCTTTTAAAGGTTCACCTACCACGAGTAACAATACTAAAACTTTATCTCCACTGACAAAACTACAAACTTTTGCCTTCTTGTCCATTACCTGTTTGATCACATGCTGCGCAACTTTTAAATGTTGTCTAGCCAATTCACCTGCTCTATTTAATCATTCCCTAAAATTTGGCACGTAATCCAATAGTGTAATTTCCGATTTCTCACCCACCAATTTCTCCTTAATCAATTTAAGTGGTCCTCTTTCCTCATGACCAAAATTTAGTTCAAAATGACTGAATTTGGTTGACTCATTTGGTGCATCCCTAATTGCAAACAGTACAAATGGAATTCCTTTATCCCAATCCTCTGGATAATCTTGACAATAAGCCCTCAACATTGTATTTTACGTCTGATGCCACCGTTCTAATGCTCCCTGCGATTCTGGATGCTATGCAATTGATTTCAACTGTTTTACTCCTCAGCTATCCATAACCTCCTTGAAAAACCTCGAGGTAAAATTTGATCCTTGATCCAATTATATTTCTGTGGGTAGTCCATATCTAGTAAAAAAATTAAGTCACTCTTCCATAATCTTATTAGCTGCAATATTGTGTACTGTAATGGCTTCTGGAAACCTAGCAGACACATCCATTATAGTTAAAAGATATTGATTCCCACTTTTCATTTTGGAAGCGGTCCTTTGCAATCAAAAAAGACCCTTGTAAAAGATTCCTCAAATGCTGGAATGGGTATTAAGGGCGCTGGTTTTATCACCGTTTGAGATTTCCCTATCACATAACATGTGTGGCATGATCGACAAAATTTAACTACATCTTTATGTAGTCCAGGCCAATAAAAATGTTTTTTGTGGGCAGCACGATGGCACAGTGGTTATCATTGCTGCCTCACGGCGCCAAGATCCCAGGTTCAATCCCGGCTCTGGGCCACTGTCTGTGTGGAGTTTGCACATTCTCCCTGTGTCTGCGTGGGTTTCACCCCCACAACCAAAAGATGTGCAGGGTAGGTGTATTGACCATGCTAAATTGCCTCTTAATTGGTAAAAATGAATTGGGTGCGCAAATTTATTTTAAAATTTATTTTAGCTTGAGTTTTCCTTACTCCCAAATGACCACCTACTGGTACCTCATGTGCTACTCGCAACACCTCCTTTCTATACCCGAACGGCAATACCATTTGAACTTCTGCCCACTTTTCATCTGCCTGCATATGTAAAGGTCTCCATTTTCTCATTAAGAAATCATTTTTAAGGTAATAAAATTCTGGTATACACCCAGATTCCTCTTCCGTGTATGCTTACTGATACATCTGTTTTATTTTTATATCTTTCTGTTGTAACTCCGCCAACTTTCCTGAACTAAAAATAACCACCTCATCCTCCACCTGTTCTGTTCTTTTCCAACCATCTGATCAAAAATCGTTTCTGATAATTGAACTTCAACTTTATCTTCAATCTTTGATTTCACCTCTTGTCTTCACCTGACTTTGTGACCTTGTTATTACACAATCACGAAAGATCCCAGGATATTCGTCCTTCAACAATTCAGTTGTTTGATTTTCCACTGGCTTATCAACCACAGTAGGCATCACTTCCACCTGCGATCCAGCTATATCATTACCCAAAATAAACTGTGTTCCTGGACAGGATAATTTCTTTATTACCCCTATTACCACTTCACCACTCTTCGCTGGAATTTCCAACCTCACCTTTATATAATGGAACACTACTCTTCTCACCATGAATTCCACATATTACCACCATTTCTGGTAATATTCCTCCCAAACTACATAACTCCTCATCTCTTACCATTAAAGATTGACTAGCTCCCATATCTCTTAAAATTCTGACTGCTTCATCTACTCCTCCTGGTACACAAGAGTAAACTTTACCCACACAAGTACATTCTTTAAAGAGATCTGCCACATTCTTAACAATCACCTCTTGGTCAGGCTGTACATTCTTTTGCTCCTCCCTCGCTTCAATTGGGTTTTCCTTTACCACTTTAACAAACCCCACTGGCTTATCCTGTTTTACCACATCAGCCTTCCCAGTGCTTTTCTTAAACCCTGTGACTTTACATGGCCTAGTTTATTACAGTAAAAACATCTGAAACTTTTCATTTCTCTTCCACTCTCCTGGATTTCTTTTTTAATCTGAGGTACACTATCCTTATTATCTCCCATCAGATCCCATTTACCTTTACCACTTGAGTATTTCTCCTTTCCCCAGTTTCTATCCCTCACAGGCTGAAACTGATGTTGGAAACCAAACTTTGATATATGAACCAATTTATAATCATCTGCCATTTCTGCCGCTAATCTCACAGTTTTAACCCTCTGCTTATTCGCATGTGTTCTCACTACATCAGGAACTGAATTTTTAAACTCCTTCTAAAGTATAATTTTTCTGAGAGCTTCATACGTTTGGTCTATTTTCAAAGTCCTTATGCACCTATTAAAATTACTCTGTTTGATCCTTTCAAATTCTATGTATGTTTGACCAAGTTCTTTCCTTAAATTTCTAAATCTTTGTCTGTAGGCTTCAAGCACGAGTTCATATGCACCTAAGATGGATTTTTTTCACCTCCTCATAAGTCTCAGATACCTCCTCTGATAGTGATGCAAACACTTCACTAGCTCTACCTACCAACTTTGTTTGAATCAGTAATACCCACATCTCCTGTGGCCATTTCATTTGTTTAGCTACCTTCTCAAATGAAATGAAAAAGGTTTCTACATCCTTCTCATCAAATCTTGGCAATGCTTGGACATATTTAAATAGATCCCCACCAATCCTTCGACTATGATGCTTTTGCTTACTATCCTCATTGCTATCCTCAGACTGTACGTTTCTTTTTACCTCCGCCAATTTTAACTGACTGTCAGGTTCCATGGCCAATTTCTGAATGTTCAAAGTTTCTCTCTTTTTCTTTTTCCCTCATCTGTACTTCCCCTTCTCTCGCGTTTTGTTCTGCTTGGGCTATTCGTTATTTTCCCTTTCCCCTCTCTCCTTTTCTTTTTGTTCTGTTCGGGCTATTCTTTCTATTTCACTTTCTTCTCTATCCTTTTCTTTTTCCCTGATCTGTACCTCCCTTTCTCTTTCTTTTCCCCTCTCTTCTCTCTCCTTTACTTTTTCCCTGATCTGTACCTCCCCTTCTCTTTCTTTTTCCCTCTCTTCTCTCTCCTTTTCGTTTTCCCTGATCTGCACCTCCCTTTCTCTTTCTTTCTTGTTCCATCATTTCATATTCAAGCTGCTTTAATTCTTTTACATGTTAAAGCTGCTTGATCTGTAATTGAATTCTTGCCATTTCCAATGATTCTGACTGTGTCTCAGGCAATTTTAAATGCTCAGCCACCGCCGCAATTACCTCTTCTTTTCATATTTTGTCAGGCTATGTTAACTAAAATGTTTTTGCCAAATCTAAAAGCCTTTTTTAAATCTTTGTTTGTAAGGTACTGCGTGTGCCCTTCTCCATCCCCAAAAACTTCTGAGCCTCTGAAAGAACCATTGTCCACAACACACTCCCTATTTAAACTTGAATACAACACCTGAAAAGCAAACACAAATATGCTCACCCTTCACTGTCTTTAAGTTCACTAAGCCAACCAATGATTCTGACTGTGTCTCTTGCAATTTTAAATGCTCAGCTACCGCCGCAATTACCTCTTCTTTTTGTATTTTGTCAGGCTACATTAACTGGCAAGAATTCAATTACAGATCAAGCAGCTTTAACACAATCACGAAAGATAGACTTTTATCCCACGAGCCCCCAAGTTTCTTATGGGCCAGGGTTTTGAAAACTCCAGAGTATATCATGGAGTTCACCTGACCTACAACTGTTTATTGAATTTGGCTAGGATGAGCACAGAGCCTGCCTTGCAGGTGTTATTCAACAGAGTTCTCCGGCACTTTTAATCAAAAAACAAGTTTTATTCTACGAATTTAATTAACATTTTTATAAACACAAACAGTAAGAATTTTTATTAACTACAAGCATAAAGACCCCACACAGCTACAGTAATCTATGTATAGCCCTTAATGAATTCCCCCTTAACTGTTCCAATTCAATAACAAAATCCAAGTAAAACCACAAACCCCTTTTCAAAGCTGTGGCTCAGCGCACGGCAATTTTTTTTTTTAGAAAACATTTTATCGAAGCATTTATAATTTTAGCACACGGCATTCTTACTGGTATAAGACTTGTTACTGATACTCTGTTACCCTTTTCAAACAGCTGGTTTGAATTCCTTCCAGATAGCAATGATCTCCTTTAAGTCATCAAGCAGTCCGGAAACAGCTTTTGAAATGAAGATAGAGAGACACTTCTTGCAATCTGTGCAGTTCAAAAAACGTCCAAAACCCAAAGCAAAAGTAAGAGCCACAGCCCAGCTCCACCCACACGATGACTTCACTGAAACCATGTGATAAGACAAAAACATTTCTTAAAGGGGCACTCCCATGACAGAAGGAACTGAAGGCACTGTTGCTAATTTTGCAGATGATACAAAGATATGTAGAGGGTCAGGTAGTATTGAGGAAGCAGGGGAGCTGCAGAAGGACGTGGACAGGCTAGGAGAATGGGCAAAGAAGTGGCAGATGGAATACAATGTGGAAAAGTGTGAGATTATGTGCTTTGGAAGGAGGAATGGAGGCATAGACTATTTTCTAACTGGGGAATTGCTTAGGAAATCAGAAGCACAAAGGGACTTGGGAATCTTTGTTCAAGATTCTCTTAAGGTTAACGTGCAGGTTCAGTTGGCAGTTAGGAAGGCAAATGCAATGTTAGTATTCCTGTCGAGAGGGCCAGAAGACAAGACCAGGGATGTACTTCTGAGGCTGTATAAGGCTCTGGTCAGACCCCATTTGGACAATTGTGAGCAATTTTGGGCTCCGTATCATAGTGTGTGCTGGCCTTGGAAAGGGATAAGAATGACCCCTTGTGGAATGAAGAGCTTGTTGTATGAGAAACGGTTAAGGACTCTGGGTCTGTACTCATTGGGAGTTTAGAAGGATGAGAAGGGATCTTATTGAAACTTACAGGATACTGTGAGGCCTGGATAGAATGGACTTGGAGAAGATGTTTCCACTTGTAGGAAAATCTAGAACCAGAGGACACAATCTCAGACTAAAGGGACTATCCTTTAAAACAGAGATGAGAAGGAATTTCTTCAGCCAGAGGGTGGTGAATCTATGGAGCTCATTGCCTCAGAAGGCTGTGTGGCCAAATCAGTGAGTGTCTTTAAGACAGAGATAGATAGGTTCTTGATTAATAAGGGATCAGGGGTTATGGCGAGAAGGCTGGATAATGGGGATGATAAAAATATCAGCCATGATTGAATGGCGGAGTAGGCTCGATGGGCCGAGTGGCCTAATTCTGCTCCTATGTCTTATGTTGCCCTAAGCTCACTGGACCATCTGGGAGTGCCCTATGTTAACAGAAAAAACATACAGCTCATTTGCGACCACCAGATGAAGATCATGCACGTGTGCGCACGCTTCTCGGGGAGTGTGCTCCTCGATAGCTGCATCCTGAGGTAGTCGGTCATCCTCAGCCTCTTCGAGGACCACCCCAGGATGGGCGGCTGGCTCTTGGGATATAAGGGGTACCTGGCTAATGACGCCAGTACGGATGCCGGTGACCGAATCGTAGACCCGGTACAACGAGGCCCATATGGCCACTCGGCCTGTCATAAAGCAGTGCATGGGAGTCCTCAAGATGTGATTCCAATGCCTTGACTGCTCCGGTGGTGCCATCCAGTACACCACCCAGAGGGTCGCCTGCTTGTTGTTGTCTGCTGTGCCATCCACAACCTCACACAGCAGTGAGACAATGAGTTGGGGGTTGGTGATCATTCTCCCCCCCATCATAAGAACATAAGAACATAAGAACTAGGAGCAGGAGTAGGCCATCTGGCCGCTCGAGCCTGCTCCGCCATTCAATGAGATCATGGCTGATCTTTTGTGGACTCAGCTCCACTTTCCGGCCCGAACACCATAACCCTTAATCCCTTTATTCTTCAAAAAACTATCTATCTTTACCTTAAAAACATGTAATGAAGGAGCCTCAACTGCTTCACTGGGCAAGGAATTCCATAGATTCACAACCCTTTGGGTGAAGAAGTTCCTCCTAAACTCAGTTCTAAATCTACTTCCCCTTATTTTGAGGCTATGCCCCCTAGTTCTGCTGTCACCCGCCAGTGGAAACAACCTGCCCGCATCTATCCTATCTATTCCCTTCATAATTTTAAATGTTTCTATAAGATCCCCCCTCATCCTTCTAAATTCCAACGAGTACAGTCCCAGTCTACTCAACCTCTCCTCATAATCCAACCCCTTCAGCTCTGGGATTAACCTAGTGAATCTCCTCTGCACACCCTCCAGCGCCAGTACGTCCTTTCTCAAGTAAGGAGACTAAAACTGAACACAATACTCCAGGTGTGGCCGCACCAACACCTTATACAATTGCAACATAACCTCCCTAGTCCTAAACTCCATCCCTCTAGCAATGAAGGACAAAATTCCATTTGCCTTCTTAATCACCTGTTGCACTTGTAAACCAACCTTCTGTGACTCATGCACTAGCACACCCAAGTCTCTCTGAACAGTGGCATGCTTTAATATTTTATCGTTTAAATAATAATCCCGTTTGCTGTTATTCCTACCAAAATGGATAACCTCACATTTGTCAACATTGTATTCCATCTGCCAGACCCGAGCCCATTCACTTAACCTATCCAAATCCCTCTGCAGACTTCCAGTATCCTCTGCACTTTTCGCTTTACCACTCATCTTAGTGTCATCTGCAAACTTGGACACATTGCCCTTGGTCCCCAACTCCAGATCATCAATGTAAATTGTGAACAATTGTGGGCCCAACACGGATCCCTGAGGGACACCACTAGCTACTGATTGCCAACCAGAGAAACACCCATTTATCCCAACTCTTTGCTTTCTATTAATTAACCAATCCTCTATCCATGCTACTACTTTACCCTTAATGCCATGCATCTTTATCTTATGCAGCCAACTTTTGTGTGGCACCTTGTCAAAGGCTTTCTGGAAATCCAGATATACCACATCCATCGGCTCCCCGTTATCTACTGCACTGGTAATGTCCTCAAAAAATTCCACTAAATTAGTTAGGCACGACCTGCCTTTTACGAACCCATGCTGCGTCTGCCCAATGGGACAATTTCTATCCAGATGCCTCGCAATTTCTTCCTTGATGATAGATTCCAGCATCTTCCCTATTACCGAAGTTAAACTCACTGGCCTATAATTTCCTGCTTTCTGCCTACCTCCTTTTTTAAACAGTGGCGTCACGTTTGCTAATTTCCAATCCACCGGGACCACCCCAGTCTAGTGAATTTCGGTAAATTATCACTAGTGCATCTGCAATTTCCCTAGCCATCTCTTTTAGCACTCTGGGATGCATTCCATCAGGGCCAGGAGACTTGTCTACCTTTAGCCCCATTAGCTTGCCCATCACTCCCTCCTTAGTGATAACAATCGTCTCAAGGTCCTCACCTGTCATAGCCTCATTTCTATCAGTCACTGGCATGTTATTTGTGTCTTCCACTGTGAAGACCGACCCAAAAAACCTGTTCAGTTCCTCAGCCATTTCCTCATTTCCCATTATTAAAACTCCCTTCTCATCCTCTAAAGGACCAATATTTACCTTAGCCACTCTTTTTTGTCTTATATATTTGTAAAACCTTTTACTGTCTGTTTTTATATTCTGAGCAAGTTTACTCTCATACTCTATCTTACTCTTCTTTATAGCTTTTTTAGTAGCTTTCTGTTGCCCCCTAAAGATTTCCCAGTCCTCTAATCTCCCAGCAATCTTTGCCACTTTATATGCTTTTTCCTTCAATTTGATACTCTCCCTTATTTCCTTAGATATCCACGGTCGATTTTCCCTCTTTCTTCCGTCCTTCCTTTTTGTTGGTATAAACCTTTGCTGAGCACTGTGAAAAATCGCTTGGAAGGTTCTCCACTGTTCCTCAACTGTTCCACCATAAAGTCTTAGCTCCCAGTCTACCTTAGCTAGTTCTTCTCTCATCCCCTTGTAATCTCCTTTGTTTAAACACAAAACACTAGTATTTGATTTTACTTTCTCACCCTCCATCTGTATTTTAAATTCCACCATATTGTGATCGCTCCTTCCGAGAGGATCCCTAACTATGAGATCATGAATCAATCCTGTCTCATTACACAGGACAAGATCTAGGACCGCTTGTTCCCTCGTAGGTTCCATTACATACTGTTCTAGGAAACTATCGCGGATACATTCTATAAACTCCTCCTCACGGTTGCCTTGACCGACCTGGTTAAACCAATCGACATGTAGATTAAAATCCCCCATGATAACTGCTGTACCATTTCTACATGCATCAGTTATTTCTTTGTTTATTGCCTGCCCCACCATCTCGTTACTATTTGGTGGCCGATAGACTACTCCTATCAGTGACTTTTTCGCCTTACTATTCCTGATTTCCACCCAAATGGATTCAACCTTATCCTCCATAGCACCGATGTCATCCCTTACTATTGCCCGGATGTCATCCTTAAATAACAGAGCAACACCACCTCCCTTACCATCCACTCTGTCCTTCCGAATAGTTTGATACCCTCGGATATTTAACTCCCAGTCGTGACCATCCTTTAACCATGTTTCAGTAATGGCCACTAAATCATAGTCCTTCACGATGATTTGTGCCACCAACTCATTTACTTTATTCCGAATACTACGAGCATTCAGGTAAAGTACACTTATGTTGGTTTTTTACCTCTGTTTTGAATCTTAACATCTCCAGTTTTATTCCTTTTGTTATTACTGGGCCTATTCACTGTGCTCCCCTCAGTCACTGTACCTTGTACTGTCGCCCTTATGGATTTCTGACTATGTCTTCTCTGCCTTGCACTTTTCCCCTTACTTCCTTTTGTTTCTGTCCCTGTTTTACTACCTTCCAACTTCCAGCATTGGTTCCCATCCCCCTGCCACATTAGTTTAAACCCTCCCCAACAGCTCTAGAAAACACCCCCCCTAGGACATCGGTTCCAGTCCTGCCCAAGTGCAGACTGTCCGGTTTGTATTGGTCCCACCTCCCCCAGAACCGGTCCCAATGCCCCAGGAATTTGAATCCCTCCCTCTTGCACCATCTCTCGAGCCACGCATTCATCCTATCTATCCTGACATTCCTACTCTGACTAGCTCGTGGCACTGGTAGCAATCCTGAGATTATTACCTTTGAGGTCCTACTTTTTAGTTTAACTCCTAACTCCCTGAATTCCGCTTGTAGGACCTCATCCCGTTTTTTACCTATATCGTTGGTGCCTATGTGCACCACGACAGCTGGCTGTTCACCCTCCCCCCCTAGAATGTCCTGCAGCCGCTCCGAGACATCCTTGACCCTTGCACCAGGGAGGCAACATACCATCCTGGAGTCTCGATTGCGTCCACAGAACCGCCTGTCTATTCCCCTTACGATCGAGTCCCCTATCACTATAGCCCTGCCATTTTTCTTCCTGCCCTGCTGTGCAGCAGAGCCAGCCACGGTGCCATGAACCTGGCTGCTGCTGCCTTCCCCTGGTGAGCCATCTCCCTCAACAGTATCCAAAGCGGTATATCTGTTTTGCAGGGAGATGACCGCAGGGGACACCTGCACTGCCTTCCTACTCTTGCTCTTTCTTTTGGTCACCCATTTTCTATCTCCCTCAGTAACCTTCACCTGCGGTGTGACCAACTCGCTAAACGTGCTATCCACGACCTCCTCAGCATCGCGGATGCTCCAAAGTGAGTCCATCATCCTCTCTCCATCATTCTCTCCCCATCATTCTCTCCCCCCAATCATTCTCTCCCCTCCCACCCCCCATCATTCTCTCCCCCAATCATTCTCTCCCCCCCATCATTCTCTCCCCCAATCATTCTCTCCCCTCCCACCCCATATCATTCTCTCCCCCCAATCATTCTCTCCCCCCAATCATTCACCCCCCAATCATTCTCTCCCCCCAATCATTCTCTCCCCCATCATTCTCTCCCCCCAATCATTCTCCCCTCCCCCAATCATTCTCTCCCCCCCAATCATTCTCTCCCCCCCCCCATCATTCTCTCCCCCAATCATTCTCTCCCCCCATCATTCTCTCCCCCAATCATTTACCCCCCAATCATTCTCTCCCCCAATCATTTTCTCCCCCATCATTCTCTCCCCCCAATCATTCTCCCCTCCCCCAATCATTCTCTCCCCCCCAATCATTCTCTCCCCCCCAATCATTCTCCCCTCCCCTCAATCATTCTCTCCCCCCAATCATTATCTCTCCCCCCCAATCATTCACCCCCCCAATCATTCTCTCCCCCCAATCATTCTCCCCCCCAATCATTCTCTCCCCCATCATTCTCTCCCCCCCATCATTCTCTACCGCAATCATTCCCTCCCCCCCAATCATTCTCTCCCCCAATCAATCATTCCCTCCCCCCAATCATTCTCCCCCCAATCATTCTCCCCCCAATCATTCTCTCTCCCCCCAATCATTCGCTCCCCCAATCATTCTCCCTCCCCCCCCAATCATTCTCTCCCCCAATCATTCCCTCCCCCCCAATCAATCTCCCCCCAAACATTCTCCCCCCCAATCATTCTCCCCCCAATCATTCTCCCCCCCAATCATTCTCCCCCAATCATTCTCTCCCCCATCATTCTCTCCCCATCATTCTCTCCCCCACCATCCCCCCGATAATTCTCCCCCCGAATAATTCTCTATCCCCCAATCATTCTCTCCCCCCAATCGTTCTCCCTCCCCCCCATCATTCTCTCCCCCCCAATCATTCCCTCCCCCCATCATTCTCCCCCCAATCATTCTCTGCCCCCCAATCATTCTCCCCGCCAATCATTCTCCCCCCAATCATTCTCTCCCCCATCATTCTCTCCCCATCATTCTCTCCCCCACCATCCCCCCCATCATTCTCTCCCCATCATCCTCTCTCCATCATTCTCCCCCCCAATCATTCTCCCCCCAATCATTCTCTCCCCCATCATTCTCTCCCCATCATTCTCTCTCCATCATCCTCTCTCCTTCATTCTCTCCCCATCATTCTCTCCCCATCATCCTCTCCCCATCATCCTCTCCCCATCATCCTCTCCCCATCATCCTCTCTCCATCATCCTCTCCCCCATCATCCTCTCCCCATCATCCTCTCTCCATCATCCTCTCCCCCATCATTCTCTCCCCATCATCCTCTCTCCATCATCCTCTCTCCTTCATTCTCTCCCCATCATCCTCTCTCCATCATCCTCTCCCCATCATCCTCTCCCCATCATCCTCTCCCCATCATCCTCTCTCCATCATCCTCTCCCCATCACCCTCTCCCCATCATCCTCTCTCCATCATCCTCTCTCCTTCATCCTCTCGCCTTCATTCTCTCCCAATCATTCTCTCCCCCATCATTCTCTCCCCATCATTCTCTCCCCCACCATCCCCCCCCATCATTCTCTCCCCAATCATTCTCTCCCTACATCATCCTCTTCCCCATCATTCGCTCCCTCCATCATCCTCTCCCCCACCATCCTTCTCTCCCTCCATCATTCTCGCCCCAGCATTCTCTCCCTACATCATCCTCTCTCCATCATCCTCTCTCCTTCATTCTCTCCCAATCATTCTCTCCCCATCATTCTCTCCCTACATCATCCTCTCTCCATCATCCTCTCGACTTCATTCTCTCCCCATCATTCTCTCCCCCATCATTCGCTCCCTCCATCATCCTCTCCCCACCATCCTTCTCTCCCTCCATCATTCTCGCCCCATCATTCTCTCCCTACATCATCCTCTCTCCATCATCCTCTCGCCTTCATTCTCTCCCAATCATTCTCTCCCCCATCATTCTCTCCCCATCATTCTCTCCCCCACCATCCCCCCCAATCATTCTCCCCCCCCAATAATTCTCTCTCCCCCAATCATTCTCTCCCCCAATCATTCTCCCTCCCCCCATCATTCTCTCCCCACCAATCATTCCCTCCCCCCAAATCATTCTCCCCCCAATCATTCTCACCCCCCCCAATCATTCTCCCCCCAATCATTCTCCCCCCAATCATTCTCTGCCCCCCAATCATTCTCCCCCCATCATTCTCTCCCCATCATTCTCTCCCCCACCATCGCCCCCTTCATTCTCTCCCCCATCATTCTCTCCCCCATCATCCTCTCTCCATCATTCTCTCCCCCAACATTCTCTCCCCATCATTCTCTCCCCACATCATCCTCTCCCCATCATTCTCTCCCCCACCGTCCCCCCCATCATTATCTCCCCAATCATTCTCTCCCTACATCATCCTCTCCCCCATCATTCGCTCCCTACATCATCCTCTCCCCCACCATCCTTCTCTCCCCCATCATTCTCGCCCCATCATCCTCTCCCCATCATCCTCTCTCCATCATCCTCTCTCCTTCATTCTCTCCCCATCATTCTCTCCCCATCATTCTCTCCCCATCATCCTCGCCCCATCATCCTCTCTCCATCATTCGCTCCCTCCATCATCCTCTCCCCCACCATCCTTCTCTCCCTCCATCATTCTCGCCCCATCATTCTCTCCCTACATCATCCTCTCTCCATCATCCTCTCTCCTTCATTCTCTCCCCATCATTCTCTCCCCATCATTCTCCCCCAATCATTCTCTCCCCCCAATCATTCTCTCACCCCAATCATTCTCCCCTCCCCCACCATCATCCCCTCCCCCCAATCATTCTCCCCTCCCCCCATCATTATCCCCTCCCCCCCATCATTATCCCCTCCCACCCATCATTCTCCCCTCCCCCCATCATTCTCACCCCCAATCATTCTCTCTCCCCCCCCACACCCCCAATCATTCTCTCCCCCCAATCATTCTCTCCCCTCCCACCCCCCATTATTCTCTCCCCCAATCATTCTCTCCTCCCCATCATTCTCTCCCCCCCAATCATTCTCTCCCCCCCAATCATTATCCCCCCAATCATTCTCTCCCCCCAATCATTCTCTCCCCTCCAATCATTCTCCCCTCCCCCAATCATTCTCTTCCCCCCAATCATTCTCTCCCCCCAAATCATTCTCTCCCCCAATCATTCTCCCCTCCCCCAATCATTCTCATCCCCCAAATCATTCTCCCCCCAATCATTCTCTCCCCCAATCATTCTCCCCCCCAATCATTCTCCCCCCAATCATTCTCCCTCCCCCCCAATCATTCTCTCTCCCCCCGCAATCATTCTCTCTCCCCCAAATCATTCTCTCTCCCCCCCAATCATTCTCTCTCCCCCCAATCATTGTCTCTCCCCCCCAATCATTCTCTCTCCCCCCCCAAATCATTCTCCCCCCAGATCATTCTCTCCCCCCCAATCATTCTCTCCCCCAATCATTCCCTCCCCCAATCATTCTCCCCCCCAATCATTCTCTCTCTCCCCCCCCAATCATTCTCTCCCCCCCCAATCAATCATTCCCTCTCCCCCAATCATTCTCCCCCCAATCATTCTCTCTCCCCCAATCATTCTCTCCCCCCAATCATTCTCCCTCCCCCCCAATCATTCTCTCCCCCCAATCATTCTCCCCCCCAATCATTCTCCCCCCATCATTCTCCCTCCCCCCAATCATTCTCTCTCCCCCCGCAATCATTCTCTCTCCCCCCAAATCATTCTCTCTCCCCCCCAATCATTCTCTCTCCCCCCCAATCATTGTCTCTCCCCCCCCCCCAATCATTCTCTCTCCCCCCAAATCATTCTCTCCCCCAAATCATTCTCCCCCCAGATCATTCTCTCCCCCAAATCATTCTCTCTCCCCCCAAATCATTCTCTCTCCCCGCAAATCATTCTCTCTCACCCCAGATCATTCTCTACCCCCCAAATCATTCTCTCTCCCCCCCCCCAATCATTCTCTCTCTCCACCCTCAAATCATTCTCTCCCCCCAAATCATTCTTTCTCCGCCCCAATCATTCTCTCCCCCCAAATCATTCTCCCCCAGATCATTCTCTCCCCCCAGATCATTCTCTCTCCCCCACAAATCATTCTCTCCCCCAAATCATTCTCCCCCCCGATCATTCTCTCCCCCCAGATCATTCTCTCTCCCCTAATCATTCTTTTGCCCCCAAATCAATCTCTCCCCCCCTCAAATCATTCTCTCTCCCCCCAAATCATTCTCTCTCCCCCCCAAATCATTCTCTCTCCCACCCCGAATTCATTCTCTCTCCCCCCTCCCAAATCCTTCTCTCTCCCCCCAAATCATTCTCCCCCCCAAATCATTCTCTCCCCCCCAAATCATTCTCTCTCCCCCAAATCATTCTCTCTCTCCCCCCAAATCATTCTCTCTCCCACCCCGAATTAATTCTCTCTCTCCCCTCCCAAATCCTTCTCTCTCCCCCAAATCATTCTCCCCCAAATCATTCTTTCCCCCCAAATCATTCTCTCTCCCCCCCAAATCATTCTCTCTCTCCCCCCAAATCATTCTCTCTCTCCCCCCCATCATTCTCTCTTCTCCCCAATCATTATCTTGCTCTTCCCCCCCAAATCATTCTCTCTCTCTTCCCCCCAAATCATTCTCTCTCTCTTCCCCTCCCCCAAATCATTCTCTCTCTCTTCCCCCCAAATCATTCTCTCTCTCTCTCCCACCCAATCATTCTCTCTCTCTCTCCCCCCCCCCCCGAATCGTTCTCTCTCTTCCCCCCAAATCATTCTCTCTCTCTCTCCCCCAAATCATCCTCTCTCTCCCCCCCAATCATTCTCTCTCTCCCCAAATCATTCTCCATCCCACGCCCAATTCATTCTCTCTCTCCCCCCCAAATCATTCTCTCTCCCCCCTAATCATTCTCCCCCCCCCCTAAATCATTCTCTCTCTCCCCCCAAATCATTATCTCTCTCTCCCCAATCATTCTCTATCCCCCCCCAAATAATTATTCTCGCTCTCCCCCCAAATCATTCTCTCTCTCTTCCCCACAATCATTCTCTCACTCTCTTCCCACCCCCCCAAATCATTCTCTCTCTCTCTCCCCCCTCCCATCATTCTCTCTCTCTCTCCCCCTCCCATCATTCTCTCTCCCCCCCCCCCCCCCAAATCATTCTCTCTCCCCCCCCCCCCCAAATCATTCTCTCTCCCCCCCCCCCCCCCAAATCATTCTCTCCTCCCGCCTTCCCAGATTCCCGCCTCCATCCCTGATATTGATCTGATTTGAAACTAAACAAGGAAATGGAGAAATCGCGCCTCCGTAACTCCGGATCCAGGTGAAGGATCGCCTGGCTCGCCGCCGCTGATTGGCTGGCGGTGTGGTAATCCTGTATATGAATGAGCTGTGACGCGGTGGGCAGGGTTCGGGGCCTGGCAGCAGCAGCGATGGCGGCTCCGCAGCGAGGAAGCGGCTCCGGGAGCGGGCAGCAGCGCCCAGCCTCCGCCCTGGTGGTGCTGGGCGAGTCCGGGAGGCCCGAACTGCTGCGAGATGCCATTGTCCAGGTCCAGCGGGGTGAGGCCTGGCGCTGACACAGTCCCGGGCGGGGGCACGGGAGCTGGGGGATTGCAACCTGGTTATTACCATACACTGAGTAGCAGAAACACCTCCCGTAAAACGCGCCCCTGGGGCTTTGTATCAACCTTGCCGGGACTGTCAACGTGTTGTAAATGGTTAATACCCGATGCTGGGATATCGACACTTCCCCATGGGGGGTGTCTGTACCAACCCCTCGCAAACCGCTTGGTCGCACTTTTTGCATGGGATTTGGGGGATTTTTGTTGTTGTTTGGAGCGATTTTTTTGGGGTGGGGGCTGAAAACGCCCCTTTTGCTCCTTGTCTAAAACCCCAGAGGCAGGAGCTGACTGCGGTCCTGTGATTGCCGGAGAGCCCTGGCCTGTCCCTCTGGAAGTGAATCACAAATGCTCTCACCCTCGGGCTGCTCTCTGGGGGTGGGGGGTGACGATCCTCTTTTTCTCGTAGTTGGTTAGGAATTGGTTTAACAGTTTCTCCCGCTCTCCCAATAACAAAACAGCCGTCCACGTTACCGAGGGCCGCTTGTAATTTTTTTTGGGTGGGGTGGGGTGTGGGGTGAATATTTTCCCACATGTATCCTCGGGGCAGTTGTAATCCGAGATGGGCTCCCGCCTGTCTCTGCAACGGTGGAATTTGAATTTTTTAATGCATTCCCGCAGAAACGCCTCCTTGCGTCTGCTTTGCGGGATATCCTGTTCCTGTGGCATCCCAAAAACATGGGAGGGAGGGGCGACATTAAAATCTCGATCCCGATTTCCCTGTAAATGTGCAGAGATGATCTGCGGCTTCCAGGGTTAGTGACAGCGATTTCCATGTTGCAAGCTCCCACGGTCCCTGTTTAATGTCAGAGAACTGGATACATTGTATCAGAGTGTAATTGACACAATGTGTCATTTCCTGTTGTATCGTCGTGTGTCGGTTTCCTTTTATGACCAATACAATGAGTCAGTTTCATCTTCTGATACATTGTATCTATGGTCAATTTCCTGCTCATACAGTAGTCATTGCCTTGGGCTTATGTTTAATGCAGCTAAATCAATGCAAGTGATGTTGTTACCCCTTCCCTGCCTCACCTCCCCCACCCCTCCCAGCTGTCCCAATTTGCTATTATCCATTAGCTTTATTTAAAAATCAGGTTCTGTGTGATACCCGCTGTCTCCTCAGCTCCCCTCTTCTCTTCCCCCCCCCCCCCCAACAGGACGCCTGATTTCTCCCCCCCCCCCCCCCCCCACAGTTGCTCTGTCATCGCTAAACAATTGTGTACAGTGCGGATCACTCTAACTTTTGTTATCTGGGTAGGCACTCATTCGTGGTTGGAATAGTTGTACAATGAATTGTGAAAATAACAACAGCAGTGTGGGAAAGGCTGAAGCATTTCGGGCTGTGCAGTGTGAATCAGGGTGATGACCCGTGGTCAGGACTGAATCACTGACCTGAAACATTAACTGATTCTTGGTCAGTTGCATGGCTGGGGGTAGGAAGTTGCCCAGTGTCACCAAAATGATACTGGGACTGAAATGGTCATATGTGGCAATACAGTGATTAGAACTGCTGCCTCACAGCGCCAGGGACTTGGGTTCAATTTCAGTCTTGGGCGACTGTGTGGAGTTTGCACTTTCTCCCCATGCCTGCGTGGGTTTGCTCTGGGTGCTCTGGTTTCCTCCCACAGTCCAAAGATAGGTTAGTTGGACTGACCATGATAAAATTGCCCCTTGGCTAGGGATGTGCAGATTAGATGGGGTTAAGGGAATGTGGAGGGTGTGTGGGCCTCAGTAGGTGCTCTTTCAGAGGGTTGGTGCAGGCTCGATGGGCCAAATGGCCTCCCTCTGAACTGTAGGGATTCTAAGATCTATTGGATAAACTTGGCTTGTGTGCACCAAAGCTCTTTAAAGCTGAAGCCTCGCTTCCTTATTTCAGCTCTTTTCCCCCATGTCCATGTGGTTGCCTCCCCCTGACCGCTAGTGTTTCTTTTCCAGGGATCCTCTCCTGGGATATTGATGCTGCTGACTTCAGTCTGGATGAACAACTCAAGCTCTTTGTGTCCAGACACTCTGCTACCTTTCCTGATGAAGAAAAAGGTGAGTCCTCCATTTAATTTGTTGCTGTGACTTGTGCAAACATGTAGACTGCAAACGTCTCCCAGTTCCACCCAATGGTTCTTTGCAATCCTTGGCAGCAGATTTTCAGTGAATTTCAAACACGGAGAGTTTGAGGACTTTTTTGTCTGTGTTTGCTAATATTTCTATTGGGGTGACTTAAGGATGGGCTGGTTTTAATTGTGAGTTGATTATACATTTTTCTTCCTGTCTCAAATTATCTATTTATACAGTGATAGCAGCTTTCGAGATCTTGGACCATCCCCAAACACTCACTGACAGGAGTACTGTTTGAAGTGTAGTTACGGATGCAGCAGCCATTTGTACAGAGCAAGTTCTGTCGCCTGTTAGTTGTGGGATAAATATTGGCCAGGAAACTGAGTGGACCTCCTGCAAATAATGTTGTGTGATCTCCTGCAGTACAGGAGCTCAAACATGTTGTTCCTTTTTAGGGCTGGATGGTTGAGATTCCAACCCAATATCTCTGGATCACCCAGCAGTGGTGCACAGATCAAATCATCAAATGTCCACATCTGAAGGTTGCAATTTTCAAGCTGTGTTGAGTGAGCTGATCTCGGCCTCCATAAGTATGGACTCCCAAAATTGGCTTTGGTACCCATGGCCAGGAAGAGGGATATTGAAGCCAGGGTTCTTGCTTATTTTTTTTGTCCAGGCATCAATCCCCTTAAGTCCAGAGATGTGGGGGTGTAGCTGAGTGGATATCTGTTCTTTTGGAAGGTTTGTGGTGGGGCAAAAATCTGAATCTGCTGTGATGCCCCATAAAGGGGAATATCCTACTGTGGCTGGCTGGCCAACCTCTTACAGGAAAGATGGATGGATGGTTGGACTGGAGGGTTGAAGTCAGCTGATCTCGTGGAGATGGCATCTTCAGTCAAGGAAGATGACCTCGAGTGGATGAAGAAGAGCAGATTTCTGCTCCGTCACCCTCGCCTCTGCTTACTGATTATGGGGATGTGAGCTATGAGCATGTCATAGAATTTACAGTGCAGAAAGAAGCCACTCAGCCCATCAAGTCTGCACACATCCTTGGAAAGAGCACCCTACGTAAGCCCACACCTCCACCCAATCCCCTTAAGTCCAAAGATGTGCAGGCTAGGTGGATTGGTCATGCTAAATTGCCCTTCGTGTCCAAAATTGCCCTTAGTGTTGGGTGGGGTTACTAGGTTATGGGGATAGGGTGGAGGTGTGTTCCTGGGTGGGGTGCTCTTTCCAAGGGCCAGTGCAGACTCACGCAGACACTGAGAGAGCGTGCAGACTCTGCACAGATAGTGAGTGCCCCAAGCCGGGAATCGAACCTAGGACCCTGGAGCTGTGAAGTAACCACTGTGCTATTGTGCCGCCCCTAGGTGACTGAGGGAGTCTCTGTGAATGAATGAGCATCACAGGGTGCTCGAGTCATCTGCCCTGTGAGGTATCCTGTTCTCCAACACTCAGCCCTTTGTAGTGTGGGGTCCTCTGACTGGCTGGACATGAAGCCACAACTTTCACAGCCTCAATGGGCTGAAGTCAGTGGTTCCAACAGGAGGAGCCTGTGTCGCACAAGCTGCATGTTTTGGTTAGCTCCGTGCAGCAGAGGTCCCAGCAGCACTATTTGTAACTAGGGAGTCTGTCTCGGCGATTTACCTTTCAATTGTTTCCCATTGTTCTCACTTCCTGGACCTCTGTTCAAATCTGATGGTGGCATGTGACTCATCAAAGATAAAATATTTGCATTTGTTTGAATAAATGTAATATCTGGAAGTCTAAAGCTGTTCCTTAGTGATTCCATCCTTCTCTCTGGTAGTTTCCTGAGACTGAATTTGCATCTTGATGTTATATTTAATTGATGAGTTTCTGTCACTAAGACTGTGTATTTCCATCTCATTACGTTGGTCCACTCCTGTCCCAGCTCATCTACTGCTGAAACCTTCATCCATGCCTTTTCTATTTGAACTCCTTTCTGGCTGACCTCCCCCATTCCCTTTGTAGACTTGAGGCCATCCAAAGTTCCACTGGCCCAGTCCGAAGTCCCCTTTGATCATCTGCCCTGTGCTCATCGTGGCTCCCAATCTGGCAATGCCTCGGTTCAAAAATTCACATCCTTGTTTGTAAGTCTGTAATTCTGCTCCTCATTGTCGCTGATCTCCACCAGCCCTAAAGTCCCATGAATATCACTGATTTTAATCACTGCACCATTGGCTGTGTGCTCTCACCTAAGGCCTTTAGCTCTGGAAATTGCTTCCCAAATGTCACCATCCCTCCTCCTGTCCTTTGGGACATTTCTTAAAGTCTACCTCTGATCCAAGCTTTTGGCAACCGATCCCTAACACTTCCCTTTGTGACTTGGCATCAGATTTTGTTTGCTAATTGTGCCTTGGGATGTTTTGTTATGTGGAAGGTGCTATATGAATGCAGGTTGTAGTCCCTAACCTCGAGCCAAATTCCAGCCAATGAAACGTGCTGTTAAAATGCAGGAAATGTGGCAGTTGATTTGCATACAAAGATTCATCAATACTGAAGACAATTTGCATGCGATGTTGTTTGAAAGGTAAATTTGACTTGGGCAGCAGAAATTACACCTTTTCCAATAGTAACAGTGGGACCTTTCACATCCACCCAAGGAGGGTTGGTGGAGCCTCAGTTTAACATCTTATCACAAGTTGCCGCCTTCAACACTGCCACACCCTTTCAGTAAAGCACGAGTGCAGAGAGCTGGGATCAATGCCAGCCCTTTAATCATGGATATCGATTGAGTGACGTTCATTTGGGAGGTGTAACAGATATCAATAGATGTGTGGGCACTTAGAATCAGCTGAGCTGATTTGGACGATCAGCCATGATCTTATCAAGAGGCTGAATGGCCTTCAATATTTCAGTATTGGATTCCTGTTTCTTACTGCGTGGCAGATAGTCTATTCTGTGCTTTGATTCTGGTTGTGGGGCACTTGTGGTTTGACTGCCGTGCCTGTTATTTTGTCTGGATTTCTATCCTTCCACACTTCCTCCTCCTCACTCTTGTCACAAATCTTTCCCTGTCCAATGTTAGTCGGGTGGGGGGGGGGGGGGTTGCGACAGGGGTTGAGTGTGGATTCCTTCTGACTGTTGCCAGCAGGTGTTCATGCTTTGGGGCGGGCATGAATGTTAGGAATCTTGGCCATCTGTGTCCATGCATGTTTTGTCTACTTTCTGTTCCTGCTTCTCTCTGCTCCCAGAAGCAGGGTTTAGTGATTGAACACTGAGCTGAATGTGGTTTGAAACAACCTCAGGGAGGGGTGTGCATACTTTTAATGGCTGCATGCATCTCATCTACATTTATAGACACCAGGAATTCATGCAAACAGTTCTGATTTATACCAAGTATAGTTATCAAACCAAAGAGAAAATGCTGGAAAATCTCAGCAAGTCTGGCAGCATCTGTAGGGAAAGAAAAGAGCTAACGTTTCGAGTCCGATGATTCTTTGTCAAAGCTTTGACAGTCATCGACAGAGCTTTGACAAAGAGTCATCGGACTCGAAACGTTGGCATTTTCTCTTTTGTTTCAGATTCCAGCATCTGCAGTAATTTGCTTTTATTAAGTAAAGCTATCATCCTGCATCAAAGATTGTGGCCAACCGACTTGTCCAAAAATGGGAATGAAATAAATAAAAATTGGGATGTTTCTAACAATCTGTTCATTTTGGTAGCATCAGTTGCTAACTGTACAAAGTATGTATGATTGTGCTGTGGTCTGAGCATTCCCCTGCCATCAACATCCTCGGGATTGCAATTGATCAAAAGTTAATTGACCAGCCATATTACCAGAACAGGTCAGAAGCTGGGAATTCACTGGTGTGACACCCCCTCCCGACTCCCCAAAGCCTGTCCAATATCTACAAGTCACAAGCCAGGAGTGTGATGGAATATTGTCCACTTGCCTGGATGAGTAAAGCTCCAGGAAACGTGACACCATCCAGAACAGAACAGCCCCTTGATTGGAACCATCCACCGCCTTCAACATTCACCCACTCTCTCCACCAGCAACTTACTAAGCCAACTGTGTGCACCATCTCCAAGATGCACTGCAGGAACTCAACCAAGACTCCTGTCACCAGAAGGGCATGGGTAGCAGACGCTTATGAACACCAGCACCTGCATGGATTTGCCCCTTCCCCCAACAAAGTCTCGCCCCATCTTGACCTGGGACTAATGTTCCTTCACTGGTGACTGGGTCAAAATACTGGAGCTCTCCATAATAGCCATGAAAATGAAGTTTTGTGAAGGTGGCTCAGCACCACTTCAAGGACATGTAGGGATGGTAAATAAATGCCAGCTTTGCCAGTAGAGGAACCTTTTTCCCTTGGCAGAGTTCAAAAACCAGGGGTGATGGATTTGAGCGAAGCAGCAGAACGATTGGAAGGCACACTCTTGCACAGAGGGCGGTGGGTATCTGAAATTCTCTCAGTTGGTGGAGGAGGCAGAGACCTTAAACTCTATTTAAAAAGTACCTGGATCTGCACCTTAAGTGCTGTAAGCTGCAGGGCTATTGGCCATGTGCAGGAAGATGGGATTGGAAAGGGAACCTGGGTGGGTGTCTTTGGGCCAGGGTGGTCCCCTACTGTGCTGTATCATTTCCCCCCAGTGATGCTAGCAGCAGAGCTGGGGGAGGTTTCCTGAATATTTATTTCTTAAATCAATATCACTAAAGCAGATTATCTGTTTATTTTTTTAACTGCATCCTGCTGTGCACAAATTAGCTGCTGTTTTTTCTATAACAATAATGACTGGACCTTAAGTACTTTGTTAGCCGAGAAGCACTTTAGGGCATCCTGCTGTTGAGGCAGCAGTGGTTAGCACTGCTGACTCAACGTCGGGCACCTGGATTCAATTCAGGCCTTGGGTGACTGTCTGTGTGAGGTTTACACGTTCTCCCCATGTCTGCGTGGATTTTTTCCCACTGCCCAAAGGTGTGCAGGTTAGGTGGATTGGCCATGATAAATTATTATTTGGTGTCCAATGGTTTGGGGTTATGGGGATTGGGTGGGGGAGTGGGCCTGGGTAGGATACACTTTCAGAGGTTTGTGAATACTCAATGGGCTGAGCGGCCACCTACTGCACTGTAAGATTCTATGCTTCTAAGTTCCTTAGTACAGAGCTTGAATATTGCTGCAAAGACAGGCATGTGACTGAAACTGCCTCCAGGCCTGTTTGAGAGATGCACAGTGAACTGATCTGAATAGTCATTGTCCCACAGGATCGCTTTGATATGCTATGTTTTGCTGCTATTTCCTTTTCTCGTTTTGAAGGGCAGTATGTGATAACCTTGCATTCACTGCAGTTAGACCCCCTGCTAACAGTTCACAGGAAGAATGGCTGTTATCCAACAAGTGACTTTGTTCTGACCTGCAGCATTTGGGGTGGGAGTGAATTGAGCTGCACTGTAACACACAGTTTTTATTTTTTTCTGTTGAAAATCTTTACATTGATTTTTTTGGATTCTAAAGTCTCTTCTGGCTGCTCCTGCAATTTGACCCAGAGCCTGCCCTTTGAATCATTTTTTTTTTTTGGCTTCTTTCCATTGGTGACCTGTCTGGGATTCTCCCAGATCATGCTCCTCTGACTGGGATGAGCCCACAGTACCTCCACAAGAGAAGTGGTGCCAGTCTGACCCCATTTCACAGCTGTTCGGCGTGGCATCCCAACTCACCGATGTCCCATTCGAGCCTCCCACCATTCCTTTTCATCTCAGCCATCAAGTCCAGGGACATCAGCAAGCCACAGCCTGGCAACTTCAAACGCTGTCCATCCAATTAGTGCATTATGGAAAGGAATACGTTTGGGTAATGGTCCAGGCAAAATCTCATCCAGGAGGAGAGAGGCCCATGTGTACAGGAGATAGATTTGCAGTATAATCAACCTGCATCCAGGAGTATTATTGATGGCCTAAGGGACTCTCCCTCGAGATGGCGCATTCCATTCTCTGGCGAGAACTCCAGTTTTACACAGCCCTGGGCTGATTCATTTGTTTTTAATCTGTTATGATCTCCAGCCAGATCCTAATTTTATCTGCTTGATTTGCATCCTGTTTGCTGTCCCTGTCAAACACTCCCAGGACAGGTACAGCATATGGGGCTAGTTCAAAAGTAAAGCTCCCTCTACATGTTCCCCATCAGACACTCTCAGGACAGGTACAGCACTGGGTTAGATACGGAGTAAAGCTCCCTCCACACTGTCCCCATCAAATACTCCCAGGACAGGTACAGCGTGGGGTTAAATGCAGAGTAAAACTCCCTCTACACTGTCCCCATCAAACACTCCCAGGACAGGTACAGCACGGGGTTAGATACAGAGTAAAGCTCCCCCGTCAAACTTTGCTAGTTATACGTTGCTGGTTACCGTGTTGAATCCTGACCACAGCCCGTCCTTCATCAATGGGGGGGGGTGTGGATTGTTCGATAATGCACCATTGAGTGGTTTTAGTGTCTTAAGTGCTATAAATGCAAATTAGTTGTTGTATTCTGTTTTGAGTTTCCCAATACTTTGAATAACAGTCTGGTCAGTTTTTCTTTTCCTATTTCATGCACTGTTTCTGGAGGGTTTAGCTAACTTGGTGCAGTGAGATGGGGGAATGATCAACAGAGGCAGTGCCAAGTTGTGGCGGAGGAAGGAAATGCTGTCTGTGTGGGGCTGGGTTGTGGAGGAGGAAGGAAATGCTGTCTGTGGGGCTGGGTTGTGCAGGAGGAAGGAAATGCTGTCTGTGGGGCTGGGTTGTGGAGGAAGGAAGTGCTGTCTGTGTGGGGCTGGGTTGTGGAGGAGGAAGGAAGTGCTGTCTGTGTGGGGCTGGGTTGTGGAGGAGGAAGGAAATGCTGTCTGTGGGGCTGGGTTGTGGAGGAAGGAAATGCTGTCTGTGTGGGGCTGGGTTGTGGAGGAGGAAGGAAGTGCTGTCTGTGTGGGGCTGGGTTGTGGAGGAGGAAGGAAATGCTGTCTGTGGGGCTGGGTTGTGGAGGAAGGAAATGCTGTCTGTGTGGGGCTGGGTTGTGGAGGAGGAAGGAAGTGCTGTCAGTGTGGGGCTGGGTTGTGGAGGAGGAAGGAAATGCTGTCTGTGTGGGGCTGGGTTGTGGAGGAAGGAAATGCTGCCTGTGTGGGGCTGGGTTGTGGAGGAGGAAGGAAATGCTGCCTGTGGGGCTGGGTTGTGGAGGAGGAAGTGCTGTCTGTGTGGGGCTGGGTTGTGGAGGAGGAAGGAAGTGCTGTCTGTGTGGGGCTGGGTTGTGGAGGAGGAAGGAAATGCTGTCAGTGTGGGCTGGGTTGTGGAGGAGGAAGGAAATGCTGCCTGTGTGGGGCTGGGTTGTGGAGGAGGAAGGAAATGCTGTCAGTGTGGGGCTGGGTTGTGGAGGAGGAAGGAAATGCTGCCTGTGTGGGGCTGGGTTGTGGAGGAGGAAGGAAATGCTGGGTTGTGGAGGAAGGAAATGCTGTCTGTGTGGGGCTGGGTAATTTCTTCCTGATTCAGACAGAGGATGAGCCCATGTTGAGTGTGTGCCGACAGATGTTGGAACTGTACGGCTACATGGAGGCCTTGCTGCTGTCACCAGTTAAACTGAACACATTGAGAAAGAGGGGGTCTCGGAATTTTCATTCCTGTTTGGGGTAGCAGGGTAGCATGGTGGTTAGCATAAATGCTTCACAGCTCCAGGGTCCCAGGTTCGATTCCCGGCTGGGTCACTGTCTGTGTGGAGTCTGCACGTCCTCCCCCTGTGTGCGTGGGTTTCCTCCGGGTGCTCCGGTTTCCTCCCACAGTCCAAAGATGTGCGGGTTAGGTGGATTGGCCATGCTAAATTGCCCATAGTGTCCTAATAAAAAGTAAGGTTAAGGGGGGGGGGGTTGTTGGGTTACGGGTATAGGGTGGATACGTGGGTTTCAGTAGGGTGATCATGGCTCGGCACAACATTGAGGGCCGAATGGCCTGTTCTGTGCTGTACTGTTCTATGTTCTATGTTTGACAGTACTGAAGGTTGGGTTTGATTATAGTCACTTCACCTTCTTCCAATGAGTGACTGCTGAAAGAAACAGCCAAGGAAAATGGTCGGGTCACTAGGTGAGAGTCAGAAATCCTGATTATTCTTGAAAAGCTTTTCACTTGGTGTCTTGCACTTAATACGTTTCCTTAAATTCCTTCAATTCTGTGACAGACCCGTCCCCACTAGTACTGTACCCCAGTGTTATACAGTGACAGACCCGTCCCCACCAGTGCTGTATCCCAGTGTTATACAGTGACAGACCCATCCCCACCAGTACTGTACCCCAGTGTTGTACATTGACAGACCCGTCCCCACCAGTACTGTACCCCAGTGTTGTACAGTGACAGACCCGTCCCCACCAGTACTGTACCCCAGTGTTATACAGTGACAGACTCGTCCCCACCAGTACTGTACCCCAGTGTTGTACAGTGACAGACCCATTCCCACCAGTACTGTACCCCAGTGTTATTCAGTGACAGACCTGTCTCCACCAGTACTGTACCCCAGTGTTGTACAGTGACAGACCCATCCCCACCAGTACTGTACCCCAGTGTTATACAGTGACAGACCTGTCCCCACCAGTACTGTATACCGGTGTTAGCCAGTGACAGACATGTCAGGTGGTGTTTCATTATTCAATTTGTTCTTGTTTTTTCTGCCTTAGGCCAGAAGATCCTCCATCACCGTGGTGATGCTCTGGAAACATTGGTTTTGATAAACCCCTCAAATGAATGTCTGTGTGCTGAGGTGAGGTATCAGCTGTTCCTCTTTAACCTCATGGCGCTTCTTTATATTCCAATCCACCACTCCTCCCCATTACTCACTCTCTCAGGTTTTGAGCAGCTTCTCTCCAGTAGCTCAGTGCGGGTGGAGCAGGGCATTCTGTCTGCCTGACTCAATGTGGCTGTGTGGTATCAGATCTGTCTTGTGGTGGGCGGACATTACAGCTTGCTGCGTTTCTGGTTGTTGCTGGTAATCTCCTTTGGTTAAGGTTTCTTTATGATTTTGCTGCAATTTGAGCATCACTCGTCTAATCGGCCGTGACACGGCTAACACTCTCTTGCCTTTGAGTCAGGGAATTTGTGTTTGGAGTTCCACCCCAGGCTGACCCTCCCAGTGCAGTACTGAGGGAGTGCTGTACGGTCAGGGGTGCTATCTCTCAGATCAGACTTAAAATCAAAGTTCAGGTTCTGTGTGACTGTGAAGGATCGTGTGGTTAAGATATTTAAGAAGAGTCGGGAGTGTTAAACCCATCCCGCCTTAGCCAATATTTCTCTCAACCAACATTACTAAAGCAGATTTTATGATCATTTATCAAATTGCTGTGTGCAAATTGACTGTTTTCTAGTGTTTGTGATTGATAGTTAGCTGTGAAGTCCTTGGATGTTGCAAGCTGCTATATAAATGTAAGTTCTTTAATTGGATCAGTTCAATGGATGTCCTCCAAAGGAGCACTTGTGGCTCTGATTCCTCTGACACTGAACTTGGTGCCACCCCATTTGTCCACTTTCAAACGAGGCTCAGCGCGGCAACTGGGGACAGAAGGCTGACAAAAATGCAAGGCCCTATTACATTTTTAAGAAGATCTGTTTCCACAGCTGATTTTCGTGTTGCTCTTTTGGTTCTAGGTACGGACTCTGATATCTGCAGAATCGAGACACAAGCTTCTGGTGTTGGCTGGACCGTGTCTGGAGGGATCGGGTGACCTACTCTTGCAGAAAGGATCCTTCACATTCCAGGACTTCATCCAGATCTTCACAGACAAGGAGGTTGTCTCCAGCAATGCTATCTTCCCCTTTTGCTGTTAACTCTTCTACCACACTGCCCCTTAAAGTTAATGATTTCAAAGTTGGACTGCACCTTTGTTTGTTTAATGCTCGGGCTTGTGTCCAATCCTGTGCTGTATTCTGTGCTGGGAATGTTGAAGGACGGTTTAAAATGAGGATAAGAATTTTAAAATGGAAGCTTTGAAAACCAGGAGGTAATGGGATATGCAGCAAATTGCAGCAGTGTTTTGGATGAGCTGAAGTTTATACCAATGTTAATGGGATGGTGTATTGATACGTTGACATTTTGCTTTCCTCTTAGATCGGGGAGCTGTTGAGTTTCACACCACCTGCCAACAAGGCCAGCCTTACTCTTGCCTGCCCTGACTTAGGGGAATGGAAGAAATCCAGCTTGGAAAAACACAGTCTCCAAGAGTTCATTGAGATCAGGCTGAACCCTCCAGTCTCACAGCTGGAGATGGAAGGGTTGCAGGAATTCCTGGAGTATCTCTCCGAAACCATGGAGTCATCTTCGCCCTTTGACCTGCTGGAGCCCCCGGCCACGGTGGGCTTCCTGAAGCTCTCCAAACCTTGCTGCTACATCTTCCCCGGAGGCCGGGGGGACTCTGCCTTCTTTGCCGTCAATGGCTTCAATATTCTGGTGGATGGGGGGTCGGATCAGAAATCCTCGTTCTGGAAGCTTGTGCGTCACCTAGACCGGGTCGACTCTGTCTTGTTGACCCACATCGGAACTGACAACTTGCCCGGAATCAATAGTTTGCTGCAGAGGAAGTTGGCAGAACTGGACGAGGATCAATCTCTCGGCTCTGAAGTGAACGGCGATTGGATGAAACATCTTATTTCTCCTGAGATCGGTGTCATGTTTCTCAATGCACCTGAAAGGCTCCAACATATTGAGAGAAATAATGTCCGTCGAAGTGTTGATGAGGTTAGTGTGACGCTACAGTATCTGGATCTACTGCGTATTGAACCGCTGCCACTTTATAGAACTGTTGGCAATGCTTTAGAACCAATCATTCTCTTTCAAAAGATGGGAGTTGGACGTCTGGAGATGTATATCCTTAACCCAACTAAAGGCAGTAAAGGCCTGGACTTCTTGATGCAACAATGGACAGGCAATGGTTGGCCCAAAGGAGGGGACACTCCGATTCAGTGCCTGGTGTCCGTTTGTGCTCTTATTGTTTGGCACCCAGCAAGTAAAATGGAGAAGATAATCAGAGTACTGTTTCCTGGTTGCACTCCTCAAGACAAGATATTGGAGGGACTGGAGAGGCTGAAGCACCTGGAATTCTTGAAGCAACCCTCGGCTACCAAGAGTGAACTGGAAGCTCTTCAAAAAGACAAGGGCCCCAAACCTAAACGGGCAGAAAGTCGGGAGAGTCTCAAAAGCCTCACCAAGGCGGGATGTAATTCTGCGTCTAGCCTGGTGGGGGCAAGGCCAGGGTCTGCCAGGGACAAACACAGGGTGGAGAGGAAGGACAAGCCTGGCAAACCCAAAGCTGACACGGCAACAGCAAGCGAGGGAGCGAAAGAGTCTCATTCGAATATGTCGGCAGAACTGAAGGCTCGAGACCAACTTGGTGACAAACTGAAAGCGGACACCAAGCCAAAACTGCAAAAGAAAGAGGTCAAATCAATGAAAATGGAAGAGAGCAAGGATGGGAGGGTCTCTAAAAGGGATGAAAGAAGAGAAACTGAGGAGAAGAAACTGGTGAGAAAAGATGTGGCAAAGCAAGTTAAGAAGGAGCCTAAAAATGACGAAGGAACTGGAGCAAAGACTTCCCTTAAAAAAATGTCTGCAGTTTCTGCTAACGGCAGAAAGAGTTCAGCAAAAGCCAATGTGCCAAATAAAGAGGTCCGAAAGGATCCCAATCCTGCAAAAGGACCAGTCAAAGTCAAACCCAAAGTTCAGAAAAAGGGGTCTGCAGCAGAATGCAAGCAGGCTCCAGGCAGTGTATCTCTCTCGGAGAAGGGAGTTGAACTGGGCGCCTCCAAGTTGTCCACACCAGAGGACATGACAGCAGATTTTGAAAAGCTGGAGCCAGCCGGACCGGAGGTGCAGGCTGGAGATGTTGAGGTATTGAACCAGGCGAAGACGGTGTTGGAAGGGAGTGAGGGGACAGTGATGGTGCCAGATGAACCGTCGCCTGATGAGGGCTTTACCACGATGGAAAACGAAAGTGAGCTCGAATCTTCTCCCCAAGGTGACGATCAAGTTGTCAACGCTGGCGTCATGGCAAGTGAGGAAGCCGTGGTCTTGGAGTGGCCTGAGGTGCAGAAGGGATGCAAGGAAGAGAAACTGGAAGCCAGAGGTGATGCCAAGGCTGAATCCGATCAAGGTATGATTAGAATTAATCATATTAACGGTCTGATCTGTGATACTGAAAATGAAGATGGTTTTGAGATGGAAAATCCTGATAAGTTCGGGTACTTTGATGAAAAGTTGAGCCCTAGTAGGAACATGGCGGCCCTTTCACCTCTTGCTAAGACCCCACGGAGTGATCGTAGTGTCAATTTTGACTTAACACCAACTGAGCTTGGGCCACCAGATGAAATGAAAGGGCAGATGTTTGTCAACAACCAGGAGATTCTGGAGGACCATTGTGCAAGCTCTGAGGAGAGGACCTTGGAGATGGTGTCTCCTCCAGGATCTGGCCCTGCCAGTGCTGGCCACACCCCTTTCCATCAATCACCAATTGATGAGATCATTCCCAGAAGTGAAGATGGTTTAATTGAGAGAGTGTCCAGCCTCCTCGATGAGGAAACCCAGTTGAATAATGCCTGTAATAAGCCTGTAGATGGTGGACCCCAGTCAAACGCGAGGCTGCATTTTGAGAATGCCAATGCTCCGCTGGACAGACACGCTGGCTATCTGACCTTGAGTCCATTCAAGGAAATTGTCCCTGATGTCTCGCCAACTCTGACAACCCCTTCATTGCCAGCTGAAGTTGGTTCTCCACATTCCACAGAAATTGAGTCTCTGTCCGTCTCCTTTGAACAGGTACTGCCACCTCTGAGTGAAGCTCTGACCTCTCCAAGAGAGGACAATCAGAGGGGACCTCTCAATGGTCTTTCTCCTGAACACGAAGCACTCTCTGGGAAAGGCGACCCTCCTGGCATGAGCCTGCCCTTGAAGTCATTGCAAGATACGTTTCGGCCTCCACAGGTGCTGCCAGTCCATTCCTCGGCAGATGGGGATTGTGCATTAGCTCATGGCGATGGAGTTGATGGGCATTTGCCACGTGTGGTGGGCCTTCCATCTGAATCCCCTCATGATGTTGACTTGTGTCTCGTGTCGCCGTGTGAATTTAAGCACCCAAAGACTGAACTCTCCCCTTCCTTCATTAACCCCAGTCCACGAGAGTTGTCAGATGAGAGTGATCTTTCACAGGAATTTGCCAAGCCAATTGTGCAAAGGAGAGGTCACAAGTCTCCCTCCAGTAGAAAGGCAGCGCTGGACGAAAGGACCCCAACCTCAGCTAGCGAGTCCCTCCCAACCCTCTCTGGTTCTGATGCCCAACGTGGGACTGAGGACTGCCCATCCATCACTGCCGATGGGGGCATTGACTCAGAGGAAGACTCTGAGAGCCTTCCTGCCGACAGGTCTCATCCACCCTTGTCCTCCAGACCACCTGACCCCCCTCCCGCCCCAATGAAAGACCCTCACCCACCCCCACCCCAACCTGGCACCTGCATGGTAGACCCTGAGGTGCTGACCCAGAACTCTACCAAAAACGTCTCCGAGAGGACGAAAGGCAAAAAATTGGGTTCCAAGCCGACTGTGGGCTCAGCTGCGAGGAAAACTGAAAACACTAAACAATCGACTCTCTCCAAACCAAAAGGTCCCCAGCTGACGTCAAAGGAAGTAGATAAATTGGCCACGAGCAATAAGAGCGGCCAACCTGGAAAGGTGTCCCGGGTGAATTCCAACCAGTCGATCAATTCTGAGGAGAAGAAGGGAAGGAATCCTCAAACCACAAGCTCCAAACCACTTCGCAACACTGTCACAGGTCAGTTACAGAATGCAGGTGAGATTTGCAGCATAGGCCAATTGGGCCCCAGGGACCTTGCGCAGGGTTCTTCCAATTGGATTGAGGTGTCTATATAAAGTCCGGTTAGACCACAGCTGGAGTACAGTTCTGGGCACCACACCTTGGGAAATATTGATCTTTGAAGGGGTGCAGTATAGATTGACTAGAATGTTAACAGGATTGGATTACGAAGACTGATTAAACTAGGCTAGTTTTCTCAGAGTGGGGGGGGGGGGGTGGAATTTGACAAATTTTATCTTGCGGATTTTTAAAGAAATGAATAGCCTAGATGGAGAAAACCCTTTTTTTTTTCAGTAATTGAGTCCGGATCATTCAGGAGAGATCATAGAATCATAGAATTTACAGTGCAGAAGGAAGCCATTCAGCCTATTGAGACTGCACCGGCCCTTGGAAAGAGCACCCTACTTAAGCCCACGCCTCCACCCTATCCCAGTAACCCCACCTAAACTTTTTGGACACTATATTTAGCATGGCCAATCCACCTAACCTGCACCTCATTGGACTGTGGTAGGAAACTGGAGCATCCGGAGGAAACCCACAGAGACATGGAATGTGCAGACTCCGCACAGACAGTGACCCACGCCAGGAATCAAACCCATGGGTAGCATGGTGGTTAGCATAAATGCTTCACAGCTCCAGGGTCCCAGGTTCGATTCCCGGCTGGGTCACTGTCTGTGCGGAGTCTGCACATCCTCCCCCCTGTGTGCTGGGTTTCCTCCGGGTGCTCCGGTTTCCTCCCACAGTCCAAAGATGTGCGGGTTAGGTGGATTGGCCATGCTAAATTGCCCGTAGTGTCCTAAAAAGTAAGGTCAAGGGGGGGTTGTTGGGTTACGGGTATAGGGGGGATACGTGGGTTTGAGTAGGGTGATCATTGCTCGGCACAACATTGAGGGCCGAAGGGCCTGTTCTGTGCTGTACTGTTCTATGTTCTATGTCTCTGGTGCTGTGAAGCAACTGTGCTAACCACTGTGCTGTCGTGCCGCCTGACGTGTTGCAAAACACTTCATGCAAATTGCAGAATTCTCTCCCACGGGAAACCACAGAAGTGAGCTTAATTAATCATTTTAAACCTGAGATTGATGGATTTGCCGCTCGGTAAACCGTGCTATAAAAGTATATGGTGCTATGCTGGGGGGGGGGGGGGGGGGGGGGGGGGTGCTGGATGGCGTAGAGATGCAGGACTGTCCTTTAATGAGAATTGCTGGGCTGAACCGAGGGGCTGAATGGCTGAATCCCATGCTGCTGCTGGACATATTGTTTTTGTTGTCGCTGCCTTTCCTGGAGCTGCTGGTATAGTGTTGCCACATCACGTATCACTGGGCTGATGGAGCGGATTGCTTCACTCCTGTGTTAGTCATGGCTCAGTACACAACTCCATGGCTTCCAAAGTTGCACAGTTCCTTTTTTAAAATGGCTCAGATTGGGACTTGGGCACTTTAAGTTGACTGCAGGTGAGCAGGCATCTTTTCTCTCCCCCTGCTTCAAAAGTGGTTGGTTCCCATTTGATGCTAGTCCATTAGAGGGAGAGACAATTAATTTTGTTCTGTTTTGCAGCATGTTTATTGGCAGCAGCACTTCCTAAATGATAAAGACTGGCTCTAGTTAAAGCCATCTTCCAACTGCAGCGACCCTACTCATTGAATGAATTGTTGTTGTTGCAGGTCCAGTGAGCAAATGCCCTCCTGTGGCGCCACCTGTGTATGTTGACCTTGCCTACATCCCCAATAACTACAGCGCCAGAACGATCAACACAGACTTTTTCAGAAGGCTGAGATCTTCAATCTATGTCACAGAAAGAGATATCCATGAGGAACATCCTGGACTCGCTCTTGGAAGGCAAAGCAGTGTGGGGGAATAATATCCAGGTGAGGGGGATTTTGATCAATCACCAGCAGCACCCCTCCACATTCTTTGCAGCCTTGACAATGCTCATACCTCTGCGCTCATTTAATTCCAGCCTCTTGTGTTTCTCTGATTTCAATCACTTCGCTATTGGCCCTTGTATCTTCAGCCGCTAGGCTCCAAGTTCTGGAATTGCCTCCCTAAACCCCCACCCTTTCCCGGTTCTCTCCCCTCTCTTTACGGCGCTCCTGAAAACTGCCCCCTTCAACCAAGTCGGTCCTAATATCTCCTCGACCAGTTCTCTCTTGCATTCTTGTACATTAAAAGCTATTTTTTTTCTTAATTCTTTCATGGGATATGAGTGTCACTGGCAAGGCCAACGTTTTGTTGCTCCGTCCTTAATTACCCTCTTGACAGTAGGGATGGTGGACTGTTGTCTTGAACCACTGCAGTCCCATCATCTGGTGGATATAAATGTAAGTGCAACAATGCTGCACTGTCAGAGCTGCTGTCTTTTAGAAGGAATGAATGTTAAACCAAGGCCACATCTGCCTTTGGTCAATGCAAAAGATCTCGAGGCATGGTTAGCACGGTGGCACAGTGGGTTAGTGCTGCTGCCTCACGGCGCTGAGGTCCCAGGTTCGATCCTGGCTCTGGGTCACTGTCCGTGAGGAGTTTGCACATTCTCCCCGTGTCTGCGTGGGTTTCGCCCCCACACCACACAGGTGTGCAGAGTAGGTGGATTGGCCACACTAAAGTTGCCACTTAATCGGCAAAAATGAATTGGGTACTCTAAATTTATAAACAAAACACATCTCAAGGCGCACTTTCAAAGGACAGGAGAATCCTCCCAGGTACCCTGGCCTATTTATATCCGTCGATCAACATCACACAGCTGACCATCTGGTCATTATCACAGTGCTGTTTGTGAGGATTGTGCTGAAATTGGCTGCTGCATTTCATAGAAAAAAAATAGGAGCAGAAAGAGGCCATTCGGCCCTTCCAAGCCTGCTCTGCCATTCATTATGATCATGGCTGATGCAGGTAACAATACCAACACCCGATCCATTCTCGTACAGCCCTCTCTATATTGGACATAACTAATGTCATTGTTTCTCCGGCACCCAGATATAGAACATAGAACAGTACAGAACAGAACAGGCCCTTCGGCCCTCGATGTTGTGCCGAGCAATGATCACCCTACTCAAACCCACGTATCTACCCAGCAAATTGGCAATTTATCATGGCCAATCCACCTAACCCGCACATCTTTGGACTGTGGGAGTTAAGTGCTATATCTAACTGCTTCTTGAAAACATACAATGTTTTGGACTCCTCCTTCCTGTGGTTACGGATTCCTCAGGATCACCACTCTGGGTGAAGAAATTTCTCCTCATCTCTGTCCTAAATGGTCTACCCCATATCCTCAGACTATGACCCCTGGTTCTGGACACACCCACCATCGGGAACATCCTTCCTGCATCTACCCTGTCTAGTTCTGTTAGAATTTTATAGGTTTCTATGAGAATCCCCCTCGTTCATCTGAACTCCAGCGAATACAATTCAAACCGATTCAATCTCTCTCGTATGTCAGTCCTGGAATCAGTCTGACCTTTGCTGCACTCCCTCCAGAGCAAGAACATCCTTCCTCAGATAAGAACATCCTTCTTCAGATAAGGAGACCAAAACTGCGCACAATATTCCAGGTGTAGCCTGACCAAGACCTGAATAATTGCAGCAAGACATCCCTGCTCCTGTACTCTAATCCTCCTGCAATGAAGGGCAGCATATCATTTGCCGCCTGCTGTACCTGCATGCTTACCTTCAGTGATTGTACAAGCACACCCAGGTCTCGTTGCACATTCCCCTCTCCTAATTTATGGCCGTTCAGATGATAGTCTGCCGCCTTGTTTTTGTTACCAAAGTGGATAACCTCCTATTTATCCAAATTACACTGCGTCTGCCATTCATTTGTCACTCAGCTTGTCTAAATCACACTGAAGGATCTCTGCATCCTCCTCACAGCTCACCCTCCCACCCAACTTGGTGTCATCTGCAAATTTGAGATATGACTTTTTGTTCCTTTATCTAAATCATTAATCTATATTGTGAACAGCTGAGGTCCTAACACCGATTCCTGTGGCATCCCACTTGTTACTGGCTGCCAATTTGAAAAAGACCTGTTAATTCCTGTCTGCCAACCAGTTTTCTCCCCATTTCAATACACTACCCCTAATCCCATGCGCTTTAATTTTACATGCTAATCTTTTACGCAGGACTTTGTCAAAAGCCTTCTGAAAGACTAAATACACCACATCCACTGGCTCCCCTTCGCCAACTCTACTAGTTACATCCTCGAAGAATTCCAGTAGATTTATCAAGCATGATTTCCCCTTCATAAATCCATGCTGACTCTGTCCGATCCTACCACTGTTTTTTTCTAAGTGCTCTGCTATAGAATCTTTGGCAATGCATTCTACAATTCCTCCCCCCCCCCCCCCCCCCTTTTTTTACAGGTGCCAAGCTTCCTGGTCTATAATTCCCTGCTTTCTCTCGACCTCCCTAAATACTTGAGTTACATTAGCCACCCTCCAATCTTCAGGAACTGTTCCGCAGTCTGGAATCCTGGAAGATGACCACCAATGCACCCACTATTTCTACAGCCACCTCCTTCATTACCCTGGGATGTAGATTATCAGGCCCTGGGGATTTATCAGCCTTCAATTTCCTTAACATCATTTCTCTACTGATATTGATTGTCTTCAGTTCCTCCTCCTCACTAAACCCTGCATTCCCCAACATTTCTGGTATATTATTTGTGTTCTCATTTGTGAAAACAGAACCAAAGTATGTATTTAGTTGCTCAGCCATTTCTTTGTCACTTGTAATTCAAGATAGTACAAGAGTAACTACACTTCAAAGGTACTTCATTTTGACACTAGAAGGTTCTTTGGATTACCCTGAGGTTGTGGAATGTACAATATAAATGCAAGTTGCCTCTTTACTCTAAGAGGTACTTGGAGGAAGTTTAGTAACCTACCCCCATGGCATTTTGTACAGACTGTATCTTTGACTATAACTTTGTTCTGCTTTTTCCACACTGTTGAGGTTGAGTAACGGGAAGATTTTTTTCTAAATGGGAAGTGGCCACAAGGCCCAATAAACATGTTCCCTTTTCATGAAATTACCCAACTCCCCTGTGACCTTCCGTATTCCTCCAATCACGTGCCCCAGGCAGCACTTGACAACAGTCTCGTGGGCCCACTTGTATATGTCCTCCCCAAGGAATTCCACAGGGTTTTCTGATGTTCTGGAATGTTCCTCGTTGGCTGCCTTTGCGTTGTATGTGATACTGTCCCTTTTCTTTGAAGGTCACCATAATCCCGACCTTTGACTCTCCAATTATGCACGAGTGGTACCAGGAGACCCACGAGAGGCAGCAGTCATTGAACATCACTGTGTTGGGGAGCAACAGTACGGTTGTCATGCAAGAGGAGACCTTTCCAGCGTGCAAAGTTGAATTTTGATCAGGAATATGTGCAACGTGACTGAACTGAGAGCTTTTGCGGTGGGCAGGAAATGGAAACCCATGTTGGTTTAATCCCACCGACCTGCCCTCGGCAAATACGTAGACCATTCTCTGGAGTGTGATGCATCAAGTAATGCGTGTAAACCCCCAAAACCTTTCTCCCAGCTCATGTGATGCTTCAAAAGTTGCACAATCTTGCCAAGCCCCAGAATTCCTCAAATACCAATGAACTGGGCTAGAAGCCAAGATGTCACAATGGGCAAAAACTGGGGGATGGGGGGGTGCAGAGCCAGTTGGGTCCAAGGGTTTAAATTGGTGCCTGGTGGCACCAATTACTTTTAAATGTTGGCCAGTTGCCCTCTTAACAATGACTAAAGGATTTGGGATGTTTTGGTCCCCAATTTGCCAATCATTTGGAACAAAGTAAGAGAAGCAAGGGATTGAACCATCATTGGTTTCTCTGGGGCTGATTTTTTTTTTTTTTTGTTATGGTCTATGGACTGCCAGCTTGGCTTGCAAGCCTATTAATTTCTGCCCATGCTGGTGGCTCATCTGATCTAGGGTCTATGGTAAATGGGATTTGTGATTTGAGTATTTAAATGTTTTTTGTTTACCTGGCATGTCACTATGAATTACAGCTCTCATCACCTTTAGGTGCTCAAGTCCTCCTAGTGGAATCCTAGGAGGTAACCTTCACTCCTGCAATCTCGTGCTACAGAAACTCTGCTGGGTTTTGGGTTCCTTGATGCTGACTTACCTCTGGTACTTTAACCCGGTGACTCATTCTTCATGCAAGTCTAGATGATGAGTCAGCAGGTAATTTGACTTTGCCTCATTTTGTCGGCTGGCTTAGGCTGAGGCCCATATCAATGCCCAGCAATTGTCGAGCTCTCGGACTAGGCCCAGAAACCATGCCAGGGATTGGATTCACTGCTCCAAGAGCAGCATGGTAGCGCATTGGTTAGCACGGTTGCTTCACAGCGCCAGGGTCCCAGGTCCGATTCCCAGCTTGGGTCACTGTCTGTGTGGAGTCTGCACGTTCTCCCCCGTGTCTGCGTGGGTTTCCTCCGGGCGCTCCGGTTTCCTCCCACAGTCCAAAGACGTGCAAGTTAGGTGGATTGGCCATGCTAAATTGCCCTTGGTGTCCAAAAAGGTTAGGTGTGGTTACTGGGTTAGGGATACGGGGATAAGGAGGAGGTGTGGGGCTTAAGTGGGATACTCTTTCCAAGGGTCGATGCAGACTTGAAGGGCCGAATGACCTCCTTCTGCTCTGTAAATTCTATGAAGAAGCCTCTGCTTCAACCTAACCATGTATCCAAATAATGTTGGATTGGGACCTGTGACTGAATAAGCCCAAAGCTTGGCAAAGTCTCCCATAACTCAGTAAGATGATTATGTGGCTTTCCTAATCATGAAACAATTTTACTTGGTCACTTTTAGTTTCTAAGGAGAGTGGTGAGTGAGCCGTCAGTTTTGGGAAGATCTTGTAACTGTCCAGTTCCTGGTCTAATTGTGCAGCCTTCGTGGTGCTACCACCAATCATGCATGTTTCCTGGCCAAGTTTGTTTAAAATGTTTGGCCACTTATTTACACTCTTAGCTAATCAACTGATGGGTCAACAAAGGAGCACTGTTTCATCAAGTAAAAAATGTCACAGCGAAAATCATTAGTTGAAATCCAGTTCCAAAAGAGAAGCTACAATTCACAACTACTTGATGTCGGACAGGTTTTTAATCTAGATTTCTATGGCTACTAGATTTCAACACTTAGACTTGGAGAGAACAAAAAGTCAATTAACCTATTAAATCACTGCTTCTAGAATGTTCCACCATAAACAGAAGAAGCTTTGATAGTTCTCAATATAAAATATATATTGCATGCTAACCGGCTTCTATTAAATATTGTGGGTGAGGGTAAGTGATGAAAATTAGGACGATTGTATTCCTTCTTCCTTCCAGCCCCCCCCCCCCCCCCCCACTCATCCGAATCAAAGCCCAGGGCGACAGAGGGAGTATACAACCGGCAGTGATTGGGGGGGGGGGGGGTCCAACAGCGAGATTCCAGTAAGATTTAGATTGATGGATTGAAGAGGAACACCTAATCTCAATTCTCACAGATGTTTATTTATGCTGTCCAATCACCACCTTCAGTGCAATAGGAAGTGAAGGAGGCAAAAGACAATTAAAACTCAAGATAGTTTGTGATCTTAGTTTATTTTTAAATGTAAAGCATATCTCCACCCTTCCAACAGGAGCAATCAGTGACGTGACTTGCAATTTGTTCATGGCGACATTTGACATTAACTTATTTATCTGCCAATCGTAAAATGCTTTGACAGTCGGTGAAGAATTCCAACCAACCAGTAAGAGTTTTGGTTCTCTTGAGTTGGAGATATGAGGCGGGTAAGTGTGTAGATTGCTGGCTGAGGAAGACTTGGAGATCGCTGCTGTAAGGCTTCACCTGTGTGTTATCTGGAAGTACCGTGTTCCTGAAGGCCGCAGTGTCTCCATCTTAACACATGATGATTTAATTACTGGCTGGGGAAGGAGCCCTGACCATCTGCCCAAATGTCTCCATCAACCTAACACTGATTGTAATTTGATTGTCTAGCCAGACGCTGACATGGTCAACAACTCGGTCAACAGGGCAACAGCCATTTAACCGGCAGAGAATCGAGTGATCGATGGTTTATGAAAGTAGTTGAAGGAACAGGCGGATGTATTTTGAAGCAAGTTAGTCTATTGGTAATACGCAGGCTAAACTCAGATAGGGGTGGGGGCAGTTGTGGTTAGAGAAGGGGCAGAGTGACTGGGAGGTGTGTTACAGAGTGCACGGAAACTCTGTTTGCAAGGTCAAGTTAAAGTGTGGTTCGCTATTATTTGAGTTGCCCCAATTGCAGGTTTATTTTGTCCAGACTTTGAAATGAACTATTAATACAAATGGCCATTCGCCAATGAGGGTAGGGAGATGGGTGGGGATGGGGAAAAGGATAGATTTGGGGGAGAATAGATTGGTGTGGTGGGGGGGGTGCTGTCTTGTGAAATCAAACAAGGCAGCCCCGATATTTACAAAGCCAGAACTGTTTCGGACCCTCCCAGAGAGCCCCTTAGTATGTATGATAACCTGGGGCATGCTTTCTCTCTCTCTCTCTTTCTCCTTGTTGTTTACACTGAGCTCAACAACATGGCTCCAACTTTGATTATCTTGTGTCCTGGCGTCAGCTCATTGAATCCAATACACTCCTTTGAAAAGCAGTAAAGAAAGCTCGTGACACGCAAGCATGTAACTGAATAAGCTGCGATTTCAATCCAGTTATTTATTCTCAAAATTAATATATAATAAGCTTTTGTTTATGGTTTACACTATTTTGTATTGCTGCTTTATCTGAGCAGCACTTGTTCATGTTGATCTTGTGTCGAACCTTCCATTGGGTATTTTTAATGTGAGGTTTAATCAGTATTAAACACTAATTGGTGAATTATTTTAAGGTTAATTCAATGGAGGATGCAAACTGTCCTGATTGCATTTCATTGAGAACTGTACTGTATTCCTGAACATGTATGTGAAACTTTCATAACTGCTGACTGTGCCATACATTGACAGGATATTGGTGTTTTTTAAAGGGTGGTGTGTTTACACATCAGTAAGTGGGGCCTGTGCCTATCTCAAATAATTCGTAGGAGACGATATCAAACCACTTGGTTAAAAACCATGTGTGGATTCAGTTGATTTTTAACCTAAGATTTGCTGATAGCTGCAGAGTTTTATACCCCAAGAGGCAATCAATCCTCTGCATAAAGTTGGGGCTCCATGCAATTTGACTCTATCCCACTCAATTAGTAAACACCCATGTTTTATATTGTGTTAATTGGTTCGTGGGCGAGGGCGAAGGGGCAGTGGCTTGGGTGGGTCTCTATTCAATGTTTCACTTTAATTAGGGAGATGTCTGCACGGACTTTCGAGTCGCTCCCTCTTGCTGTGCAGAAATCCAGGCTGCTAGTTATTCTCACTTGCTTTTAAAGATTATCGTGTGTGTGCGCGCATATACACAGACTGGTCTATCTGTTGGCACTACTGTTAGAATTTCTGGCTTTACAATGAAATTGAACAATAAAATTTCAATAAAGGGACTGATTTTCCTTTGTGCCTTTTCTTCCTAGGTACCATTTCACCCAAACTTATAATAATCACTTATTGTCACAATGAAGTTACTATGAAAAGCCACTAGTCGCACATTCCGATGCCTGTTTGGGGAGGGCGGTATAGGAATTGAACCTGCGTCATTGGCCTCACTCTGGATCACAAGCCAGCTGTCCAGCCAACTGAGCTAAACTGGCCCTCCAGATAGGGTGGAGGTGTGGGCTTGGGTAGGGTGCTCTAGGGCAGCCTGGTGGCGCAGTGGTTAGCATTGCTGCCTCACGGTGCTGAGGTTCGGGGCAGCCCAGTGGTGCAGTGGGTTAGCCCTGATGCCTCACAACGCTGAGGTCCCAGGTTCAATCCCGGCTCTGGATCACTGTCCGTGTGGAGTTTGCACATTCTCCCCGTGTTTACGTGGGTTTCGCCCCCACAACCCAAAGATGTGCAGGGTAGGTGGATTGGCCACGCTAATTTGCCCCTTGGGGAAAAAATGAATTGGGTACTCTAAATTTAAAAAATAAAATAAAAAATGTTTTAAAGGTAGGGTGCTCTTTCCGAGGGCTAGTGCAGACCCGATGGGCCGAATGGCCACCTTCTGCACTGTAAATTCTATGGTCCCACATCAGTCCAGGAATATGCCTCCTTTGCCCTGGACTCCACCCTCTGGCTGCCCCCATTATAGCAAACTGTTTCTCACTATCCTAGGATTTAATCACCTTGAACACCTCATTAGATCACCCCTTAATCTCCATATTAGAGGGGATTCAAGCTTTGCCAATGCAACCTGTCCTCCTAATTTAATCCTTTCAGCCCTGTGGTCTTGATATTCAGGTTCCCTGGGTGTACGACCTGCTTCAAAGGTCTGGTAAGCAATTGCCCACTCATCAATCCACAAGATAATGAAGATCGCGGTGACTAGTTTTAGTGTTTGAATCCATTTTGTTAAATGGGAAGAGCAGGATCGGCCTGTGCATTCCCAGAGGATGTCAGCTGACAGTGTCTGATTTATGATTTGATCGTGCTGTTGGTGTGTCAGGGATGGGGTGAGCTGTTGCTGTGGAAACAGGCAGAGAATAACTCTTCCCTGTGTTGCCATGAGGATTGCAGTACAAAGTACCCTTCATCGCACCCTGCTTTAATCGGGTGGTTTGTGAGAGTGAGTTTAACATTGTTAAATGCTGGAGCAATGCTGCAGTTCTGTAAGGATTAGTTTAAATCCGCTTTTCTGTTACAAATATTTTGGATCTTTTTGGTAATGCATCTGGGCTGCCCCATTTAGAATTGTCAATGGCACGTGGGTCCCACGCACACTGACTCTCACTGGGGTACGGGTTCCACACACACTGACTCTCACTGGGGTACGGGTTCCACACACACTAACACTCACTGCGGTATGGGTCCCACACACACTGACTCTCACTGGGGTACGGGTCCCACACACACTGACTCTCACTGGGGTCTGGTTCCCACACACACTGACTCTCACTGGGGTACGGGTCCCAAACACACTGACTCTCACTGGGGTACGTGTTCCACACACACACTGACTCAATAGGGTACAGGTTCTGCACACAGAATGACTCACTGGGGGTACCAGTCCGACCAGCACTGATTCTTACTGGGGGTATGGGTTCCACACACTGACTCTCAGTGGGGTAAGAGTTCCACTCTCTCCAGAGTACGGGTTCCACATATACTGACTGACTCTCTCTGGGTTATGTGTGCCACACACACTGACTCAATAGAGTACATGTTCCAATATCATTGCAGCACATTGATGTTTGTGATAAACTCTGGCTATCCTACTTTCTCAATGCAATCTTCAATCAACGAATAGGGTCTGAATCCATTTTTGTTACACTTTCTTTGTGGTAATCGACACACAGTCTTTGTGATCCATCTGGCTTCAACACCATCATGATTGATAATCTCCAGTTACTGTGACAGGGCTCTGAAATGTCATTTTGAAACATGAATTCAGTTTCCTTTTGCACTTAAGTTAATTTTACTGGATTCAGTCTAGGGATATTGTCGTCTTAACTGAACTATCCACATCATCTAAATCTCTTTTCTCTAGATTATTTTCACAAATTCCTTTTGTGACTGCAAAAGACTTTTTGGAAGGTAACTCAGTATCACAGATTGCTAAACACTTCTCATTGTCCAATTTAATTAGACAAACGTCAATTTCAGAATTGTTCATTTCTACCCCCTTTTCCCTTATTTACCACGATCAGTGCTTCCTTCTGGCTATCTTCCCTGTCCAAGTACATGACACACTCTGATCCTTTCCTTAGTAATTACTAAATAGTTCATTTCACGGTGGCGCAATGGTTAGCACTGCTGCATCACGCCGCCGGGTTCAATCGGGCTCTGGGTCACTGTCCATGTGGAGTTTGCGCATTCTCCCTGTGTTTGTGTGGGTTTCGCCCCCACAACCCAAAGATGTGCAGGGTAGGTGGATTGGCCATGATAAATTGCCTCTTAATTGGAAAAAATGATTTGGGCACTCAAATTTTTTTTTTTATTGTTCACCTCACTCAGTCTCTTTTTGATCTGGTCCGGCCCACTAAACCTTTGTTGCCCTTTTAATAGTGAGGCTCTATTTATAATATGATATGTCCCAACAGCGTCGCCAATACTGTGGGTATTTCTAGTTAACTCGGTGAATCACAAGTCTTTCCCTTATATCAGTCAAATGACCACGCAACCAATTAGTCAGTTCAAAAGATGGTTTATTTACACATACTAGGATTGTCGTGTTAAGCACATTGAGATAACACTGGCTGCAACTGGATGCAGCTATAACTCAAGTCGACACCAGACCTTGAGTTTAGTTCAACTTGCTTCATTGAACCTGTCACACAGTTAGCACAGTTCTCTGTGAGTTCGACACTCTGCTAATCTTGCTGTGATTTCTCTATCTAGACTCAACCAGACTAGCTCTTCTCCATGTGCTGTATGCGTTACGTGATATGTACACTGGACTCGCTCTGTAGATGTCCCGAGTTGAAAGAGGCGGAGTGTGTGTGCCTTGCACCTTTTATAGTGGGAAACCACCTCCCAAGTGTTCTGCCTGCTGATGGTTATGTCCTGTCCCCTGTGCTCATTAGCTGCCTGTCTGTATCTCATTAAGTGCCTGTCAGCATATCATGACAAGGATTACTTCGACATGCAAACACAATATCTACTACGAGTTAAACTACACCTATCAGCTACAATTACCTATACTTCAGGGTGAACGGCACTGTGCAAATGGATAAGGCCTTTATCTTGATCACGTGGCTGGTTCAAAGAAGTGGCTCTGTCTCTGCAGGGCTCATCCGTCAGGTAGCGATCGTTGGTCTTGAACTTGGCTGGCTGATCATTATGCTGCGATTGGTGTGGGCACAGGCCAATCCCAAAAGAGGCTGGCACAGGCCGGATCCAAAAGAGACCGAACACATGGCTGTGCTCTTTTGTTCTATTGTCCTGGGAAAATGGGCCATTAAAATGCAAACGAGCGGAGGTTTCGATCAGGTCTGGTTACCTGTGTTTCAGATACACATAGGCTCTGTATCTGTCTGAGTCCTGGGTTTGCCATAATTCCCATGGTCCTTTGCAGGTGGCCATCTGTCACATCATCCTGGGGAGCAGTTTACAAGCTCTGACTCACTAATTTCTCCTGAGTGAGCTTGTGTGGCCTCCTTAATTCATGACCAAAAACTGATTTGAAAGGACTAAATCCTGTTGACCCATTAGGGAGGTCTCTAATAGTAAACAACAAGAATGGAGTTCCTCTATCTCGATCCCAATCCTGTGGGTATACGCTCTCATCATAGTCTTTAAAGTCCGATGCCATCGTGTTATTCAGGATGATAGGCTGATGACCTAAACTACTTTATCCCCAGGCTGTTCATTGCTTCTTTAAACAACTGTGGCATGAAGCTCGAACCCTGATCCCACTGTATTTCTTTTGGTAACCCATATCTTGTAAAGAATTTGCTCAACTACTGTACCACCCAATATCACTTCTGGAAATCTCACAGACATGGTTGTCAGCAAACATTGTTTTCCACTTTTAGTCTTAGGAAGGGGCCCTACACAATCAATCAGGATCCTGTTGAAAGGCTCCTCAAATGGTGGAATTGTAATTAATAATAATCGCTTATTGTCACAAGTAGGCTTCAATGAAGTTACTGTGACAAGCCCCTAGTCTCCACATTCCGGCGCCTGTTCGGGGAGGTCCTATATGGGAATTGAACCCGCGCTGCTCGCCTTGTTCTGCATTACAAGGCAGCTGTTTAGCCCACTGTGCTAAACCAGCCCCTAAAGCTGTATGTTTGATTGCTGCTTGAGGTGTTCCTATCACATGACACCTAAGATGTGTTTGACAAAATTTCGATACTTCTGTATGTATCCAGGCAATTGAAAATGTTTTTGGGCAACACGGTGGCACAGTGGCAGCACTGCAGCCTCATGGCGCCGAGGTCCCAGGTTCGATCCCGGCTCTGGGTCACTGTCCGTGTGGAGCTTGCACATTCTCCCCGTGTTTGCGTGGGTTTTGCCCCCGCAACCCAAAGATGTGCAAGGTAGGGGCTGTTTAGCACAGGGTTAAATCGCTGGCTTTGAAAGCAGACCAAGGCAGGCCAGCAGCACGGTTCGATTCCCGTAACAGCCTCCTTGAGCAGGCGGCGGAATGTGGCGACTAGGGGCTTTTCACAGTAACTTCGTTTGAAGCCTACTCGTGACAATAAGCGATTATTATTTTCAGGTAGGTGGATTGAACACGCTAAATTACCCCTTAATTGGATGGTCCATTAGAATCGAGGTGCGTGAAAACAGTTATTTCAGTATAAATCAAGATTAACCCAAAATCCACTTTTCTATTTCTTGGTTACTGACTACTAGGAACAAACCATGGGAATTGGGTATTCTAAATTTATATTTAAAAAAAAAGAAAATGTTTTTGTAACCTAACTTGAGTTTTCCAGCCATTGGAATGTTGTGAGCCACTCTCGATGTATCATTCTGTCACCGGGATGATATCACTACTTGATGCACTACCACCCACTTTCCATCTGCCAGAACAAGAGGCGGTCTCCATTTCCTCATTAACGCATTTTTAGCCTAATAACACACTGGAATACAATCTTCTTGTACCAAGCCGCCTGGTATGATTGCCTGTAACGGCACTATAACTCTACTAATTTCACAGAACTAAACACTTCAATCTAATTCTCTAAAACCTTCTCCAGAGTAATCTTTTCACATTCAGATCCAGCTAACTTGAGTATCACATCCTCCCCTGTTTTACTTTCTTCCTCTTCCTGTTTGAATTTGAGTTTGTGACTTCATCAACATCTGTGACCCAGCTACATCAGTGTACACATAGCCTTTCGATTCACCAACTCCAAGCCAGTCAATGCATTTTTAAACATGCAAAGAACCCCAAAATCTGTTATGATCTGTTGGGTGGTAATTGATATGCAAACCAAATCCCAAAGGAAAACTTGGTAAACTATCGCAACTATTTTGGACCTGTATTTTACTACAAGAAGATATGTGTACTGGAGTCAGGAGCCACAAATTCCAGTCATACTTTTGAAGATTTTAAATATTAAATTCAAACATTTATTAAGAAAAGAAGAAGAAAACTTAAACACACGAGATTACTTTTACACAGTTAAAATTAGTATTCAGAACATTTCCCCTCCGAAAAGATTCCTTCTTGGTTAGACTCAGAAATAAACATCCCTTTAGACAACAATCCCTTACCAATATTCAAATCTATTAAAACAATTCCAGTGTTATTACCAAAAGGCCCTCTGTTGCTATAGGAAAGAGATGTCTCAGGGTTTTCCTCCCCCCAGTCTGCTGTGGAAAAATCCAAAAATGTTTTTAAAAATCTTTGCTTTCTGAAGAAAACAGAAAACGTTTCTGGATTGGCTGAAAACAGCTTCACTTTATTTCTTTTCACAGCTCTCTCCCAGCACAGAGTACACTCCAAGAGGCCTTGCATAACCTCAACACAGCTCCCTATAAATGTGTTTCTTTTCCACATTTTTCTTTTCCCGTTGTCTTTATCTTTCTTTGAAACATACCTTTCCCAGAAAATTAAAAAAAATTATGTTCTCCTTATGACCCACTTTTTGGGTCAAATAACCTTGCCTTACTTATTCATGATTTTTCCCAGTTATAAATCATTTTTACTTCCTTTTGAAATTAAACAACTAAACACAACAAACCCTATTTATCTCCTAATGCAAATTTCTACCCATGTCTTATTTATCTGCAGGACATCCAACTTCATCATATCCACTTCAAGTGCCTGCCGTTCACACCAAGACCATTTGATGTTCTAAACCTTGCAGGCCAACTGTCTTCACTTTAATCAAATTAGTCGCACAAACACACCACGCACACATGCATACCCATGCACTCACACCCACCCACGCACACATACACAGCCACACATGCACACACATACCCATGCACCATGGGTACTCTAAAATTTTTTTAAAACTATCTGTACCTCCACTCATACAACCTACTATGATGGATGTCGGGCTTTTAGATATATTGTATTATATATATTTGGGCTAGTGTGCGACTGCTACAGTCATGCTTTTAAAATTCCAGGTTTGAAAGGCAGCCAGGTTTTGTGGAGATAGAGGTGCAATTAAAGCATCATAAAAATAAGATCATAATTCATTCCAGCCAATCTTATTCTTTCCTTAAGTTGGGCTAATGGAATTTTATTTTATTAAGAGGGTTCCCTGGGGAGTGGATAATTAGAGACATTGGGCGGGATTCTCCAATTGCCGGTGCCGAAATCGCGTTCGGCGATCGGCCAGTGAATTCCCGCTTACGCTGGAATTGGGGGCGGCGCTGTTTTTGAAATGCTTCGCCCCCTCAAAAATGGCGTGCTCGTAGAGTACGTCGCATGTCGTTGGGGCGACCTCAGGATATCACCTGAGGCCCTCACACGATGCTCCACCCACGATTGGCCAGGTCCCCGACGGCGTGGCACATGCGTGCTCACACCGTTTGGGGACCTCGCATGGCGGCTGCGGACTGAGTCCAACACTGCAGCAGTCGGGGGGGGGGGGGGAGATGTTCCTCTGGCGGGGTGGGGGGGCTTCGTTGGGGGCTGGGGGGACTTGTGGGGGGTGTTCCAGGAGTGGCAAGGCTGGTTACAGGGACAGTTTTTGTCAGGCCGGTTCCGCGTGTTGCTGGCGCCATGTTGCACAGCTCGGCCACCGCCATGCGCATGCGCAGCCATGGACCCGGCCATTCTACAGCCCTACCAGCAGATAAAGCCCGACTGAGGATCGGTGTTGGGGCGGCACCCAGAAAAAACTTGTCAGCCTTCATTGTTTGTTTAGTAATTTTCTGTATTGATGATGATTATTCTGAGTTCCAACTTTGTTATTACCTTAGCATTGCCTGTTACTATTGGGGTGTTACTAGAGTCCTCCACCATGAAAATTGAGGCAAAATATTGATTTAGCATCTCTCTTATTTTTGCGTTCCCCACTATTAACTTCCCGATCTCATCCTCTGGGGGAACCAATCTTCACTTTACCTACTCTCTTCCCTTTTATATAGTTATAGAAACTTTTGCTATCCTTCTTCATATTTTGCGCTCGTTTTCTTTACCATTGCTCTTTTTATTATATTTTAGTTGTTGATCTTTAAAAGTTTTTCAATCTTCCAGCCTGCTCCTGGACTTTGCAAAATGGTATGCCTTAGTTTTATCATTAACTTCCTTGTTTATCCATGGATGTTTTTTCTGCCACTTACAATTTTTCTCCCTCTCTGGAATATATATTAATTGGGAGGAATTGAATACCTCCTCAACCAACTACCATTGCTCATTGACTGTGCTACCTTTTAGTCTTCCTGCCCACTTCACTAGGGCTAAACCTGTCCTCAAGTTGAGGTAATTACCTTTGTTTAACTCCAGAACGCTAGTGTGGGATTCCAGTTTCTCACCCTCAAACTGAATTTGAAATTCTATCATGCTATGATCACTCTTCCCGAGAGCGTCCTTAATTATGAGGTCATGTATTAATCTCTCATCGTTACGCAATACCAAATCCAGAACAACCTGCTACCTGATTGGTTCCAAAACACACTGTTCCAAAAAAATAGTTTTAATACTTTCAATGAACTCTCCCTTGAGGCTACCCTTGCCAATCTGATTAATCCTGTCTATATGCATATTAAAATCACCCATGATTAATGGTGTACCTTTCTTACAAGCCTCCAATATTTTCTGGTTTATACTGCGTCCCATTGCGGAACTACTGTTTGGGGACCTATAGATTACTCCCACCAGGACCATGTTCCTTTGCTATTTCTACCCAGACTGATTCCACATTTTGATCTCCAGTACCTATTTTATTCCTCACTACAGCACTGACCCCTTTCTTTACTAGCAAAGCAACACCACCTCCTTTTGCTTTCTGTCTATTCTTCTAAAATACTTGGATATTCAATTCCCTGACCTGGTCTCCTTGTAACCATGTCTCAGTAATCGCCACCAAATCATAGCCTTTTGTCTCTATTTGCACTGTTAGCTCATTAATTTATTTCTGAATGCTTTGTGCATTTAAGTTTGTTCTATTATCACATTTCCCTGCTCTTCTAGGATTTTATTTTCTAGTGAAAATCTGCCTCATCACTAACACTTCTACCTTCTCCTTTAACTTTTTGATTTTCTAATTTTCCATACAACTGAACCTTCCTGCCCACTATTTAGTTTAAAGCACTTTTTTCAGCCTGAGTTATGCGATTCGCCAGGATTCTGGTCCCAGCATGATTCAGGTGAAGACTGTCCCATTGGAACAGCTCCTTCCGTCCCAGTACTTCCCAATGTTCCATGAATTCAAACCCATTTCTCTCACATCAACCTTTGAGCCACACATTTACCTCTTTAACCTTATTGACCCTGTGCCAATTAGCTCATGGCTCAGGTAGTAATCCGGACACTATTCCCTTTTTGGTCCTGCTTTTTAATTTAGCCCCGAGCAACTCATATTCATATTTCCTCAGCAGAGCCTCTGTCCTTGTTTTACTTATGTCTTTGGTACCTATATGGACCACAACTTGACCTTTGCCCTCCCACTCCAAGTTCCTCTGTAGCCCAGATGAGATATCCAGAACACAAGCACTAGGTAGGTGACACAACCTTCACAAATCTATCCTGGTCACAGAAGACAATATTTCATAGAATTTACAGCGCAGAAGTAGGCCATTTGGCCCATCGAGTCTGCACCAGCCTCCCTAGCCTACACCTCCATCCTATCCCCATAACTCAGTAATCCCACCCAACACTAAGGGTAATTTTGGACACTAAGAGCAATTTATCATGGCCAGTCCACCTAACCTGCACATTTTTGGACTGTGGGAGCACACACGGGGAGAACATGAAGACTCCACACAGACAGTGACCCAAGCCGGGAATCGAACCTGGAACCCTGGAGCTGTGAAGCAATTGTGCTAACCACAATGCTACCGTGCTGCCCTAAATATCTATTCCCTAAACTTACTGTTCTTGATTACGACTACATTTCTCTTCCCCCCCCCCCCCCCTCCCCAAATAGAGTGGCTCCCTGTACCATGGTGCTGTGGTCAGTTTGCTCATCCTCCCCCCAGTCTCCTCTCTCATCTACACAGGGAGCAATAACCTGTTGAACAAGGGCAAGGGCTGAGGCTCCTGCATCCCTACCTACTGGATCACTCCACCTGCCTCACTCGCCCTCACACCTTCCTGTCCCTGACGACAGGCCGAATTGAGACATTTTTGCTCAGCTGCAGCATCCCTGTGGTTTTGTTGCGTTGCTTCATAGAACATAGAACATGCAGTGCAGAAGGAGGCCATTCGGCCCATCGAGTCTGCACCGACCCATTTAAGCCCTCACTTCCACCCTATCCCCCTAACCCAATAACCCCTCCTAACCTTTTTTGTTAAAATGGGAAAACTACAATAATTGTTTTTTAAAACTGTATTAAGCTACCCCAACTTTTGAAATTACCTTTTAAACAGCTGGCCAATCGTGCTGTTGCACGGCAGATTTTGCATTTGATGGTATGTAAATATGTCTGTGTGAGAACTCGAGACAAAGAACTTCTGAAAGCACGGGCAATGTTCAGAATAATTTGCACCCCGAGCGGTTTGTGTTTTGTTTTCTGTGTTTGCTGAAGGTTTTGCTGCAATGTCACCACCTGCTGGCGGTTTGGGGCAGTGTCAGGCAGCTGCTCGGCTGTTGTTTTGATCCTGGTCTAGACCCCAAAGCGTTTGGTGTGATCTGGCATGGGATGAGTAATGTTTTGTTTAAAGTCGACAAAGTCTGAGACCCAAGACATTCGCTCAGAGAATAATGTCACAAGATTCCACAGTTTTTGAGCAAACAAAATAAACTTTGCCAAACAAGGTCAGAAACATAAAACAATTTACAATGTCCATTTTATACTCTAACATTCAGAGTTAATGTACGGGACCATCCTGTTTATTCCTTTATTTCTCTTTTCTTTTATTTTGCCATTATTATTTTTGATCCACGGATGATTAATTGACATGTTTCTTTTAAGTCAAGCAGCAGAGGGAATGGGTAATTCAGAAGTTATAGGAGAGAACTAATTTGTCAAGGGGCTGGGGAAATGAGCTGTAGTCCAGAAGCCAGTGTTGAGAGTAGTGAGGTACTGAGGAGGGTATCAAGGTCGCAGGAGTGTACCAGCAGACAGAAAGGTGGGTTGAAGTGTGTCTACTTCAATGCAAGGAGCATCCAGAATAAGGTAGGTGAACTTGGAGCGTGGATTGGTACTTGGGACTACGATGTTGTGGCCATTACGGAGACATGGTTAGAACAGGGACAGGAATGGTTGTTGGAAGTTCCGGGGTATAGATGTTTCAGTAAGAGTAGGGAAGGTGGTAAAAGAGGTGGAGGAGTAGCATTGTTAATCAAAGATAGTTTAACGGCTGCAGAAAGGCAGTTCGAAGGGGATCTGCCTACTGAGGTATAATGGGCCGAAGTTAGAAATAGGAAAGGAGCGGTCACATTGTTAGGAGTTTTTTATAGAGATGTGGAGGAAGAAATTGCAAAACAGATTGTGGATAGGTGTGGAGGTCTCAGGGTAGTTGTCATGGGTGACTTTAACTTTCCAAATATTGATTGGAACCTCTATAGATCGAACAGTTCGGATGGGGCAGTTTTTATCCAGTGTGTGCAGGAGGGTTTCCTGACACAATATGTGGATAGGATTTATGACCATTTGGAAAGATGCAGCTTAATCCGGGATAGTCAACATGGATTCGTGAAGGGTAAGTCTTACCTCACAAATTTGATTGAATTCTTTGAGGAGGTAACTAAGTGTGTAGATGAAGGTAGAGCAGTTGATGTCGTATACATGGATTTTAGTAAGGCGTTTGATAAGGTTCCCCATGGTCAGCTCATGGAGAAAGTAAGGAGGTGTGGTATAGAGGGAAATTTGGCCAATTGGATAAGTAACTGGCTATCACATAGAAGACAGAGGGTGGTGGTGGATGGAAAATTTTCAGACTGGAGACCAGTTACCAGCGGTGTACCACAGAGATCAGTGCTGGGTCCTCTGCTATTTGTGATTTTTATCAATTACTTGGACGAGGGGGCTTATAGGGTGGGTCAGTAAATTTGCTGATGACACCAAGATTGGTGGAGTAGTGGATGAGGTGGAGGGCTGTTGTAGGCTGCAAAGAGACATTGATAGGATGCAGATCTGGGCCGAAAAATGACAGATGGAGTTTAACCCTGATAAGTGTGAGGTGATTCATTTTGGTAGAAAAAGTTTGAATGCGGATTACAGGGTCAACGGCAGGGTTCTGAGGAATGTGGAGGAACAGAGAGATCTTCGGGTTCATGTCCACAGATCTCTGAAGGTTGCCACTCAAGTGGATAGAGCCATGAAGAGAAGGCTTATAGTGTGTTAGCGTTTATTAACAGGGGGCTTGAGTTTAAGAGCTGCGGGGTTATGCTGCAACTATATATGACCCTGGTGAGACCACATTTGGAGTATTGTGTGCAGTTCTGGTCACCTCATTATAGGAAGGATGTGGACGCTTTGGAGAGGGTGCAAAGGAGATTTACCAGGATGCTGCCTGGTTTGCAGGATAGGTCTTATGAGGAAAGGTTGAGGGAGCTAGGGCTTTTCTCTTTAGAGCGGAGGAGGATGAGGGGCGACTTAATAGAGGTTTATAAGATGATGAGGGGGATAGATAGAGTGGACATTCAGAGACTATTTCCTCGGGTGGATGTAGCTGTTACAAGGGGGCATAACTATAAGATTCAGGGTGGGAGATATTGGAAGGATGCCCGAGATAGGTTCTTTACTCGGAGAGTGGTTAGGGTGTGGGATGGACTGCCTGCTGTGATAGTGGAGTCGGACACTTTAGGAACTTTCAAGCGGTTATTGGATAGACACATGGAGCACACCAGAGTGACAGGGAGTGGGATAGCTTGATCTTGGTTTCGGACAATGCTCGGCACAACATCGAGGACCGAAGGACCTGTTCTGTGCTGTACTGTTCTATGTTCTATGTAACACTCTGCCAGTCTCTGCTGGTTTGAACAGGAGTGTCAGACTTGTTGGCACCAGAGAGAGAGAGATGGGATGGGCCTTGGTTTGATTAATTGGCTGGTGGCTAATAAATTGGCCAATAGGCCGTACTCTGCATGGTAACAGGTGGTGATCGGATCCTATCCCAGTGGAATGATTTTCAGAGTCTCAAGGAGCCTCAGTTCGGCTCCTGGGAACACAAGGACAAGGTCCTGCTCTCTCTCCTCCATGTTTTCTCCGGAAAGGCTATATTCCTGGGGCTGCAGAGAATCTGAATGAATGAATCTACTGGAAAACCATCACCAGCTGCAAACAAAGACAAAAATCCCCTCTCTCACTCTCCAGAAATGCTGGAGTATTTCTGAAGCTACAGTGACCTGAATGAATCTACAGTAAATCCACAAACTGAAATCAAGGTTTGAAAAGGAGTACGGTGCTGGAAAACACCATCTGAAAAAAAGACTTTTTTTTTCCTTTTACTTATGATTTTGTACACTTTTCATCTCCTTTGTCTATCTTAAGTGTGTGTGTAGAGGATGGAGGCAGTTAAGGTGGGGAATTAGATAACAGTTAACCAGATGTATTTGCTATATCTTTCATTAGTTCTTATTATAAATTGTGTTTAGATTTACAAACCTGGTGACTGTAATTATTGGGCAGCCAAAGGCCAAAGACTTTGGCAATTTTTCTAAGAATTATTGGTTCATTCACTTATGTTGTGACTCCAGGTTACATGGGACAGGAATTGACCATGCACTAGCCCAGGGTATCGTAACAAGGTAGATATGAATTAGGCAAACTGTAGTCAAATGCACTGCACTACACAATAAATGATAAATGCGACCAGGTCAGATCCCCTGGATTTCTCTTCAACCCGCCTATGCTTCAGTAAACACTTGTGATCAACCAATCTCATTGAAACTCTGGGCTGGATTCCCTCCCCCCCCCCCCCCCCCCCAGCCACATGTTTCTAGGCAGCGTGCGTTCACTGATGATGGCATTCTATCTTCCCGCCGCTTATCAATGGGGATTTGCCATTCTAACCATCCCACACCGCCGGGAAACCTGCGTGCAGTGGTGCGCTGCCAGCGGGAAAAGCGAATCCTGACGATGGAGAATTCCGGCCTCTGTCTCTCTCACACGGGAATCCAGTCTTAACCTTTGAAAATCTAGCCTTGGAATTCTTTCCAGATGTTGCTCTGATTGAGGGAGACTTTCCTTGACATCAAGGCAGCATTTTAACCAAATGTGGCATCAAGGAGCCTTAGCTAAACTGGAGCCAATGGGAATCGAAACCTTCCATTGTTATGATTCCAGCTGATGTTACCACTGGACGGTCAAGTCCCAGAATGGAACCCGATTCCGAATTTTTATTTTTGTTTAGTGACATGGATGAGTTAGCACTGCTGCCTCACAGCACCGAGGTCCCAGGATGAACAGAGTTTCAGGACTGCTGATTAACTTTTAACAAAAGAATAAGACATTTATTAAATAAGGGAAGATGAACTATGATACACTACTACTTCACCCCAACTATGCCTTCACTATTACACACAGATCTGGAGGGATGACACAGTTACAAAATATATCTTGTATTCTAATGTTCTTAGTAGTACATAGTCCATGTAAACTCCAAATTGTGGTCAGACACACCACACTCTGAAACCAAGTGACAGGCACCACCCAAAATAACTTCTGTGGATTTCTCTTCAAATCCCCCCAGATGCTTGTCACACTGTGAGTCAACTGGTCTCACTGGAATTCTGACTTCCACACGAGCGTTTCCAAACTCCACTTTAGAAGAACACATTTTGAAATCTTCTGCCACACATGGCTTTCTCTCGGATGCCTTCACCAATGATCCACATCCAGGATTTCAGTCTCTCCTTTCAGTATTCCTCTGCCCTGGATTGCCACCTGCATTTAAGCTTCCACACGATATAGAACATAGAACAGTATAGCACAGTAAGGCCCTTCGGCCCACGATGTTGTGCCGACCATTTATCCTAATCTAAGATCTACCTAACCTACACCCCTTCAATTTACGCAGGTACCCAGCCACGCCAACAGAACACCACTGCTTCTCAGGCTGTAAAGTGTTACCAACCTGAGGATTCCATCATAAGTCTGTTCTTCCCGCTAGCAAACTTCTCCAGGTCTGCACCTTTCAGCTCTGTCTGCAACTGAGCGTCTTTCTCTGCCTCTTTTGTCAACTTCAGTGAACAGTACCTTGTTCGGACTCCACATATTTGTCCCTTTGACTTTGTCTTCCTGGGATTTTCTGTCCTTTAGCTATTCTGAGATTTTCTTTCTGCCCCTTACTTTATTGTCCTGCCTGTACTGGCAGATTTTGTTCTTTTGAGAAATCTGCTTTCTACAGTTCCCTTCCTTGTGTCCAGCCCAGTCTGGCTCCAGCTTACAACTAACTCAAAGGTTCTTGCTGTTGCAGGGTGAGCCTTTGGTTGCTAGGCAACAGTTTCTTTTTTTTTAAAGCCTGTAACTGCATTCACGTCATAAAACCTCAAATACAATGCAGGCACAGTTTAAAGTGAAACTAACCCCTATAGACATGCAGGCACCTTTGTTTAACATGAAGCTAAACTAAGGTTTTAACCCTTCCTGAGCACAAAAGTACAGAAACACAAATTAAGTTAAACTTATATTTTATTACTAATACACTTAATACGAATAAAGATTATTTAAACTATTTCTATTTTCTGGGGCAGCACGGTGGCACAGTGGTTAGCACTGTTGCCTCACGGCGCCGAGATCCCAGGTTTGATCCCGGTTTTGGGTCACTGTCCGTGTGGAGTTTGCACATTCTCCCCGTGTTTGCATGGGTTTCGCACCCACAACCCGAAGATGTGCAGGGTAGGTGGATTGGCCACGCTAAATTGTCTCTTAATTGGAAAAAATGAATTGGGTACTCTAAATTTATAAAATAAACTATTTCTATTTTCTTTCACCATCGCCACCAAGGGAGAATCTAACCCAGTGCTCCTTGGCATTCAATGGCATCTCCTTGCTACCTCACCACCACACAATCTGGAAACAATAAATTTAGAAGGCCTCATTTTTGTTTTCCAATTTAGCGTGGCAAATTCGCCTAACCGGCACATCTTTTTGGGTTGTGGCAGTGAGACCCACATAGACTCCACACGGACAGAGTCCTGCGGCTGGGATCGAACCCAGGTCCTCGGTGCTGTGAGGCAGCAGTGCTAACCACTGGGCCACCGTGCTGTTCCCCCCATAAAATGTCTGTTGATTGTGTCTCACCAGGCTGCTCAACTACAGTCGGCATGGTTAATATCTGTGATCCAACTATATCATTGCCGAAAATAAATTGAATCCCTGCAATTGGTAATTTCTCTACCGCCCCAACCATGACCTCTCCTGTTTCCAAATCACTTTTTTAAACGTGAAATCGACCGAGCTCTTCCATCAATTCCATTAGCACCTTCTCCTGCAATATTCCTTCTGGACAGCAGATGGCATGAATGACTGGCTAGCCCCTGTATCCCTTAACAGCTTTTCCTGCTCCTCCCAGTAAACATGGATATACTTTGCCTTCACATATAAAATCTTTAAACTTTTCTCAAGGCAGCACGTTGGTGTAGTGGTTAGCACTGCAGCCTCACGGCGCCGAGGTCCCAGGTTCGATCCCGGCTCTGGGTCACTGTCGATGTGGAGTTTGCACATTCTCCCCGTGTTTGCGTGGGTTTCGCCCCTATAACCCAAAGATGTGCAGGCTAGGTGGATTGGCCACGCTAAATTGCCCCTTAATTGGAAAAAATGAATTGTGTACTCTAAATTTACTTTTAAAAACTTCTCTCTAACTCGTCCTTCAGAATTTCCTTGGGTAGGTTGTGAACACATTCCCATTTCTTTGCCTAATACTGGTTCTTCCTTTTTCGCCCATACTAAGGCTACTGGATTATCTTGCACCTGGGTCTCTGAGCGCTCGACACTCTTACTTACATAACTCTTCGGCATTCCTATCACTGCAATTGGTCTCCCATTTAACTTACAACAATTTAATCTTAATGTCCAGCCTTTATACAATGGTAGCATACTACTTTGCTTCTTTCCCCTCTGCCTTCCACCTTTCCATCTTGAATAGACTGGTATCCTTCAGCTCACTCATTATTGCTTACACTTTTACCACGAGGTTTTCTACATCTCCAATTTCCTTGCTGATTTCCATATGACCCCTTTCCTGCATTTGATTGATTGTGTGAAGTATCAGCTTAAACAGCAGCATTCCTAATCTTTCCACATTGTCTTTCATCTAGTTAATGGAGCGCTATTTCTAAATTCATCCATAAAAGTAGCCTCTCTTACATTTTCAAAACCCTTGTCTAATTTCAAAGCCCTGAACCATTGATCCCAGAGAATTTCTTTTTCTCTTGCAAAATCTATAAATGTCTGATTAGGTTTCTTTCTTATAGTCATCAACTTCAACTGGTTGGCTTCTGGGACAAGTTCATAAGCATTGAATTTTGCCTCCTATACTATCTTGTAATCTGCAGATTGTTCCTCCGATAAACTCCCATCCACATTCATGGCTGTACCTGACAGAGTACTCTGTAACGTTATAGTCCAAGCATCGCTTGGCCAATTCAATTTCACGGTTATCTTTTCAGACGAGGTGAAATACCTTTCTGCCTCACGGCGCCGAGGTCCCAGGTTCGATCCCAGCTCTGGGTCACCGTCCGTGTGGAGTTTGCACATTGTCCCTGTGTCTGCGTGGGTTTCACCCCCACAACCCAAAGATGTGCCGGCTAGGTAGATTGACCACGCTAAATTGCCCCTTAATTGAAAAAAAAAATGAATTGGCCACTCTAAATTTATTTTTTAAATATATATATCTTTCAATTCCATCCTCTGAAAATTTAGATTCTTAGTTACATCAAATTCCTCAAAGTCGCCATCAGAATCACTCCCTCTCCTTTTTTCCTTTGTCCTAAGTTTCACTTCAGACAGTCCATTCTTTAGAACATAGACATAGAACATACGGTGCAGAAGGAGGCCATTCGGCCCATCGAGCCTGCACCGACCCACTAAGCCCTCACTTCCACCCTATCCCCAGAACCCAATAACCCCTTCTAACCTTTTTGGTCACTAAGGACAATTTATCATGGCCAATCCACCTAACCTGCACGTCTTTGGACTGCGGGAGGAAACTGGAGCACCCGGAGGAAACCCACGCAGACACGGGGAGAACGTGCAGACTCCGCACAGACCATGACCCAGCCGGGAATTGAACCTGGGACCCTGGCGCTGTGAAGCTACAGTGCTATCCACTTGTGCTACCGTGCTGCCTGTTTGGCTTCTTCCTCTCTCTGATTCTCCCTATCTGTTCCCCTACCCCTTTCCTCAATAGCTAACTTGTCTCTCTGAGGCTCAACTTCAAGCTTTAGCGTTTCTATCTCTTGCAATCTTTGCTTCACCTTTTCCTGCTCTTCTTTTTCCCATGCAAGCCATTTTATTTCTATTTTTTTTCATCTATCCTTTTCTTTCTGTGGTACAAACGAGTGACCCCCGGATGGCAAAGGCTCTCGTGCAAGGCACGGAGCTGGTTCACTTGTGCGCTGGCACATGTACCTTGGGAGAGGGCGTCTGGGGGCTCATTGAGCTTGCCGGGGCAATACAAGATCTCGTAGTTATAGGTGGAGAACTCGATCCTCCACCGCAAGATTTTGTAATTTTTGATCTTGCCCCGCTGCGTGTTGTTGAACATGAAGGCTACCAACCGTTGGTCAGTGAGGAGAGTGAATCTCCTGCTAGCCAGGTAATGCCTCCAGTGCCGCACCGCTTCAACGATTGCCTGGGCCTCCTTTTCAACAGACGAATGTTGAATTTCGGAGGCGTGGAGGGTGCGAGAAAAGAATGCCTGGTTCAGTGTGGCGGCAAGGGCGACAGCTGAAGCGTCGCTCTCTACTTGGAAGGGCAGTGTCTCATCTACTGCGTGCATCCCGGCCTTGGCTATGTCAGAGCGAATACGAGCGAAGGCCTGTTGTGCCTCGGCCGTGAGGGGAAATTGTGTGGACTGGATTAGTGGGCGGGCCTTGTCCGCGTATTGTGGGACCCACTGGGCGTAGTAAGAAAAGAACCCCAGGCATCGTTTGAGAGCCAAAGGGAACCCTAAGAAATTGATACAGGCGACCGTCCGCCTCGAAGGAAGTGTAGGGACGGTCAGATTTACGAATGGGGAGCTGGTGGTAAACGGATTTCAGGTCAATTGTAGAGAAGACCCGGTACTGCGCAATCTGATTGACCACATCAGAAATGCGAGGGAGGGGGTACGCGTCGAGCTGCGTGTACCAATTGATGGTCTGACTGTAGTCCACGACCATCCTGTGTTTCTCCCCAGTTTTAACCACTACCACTTGGGCTCTCCAGGGACTGTTGCTGGCCTCGATAATATCCTCCCAAAGCAGCTGCTGGACTTCGGACCTGATGAAGGTCTTGTCCTGGGTGCTGTACCGTCTGCTCCTGGTGGCAACGGGCTTGCAATCTGCGGTCAGATTGGCAAAGAGGGAGGGAGGCTCAATCTTGAGGGTTGCGAGGCCGCAAACGGTGAGGGGAGGTAGGGGTCCGCCGAATTTGAGGGTGAGGCTCTGGAGGTTGCATTGAAAATCCAGGCCTAGTAAGAGTGACGCGCAGAGGTTGGGGAGAATGTACAGGTGGAAACAGTCAAATTCCACGCCCTGTACATTGAATTTAACCAGGCAGAAGCCCTGGATCGGGACAGAGTGGGAACCGGAGGCTATGGAGATCTGCCGATTTGCGGGATGGACCGCAAGGGAGCAGCGCCTTACCGTGTCCGGGTGAATAAAGCTCTCGGTGCTCCCGGAGTCGATGAGGCAGGAGGTCACGTGGCCGTTGACGAGCACCGTCGTGGAAGAGGGTGCCAGGTTGCGAGGACAGGACTGGTCGAGCGTCCCGGAGGCGAGTAGCGGGCGGTCAGCCGACGAGTCTGAATAGTCCGACGAGTAGCGGCAGCGACCCGGGTCCCGTGGTCCCGCCCCGAGGGGAGGACAAAATGGCGGCGTCTGGAGTACCTGTGAGGAAGAAGATGGCGGTGGACAAGATGGCGGTGCCCATGGAGCGCACGTTGTGGGGGCGGGACTAGATGGCGGCGCGCATGGAACGCACATGGAGGCAGAGGGTGAAGATGGCGGTGCCCATGGTGCGCACATGCGACGGCGGCGAAAGATGGCGGCGCCCACTGATCGCAAGTGGGATCGGGGGCAGCGGACGGCAGGGCCCATTGTGTGATCGGCTGAGGCAAGGGGGGGGATTTGGGTGCGATAGCGGCAACAGTCTGGGACTGGCACACCGCTGCAAAGTGGCCTTTCTTGCCACAAGCTTTGCAGGTCGCGGCGCGGGCCGGGCAGCGCTGGCGGGGATGCTTCTGCTGACCACACCCCAGGGTGTGCAGTATGGTGAGCAGCGCAGGCGTAGTGCGCGGGGGCAGCTGCTGGGGGGGGCGGTTGCGGGGTCCACGAGGGATAGGACAGGTGGGCCGGGGGGGCCATTTGCGGGGTCCACGAGGGGTAGGACGGGTGGGCCGAGTGGCTAGCGTCATTGATAGCGCCAGAGTCTTTGTAGCCGCGAGATCGAGAGCGGCCCCTTCCAGCAGTCGTTGCCAGATGGGGTCCGATGCAATACCCGTAACAAAGGCATCCCACATGAGTAAGTCGGAATGTTCTGTGGCCGTGAGGGCCCGGCAGTCGCAGTCTCGTACTAGAGGTATAAGGGCCTCCAAAAGTCCTCAATCGACTCACCCGGCTGTTGGACGCGAGTAGAGAGTAGATGTCTCGCAAACAGAGTGTTCGTCGACTGTGCGTAGTTCTCTTTGAGCAGTTCCATGGCCCGGGCGTAGTCAGGCGCGTCTCGAATTAGCGGAAACACACTGGAGCTGAGCCTTGAGTAAAGAAGCTGTTGTTTCTGAGCCTCCGAAGGTGGAGGGTCCGCTGAAGAGATGTAGGCCTCGAAAACTGCAAGCCAGTGAACAAAGTCTTTCCTGGCGTGGGGCGACTGCGGATCCAGCTGCAGGCGGTCAGGTTTGATCCTGATGTCCATGGTGTAAGGAAAACCTCACTGTAATAAATTGTGGCGCTAACAATTGTACACAAAGACTCGAGTGAAGTACAAGAGAGGCTTTATTACAGTGAGATGCTATTCCTCCGGCGGCAGCTGTAGAATGGCATCTCAGTGAAACTTATGAATATTTATACAGCTCCCTGTGGGCGGAGCTAGCTGGCAGGGGCTTACCGGAGAAACCTGTAATACAGGTACGGCCATACATCCCCCAACTGCAAACATACATATATACAGTGGTTGGATCACGCGTCGCTGGTTAGGCCAGCAATTTTTGCCCATCCCTAGTTGCCCTTCAGAAGATGGTGGTGAGTTGCCTTCTTGAACCGCTGCAGTCCTTAAGGTGCAGGTGCACCCACTGTGCTATTAGGGAGGGAGTTCGAGGACTTTGACCCAGCAACAGGGAAGGAACGACAATATACTTCCAAGTCAGGGCGGTGAGTGACTTGGAGAGGAACCCCAGATGGTGCAGTTCCCAAGTATCTGCTGCTCTTATCCTTCTAGATGGCAGTGGTCATAGGTTTGGAAGGTGCTGTCTAAGGAACCTTGATGAGTTACTGCAGTGCATCTTTAGATGGTACACATGGCTGCCACTGTTCGGCGGTGGTGGAGGGTTTGAATGTTTGTGGAAGGGGGAGCAATCAAGCGGGCTGCTTTGTCCTGGATCGTGTTGAACTTCTTGAGTGTTGTTTGAGCTCCGCTCATCCAAGCAAGTGGAGAGTATTCCATTGCACTCCTGACTTGTGCCTTGTAGATGGTGGACAGGCTTTGGGGAAGGGGCAGGAGGTGAGTTACTTGCGGTAGGATTCCTAGCCTTTGACCTGCCCTGATAGCCACAGTATTAATATGGCAAGTCCAGTTCAGTTTTTGATCAATGGTAACCCCCAGGATGTTGATTGTGGGGGGATTCAGTGATGATAATGCCACTGAATGTCGAGGGGCGGTGGTTAGATCCTCTCCTGTAGGAGATAGTCATTGCCTGACACTTGTGGCGTGAATGTAATATTGTATCGTAAGGTTTAGTTTAACTATAGAAAAGAACAATCCACAATCTAATGTAAAAATTATTAATTGGAGCAGTGCCAATATCAACGGTCGGAGGTTTTGTGGTGCAATGGGTATAGTCCCTGCCTCTGAGTCAGAAGCTCCAGGTTCGAGTGCCACCCCAGGCTTGATGGCCAAGGAAGGTGCGTTCAGAACACAGCCAACCAGGTTGAGTGTCAACCTGCAAATCCTCCCAACACGCCAATGGCTGGCGGTAAGAGTGGGAGAGACACCTGGTCAGCCATGCTTGATGTGAGTGGCGCACCTTAAACAATAAACCTCGGACGACAGACTGGCATCCTGTTCCGGTGATTACTGACTATGGAATCAGATGCACGTCTGTCTGAGTACACCACTATGTACGAGAAGAGAATTTGAATGGATTATCAATAGGGTGAGAATGAATCCAGCTCAGGTAAATTTGAATCAAAGATCGACAGGCACGGCTGTAGTGGAACAATGTACTTCTTTTAAAGAGATAGTTCGAGTACAGGCAAGGTTCATTCCCACAAGGAGGAAATGTAGGACAAATAATGCCAGAGCTTCCTGGATGGAATGCCTGAGCTTCCTGATGAAAACCGAGAGTAAAATGAAACAGAAAAATGGTGCTTACTTAAATGCACAAGGTGTTCAACACAAAATAAATGAATTAATGGCACAAATTGAGGTTAATGGGTCCAATCTTACAGTCAGTACAGTGACGTAGTTACAAGGAGATCAAAGCTGGGAACTAAATATTCAGGGGTATGTGAATTTTCGTAAGGACAGGTAGGAAGGAGGGGTTTGTGGGACAGAAATAACTTATTTAAATATATAAAACGAAAAAGAGAGGCCAAAGTGAACATATGCCCCTTAGAGAATGAGACTGGGGAAATAATATTACGGAACCAGGAAATGGCAGAGAAGTTAAACAAATACTTTGCATCAGTCTTCATGGTGGAAGACACTAATAACATTCCAAAAATATTAAATTATCACGCGGCAAAAGAAGAGGAGTAAATAAATACAATAACTATCACTAGAGAAAATGTACTAGGGAAATTAAGGGGGCGAAAGACCAATTAGTCGCCTGGACCTGATGGGTTACATCCCAAGATATTAAAGGAAGTAACTACAGAGATAGTGGGTGCACTGGCAGGAATCTTCCAAGAATCATTCAATTCTGAAAAAGTCCCAGAGGATTGGAAAACTGCCAATGTAACACCTTTATTCAAAAATGGAGGGAAACAAAAACAGGTAAATATAGGCCAGTTAGTTTAACTTCTGTCATTGGGAAAATGTTCAAGTCCATTATAAAGGATGTGATAGCAGAGCATTTCGAAATGCATAATATAATCAAGCAGAGTCAGCATGGCTTCATGAAGGGGAAACCATGCCTGACAAATTTATTAGAATTCTTTGAGGTAGTGATGAGCAGGATAGATAAAGGGAATCAGTAGATGTAATATACTTTGATTTCCAAAAAGGGTTTGATAAAGTACCGCACAAAAGGCCACTTAATAAGATAAGAGCCCATGGTATTGGGGGTACGATTAGCTTCTATGGAGGATTGGCTAACTGATAGAAGTCAGAGAGTTGGGATAAGAGGGGCATTTTCAGGATGGAAACCTGCAACTGGTGGAGTACCACGGGGATCAGTGTTGGGTGTAATTATTTACAAAATACATTAATGACTTAGATGAGGGAAGTGAATGTACTATTTCCCAGTTTGTGTATGACACAAATAAAAGGTGGGAAGGATGACATGAACAGTTTACAGAGGGATATAGACAGGTTAGGTGAGTGAGCAAAAACTTGGTAGTTGGAATATAATGTAGGAAAATATGAAGTTATGTACTTTGGTAGGAAGAATAAAGGAGCTGAATATTATTTAAGTGGAGAAAGCGGAAGAAAGCTGCAGCACAGGGATTAGGGGGTTCTCGTGCATAAATCACAAAAAGCTAGCAGGCAGATTCAGCAGGTAATAGGGAGGCAAATGGAATGTTGGCCTTTATTTTGAGGGGAATGGTGTGTAAAAATAGGGATATCCTGCTAAACCTATACAAGACTATTAGACCACACCTGGAATACTGTGAACAGTTTTGGTCCCTTATCTAAGGAAAATTATACTGGCATTGGAGGCAGACCAGAGAAGGGTCTCACACACTTGATTCCGGGTATGGAGGAATTTTCTTATGAGGAAAGTTTGAGTAAGTTGAGACTGTCTCATTGGAGACGAATGAGAGGCAACCTTTTTGAGACATATAGGATTCTCAGAGGGCTTGACAGGTTGGATGCTGGGAGGTTGTTTCCCCTTGAGGGAGAGTCTAGGACCAGAGGGTGTAATCTCAGAGTAGGGATAGCCCATTTAAGACAGAGAGGGTAGTGAATCTGTGAAATTCTTTACCGCAGAGGGCTGTAGCGGCTGGGTTGTTAAATATCTTCAAGGTTGAGGTAGACAGAATTTTCATCAGTAAGAGAATCAAGGGTTATGGAGATAAGGTGGGAAAAGGATTATCGTATCAGTTAGTCATGATCTCATTGAGTGGTGGAATAGACCCGATGGGCCAAATGGTCTTATGACAGAAGTCAGATTGATAACACAATTGTACCAGGCTGAATATAGAAAGTTCTGTGGGGAAGTCAATAAAGAAATAAAAGAAGGAAAGAGAGCATGAGAAGAGGCTGGCAGCTAACATAAAAAGGAATCCAAAAGTCTCCTCTAGGCAGATACATAGTAATAGATGGTAAAAGGGACCAAAAAGGGTTTACGCTTCGATGCTGAGGACATGACTGGGTTACTAAATGAGTACTTTGCATTTGTCTTTACCAAGGGAGAAGATGCGACAAATTTTGTGGTGAAACAGGAGGTAGTTGAGACACTGAATGGGGTAAAAATTGATTAAGTGAATGTATTAGTGATGGGACCATCAATTCACCAGACACGTGTTTCCGATGTGAATCTAGGCTTTAATCGACTTACTTCAGAGCCAGCCTGTTACCTGTCGATGAACTCGTAGTGACCCAGGCTGACTCTGGACACGGATACTTATACAGCTGCACTAGGGGGAGGAGTCGTGGGCGGAACCAAGGGTGGAGCCCAGTACAAGTTCCTAAGTGCTCCCGGCGCTACTCCCCCTAGTGGTAGGATGGCGCTACTGCGCTTACAATAACAGTGTGAATTAGTATATATACATTCATATATTACATTCACCACAATTAGAAAGGGTGATTGTACTCAAAATTCATAAGTCACCAGTAGCAGATGGGAAGCATCCAAGGAGACTCACAAAAGTAAGGTTGGAAATTTCAGAGGCACTGCCATAACCCTCTAGTCCTGCTTGATACAGAGGGCACATTGTGCTTAACAAATTTGGTTGAGATTTTGATGCGGAAACAAGAGGGTCGATGAGGTTACTCTGGCTGCTGTAATGTGCACAGACTTCCAAACATGATCAAAGTGCCACCATAACATGGTTGACAGTGAAGTTGAAGCCCATGGAACCAAATAGGCAGCTGCAGTGTGGATACAAAGTTGGCAGAGTGAGAGGAAATGGAGAATTATGATGAACGATAGTTTTTCAGACTGTAAGAAGGTATGTAGTGGGGTTACCCCAGTAGTCAGCAGTAGGACAACTGCCCTTCTTGGTCTATATTAATGACGTTGGCTTGGATGTACGGGCACAATTTCAAAATTGCTGATGACCTAAAACCCATCCACTGTGCAGGCTGTACCGTTGGCACAGTGATTAGCACTGCTGACCCACAGTTCCAGGGATCCGGGTTCACTTCCAGCCTTGGGTGACGGTGTGGAGTTTGCAAGTTCTTCCCATGCCTGTGTGGGTTTCCTCCAGGAGCTGCAGTTTCCTCCCACAGTCCAAGGATGTGCAGGTTAGGTGGATTGGTCATGATCAATGCATGGGTTTACGGGGATAGGGTGGGGGGGATTGGAACTAGTTGGAGTGCTCTTTTCAGAGGCCAGACTCGATGGGCTGAATGGCCTCCTGCACTGTATGCATTCTATGAACCTGAAAGTATTGTGAACTGTGAGGATGATGGTGATAGACTTCAAACGGACATAGATTGGCTGGTGGAATGGACAGACACGAGACAGATAAAGTTTAGGGAGGAGAATGAAGTGATACATTTTTGTAGGAAGATGGAAGAAAGGCATTAAAGTGCAGTTTTGACATAGCATTTTAGGAAAATCCTCTGAGGATTTGTTCGTTCCGAAGAGTCATACAGACTTGAAACATTAACTCTGTTTCCCTCTTCACAGATGCTGCCTGAACTGCTGGGGGGGGGGGGGGGGGGGGGGGGGGGGGTGGTTTCAGCACATTTAAGCCTCCTTCCATTCTCCTTTATCTTATCCTAACAACATATTCTTCTCTTTCTCGCTTAATGCTTATCTCCCCCACCCACCTACCCACGTATCTGTACCATTCACTTCAACCACAGTCTGTGGTCGTCAGTTTCACATTCCCGCCACTCTGGGTAAGGAATTCCCCATTTGATTTCTCGGCGGCTATTTTAATTAGCGATCTCCAAAGGTACAAATACCTCCTCTGTACCTGCTTTCTGAAAACCTTGCATAGTTTTTTTAAAACTCCAGTAACTCGTCCCTTCGCTTCCTCAGTACCACTTACACTCTCAAAACCATACGTATCGTCATTTACTGTACTTTCCCGTCTCTGTTGCAAATGTGTCAACTTCAGTAAACAAAATTGCTCTACTTAAAATAAGCGTAAAGAAGGCAGAGGGGTTGGTCATTATAGTCGTTCTGTGGACCAATGGACATCTACTATGTGGAGATTGACCATTTATCAGGCGATGTGCTATGAGCGACATTAGGAGTAGCCAATAGCCAAGGTGGAAGCTCTTCTCATTGAGAGTGGTGGGCGGGCAGATGTTTGATTGACGGGTGAGGCAGCCTATGGGGAGATAGGGGCGGGTCTCGATGTGTGTCAGATTCAGGAGCTGTGTCAGATTCAGCAGCTGCTCGTGGGGTTCACGATGCAACATTTTGGGACCAATTTCTGGGTAAGTAGGGGGGCGGGGAGCGGGGAAGCCCTGCTGCGGGAGGGAGGGGTGAGTTAATGGGCATGTAACGGAGAGTCCTGGCTGGGTCTGCAGCCACCCTGTGCCTGGGCAGTGTGTAATAGCGAAACCTGCAGTAGGTGAGCAAGCAGCAGGAACCGTCTGCACCCACGGAGACACACTGTAACCCGCTTTGATGGTAAACTCGACACCGCGTGTTTGGAATAAAGGGATGGGTTTTCGCTTATTTCAAAGTTGTAAATAATGTAGGTTAATATTTCTTGATGCTGAGCTTGTGTGTGTGTGTGTCTCCTGTCTGCCTGTGTGATGCTGGGTAATTGGAGCTGTATTGAGTAATATCTGCAACAGAGACGGTCGCCAATAGTGAAGCATTTTTAAAAATTCAGAATTAAATATTTGGCAATGGAAATTGCATCTTTTCCTCCATTATACGGAGAAGGGGCAGTCTTTTTGGTGACTAGCTGTTGGAGGAGGGGATAGCACCCTTGGGTGCGTGACTGTTTGGCGTTTGAAGCGGGGGTTGGTGGATACAGTTACATTCTATCACACGCACACACACCAGGATAATGGGTCGGCTTAAATTGCTGACAATAAATAGTTGTGTGGTTTTCATTTGACCTTACTTGATTGTTGGTTTATTATCCCTCCAGTTAAGGGGTGATCTAATTGAAGTGTTTATGATGTAAATAAAGATAAACTATCTCCTCTTGTGGGGGTAAGCCCAGAACAAGGGGTCAGAAACTTAAAATTAGAGCCAATTTTTATGGGGTGATGTCAGGAAGCACTTCGCTCATACACACACACACAGAGCATCTGTTTTTATGTTGGGGAAGGGGATTAAGAGTTACAGGGGGAGTTGAAATGCAAACCAATCCTGATCAAGTTGAATGATGGAATAAGGTGAAAGTCCTGAATGGCCACTTCCCTTTCCCATGTTTAGAGTGGCAGGTAGGTTTATTGCATAGAAACTGACATTTTCATGTCTTCTGGACTTTTTTTGTCCAATGCAAAGTTCTAACACTGGGCAGTTATCTGTTGAAGCAGCCTGTTTGGGAACATAACCGATTAATCACTATGAGAACCAGCCTCCCATTTTCCTCCCAGGAACCTGTGGTTGCCTACCTTGGCTTGTACATTTGAGCTGCAGAACTGTGCCATGTTACACTTTGTATTTTGGATCATGTTAATTGGCACTTGCCCAATTCTGAGCTGAGACATCTCTGCCTTTGCCCCCTACACCAACCACCCCACTGCCTGATCCCACAACACCCCTTCAGCCTTACCCAACTCCTCCATTGCATAGAAAGCTGACACCCCTGTACAGTTCAGAGGAACTTCAAAGATGCGTTGTTTGGATAAGATGCTAAACTGAAGCTTCATCAGCCCTCTCGGGTGGTAGTAAAGGTTCTGACAGGTGACTATTTTGAGAGATGACCATGGGATTTCTCCCCAGTGGCCAGGCTAGTATTCATCCTTCGATCAACATCACAGAAAGCAGGTGATCTGGCTATTGTCACATTGCTGTGTGTGGGAGCTAGCTGTGTGCAAATTGGCTGCTGCTGATGTTGGGACATTCAGGGGTCACGAAAGGCACCATATCAATGCAAGTCTTTCATTTTTATTTTCTTGATGTTTCTATAGAGAGGAGAACTGAAATCAGTGACCGCACCCCCTCCCACCCCACCCCCATCGCAACGAGTAACGATTGGTATCAGTGCCAAGAGGGTGAAATCAGCCAAGGTTTGTGTACTCAGTAACCCTGTTACAAACTCCATGCATGACTACAGCATTCTGCTCAGCTGTGTTGCCCTCTGTAGTAGGATAGCCTGGGCTCATTGCCTCAAAATTCATATTGCACCTTTTTTAGATGTAGAGAAATATCCCCAAGTACTTGACAGAAGTGTCAATGGGCAAAAATATAAAGAAAGTGATATAATAAGGGGGTAAGACATTGGGGGGGGGGGGGGGGGGGAGTGAGGGCAAAGGATTTGGATTGGGGTTTATTGTCACGTATACCGAGGCACAGTGAAAAATATTGTCCAGAAAGACCGTTCCATACATGAAAAACATAGGATGTAAGATAGATACATAGACATCGGGTGAAACAGATGGAATGTAGTGCTACTCAGTAGAGAAGATGTGTGGAGAGATCAGTTCAATCCATAAGGAGTCCATTCTGGAGTCTGGGAACAGCGGGGAAGAAGCTATTTTTGTACCTGTTAGTGCGTGTTCTTAGACTTTTGTGTCTGCTGCCCGATGGAAGAGGTTGAAAGAGAGAATAACCCAGGTGGGAAAGTTCTTTGATTATGCTGCCCGCTTTTCCAAGACAGCGGAAGGTGTAGATTGAGTCAATGGATGGGAGGCAGGTTCACGTGATGGACTGGGCTGTGTTCACGACTCTCTGTAATTTCTTACGGTCTTAGGCCGAGCATTTGCCATACCAGGCTGTGATGCAGCCAGATAGGATGCTTTCTATGGTGCATCTGTAAGAATCAATGTGGGCATGCCGAATATAAACCTGTTCTTTGTTTTAAATAAATTAAGTGGGATCCTGAGCTTTAGGCATGAGATGTGAAGCATAAGAAGCATCAGGTTATTCTGAACTTTAGAAAGCATGGGCCAGGTCTCATCCAGAAATTTGTGGTCAATTCTGGGCAAAGATGTCAGGATCTTGGAGAGGTGCAGGAAAGATTTACTAGACTGGTACCAGGTGTGAGGAAATTTGGTTAATAGTGAGAGACTGGAGAATCTGGGTTCGCTTCCGGAGAGCAGAGGAGGTTAAGGGGAGATTTAATTGAGGTGTTCAAATTCGTGAGTGGTTTTGATCGAGTAAATAAAGAGAAACTCTTCAGTGACCAGAGGACACGGATTTTAATTGTTTGGCAAAACAGCCAGAGGCGGCGATAATGAGAGTATTTTGACGCAGGGAGTTGTGGTCTGGTACGCAGTCCCTGATAGGGCAGCAGAAACCAGTCAATCATTTTTTTTCTAAAGCAAATTGTATAAATCCTTAAAAAGGGACATTGAGGGCAGCACGGTGGCACAGTGGTTAGCATTGCTGCCTACGGCGCTGAGGACCCGGGTTCGAATCCCGGCCCTGGGTCACTGTCTGTGTGGGGTTTGCACATTCTCCCCGTGTCTGAGTGGGTTTCACCCCCACAACCCAAAAGATGTGCAGCGTAGGTGGATTGGCCATGCTAAATTGCCCCTTAATTGGAAAAAATAATTGGGTACTCTAAATTTATTTTTTAAAAAGGGACATTGGCATAGCGATGGGAGAGTGGGATTAATTGCATAGCTTTTTCAATGAGCTAGCACAGGTACGATGGGCCAAATTCTGTGCTGCGTGATTCTATGAGCAATGGAACCTGAACAAAGAAAGAGATCACGGACGAGGTGACCAAAAGCACAGTCTCTCAGAAGTGATGAGGTGAGAATTACTGCTTTTGACATCAAGACCACATTTGACCAAGTATGGTATCAAGGAGCCCAAGCAAATCTGGAGTCAATGAGAATCAGGGGGGAAACCCTCTCTGGTTGGAATCATACCTGGCACAAAGGACGATGGTTGTGTGAGGTCAATCATCTCAGCTCCAGGACATCACTGCAGGAGTTCCTCAGGGTAATGTCCTCGGCCCAACCATCTTCAGCTGCTTCATCATCAAGGCCAGAAGTGGGGATGTTTACTGATGGCTGCACGATGATCAGCTCCATTTGCGACGACTCAGATACTGAAGGGGTCCATGTCCAAATGCAGCAAGAGCTGGTCAATATCCAGACTTGGGCTGACGAGTGGCAAGTAACATTGTCGCCACATAAATGCCAGGCATGACCATCTCCAACAAAGAGAGGATCGAACTGTTGCCCCTTGACATTCAGTGGGATTACCACCACCAAATTCCCCACTATCAACAACCTGGGGTGTACTCTGGACCAGCCATATCATTACTGTGGCTACATGAGCAGATCAGAGGCTGGACTAACTCACTTGACTCCCCAAACCCTGTCCACAATCTGCAAGGCACAAGTCAGGAGTGTGGTGGGATACTCTCCACTTGCCTGGACGGGTGCAACTCCAACAACATGCAAGAAGCTCTACACTATCCAGGATAAAACAGCCCTGCCTGATTAGCACCCCCATCCACAAACATTCACTCTCTTCACCACTGGCGCACAGTTGCACAAGTGTGTACCACCTACAAGATGCACTGCAGCAATTCACCAAGGTTCCTTCAAACTCACGGCCACTACCATCAAGAAGGACAAGAGCAGCAGATGCATAGGAACACCAGCACCTGGGAAGTTCCCCTCCCAAGATACTCACCATCCTGACTTGGAAATATCTCACCGTTCCTTCTCTGTCACTGGATAAAAATCAGAAACTGCTTCTCTAATAGTACAGTGGCTGTACCTACACCACATGAGCTGCAGTGGTTCAAGAAGGCGGCTCACTATCATCTTCTCAAGGGCAATTAGGGATGGGCAATAAATGCTGGCCTCGCCAGTGAAGACCACATTCCTTGAATGAGAAAAGCGTAAGGGGCCTTCCTGTATGTTCCCTTATTTCCCCTTTCTTTTATTTTTGCTGTGCCATTTTGATCTACGGGTGGACCTGTCTCTTTAATGCAAGCAGCCTGTATCTTTATTTCAAGCCCAAGAATCCAGAAGTTACAGGGGAGAACATTCTGCTGGTCTGGGCTGGGAGTTGCAGACTTGTCAGAGTCGCAAGGTTTCAGTGTTGATTCCGGCAGCACTCTGCTGCCTCTCTCCAGAAAGGCTGATGTGAACCGAGTATCTCTCTCTCCAGAACACTTGCTGTGAGCGTTATCTCTGGGTGCTGTATTTCTGAAACTACAAAGGCACAAATAGAAACCGTGAACTGAATGCAATTTGAAGAGAAGTGTAGTGCCTTCCCAAATGACCGAGAACCTGAACAAATCTACAAAGAAGACCATTCCAGGATACAAACAGCGACTTTGTGTGCGTGTGCGCGCGTGCGTGTGTGTTGCCTTCTTATAAATAAACGGTAATTGTGTTTACATTTACAAACCTGGTGACTGGAATTATTGGGCAACCAAGAGCAACAGGCCTACGTGGATGTAGACACATTATTGGTTAATTCACTTGTGCTTGGACTTGTGGGGCTGGAATTGACTGCACGCTATCCCAGGGTGTGGTAAGAAAAGTAAAGTAGAGGCGGGGAGACTTCCAATTTCCAGAACTCGACATGTAAGTGCCATGCTTGTTGTCTCCCATGGAGTATAATGAGGTTAAATACTTTTGTTTAAAGACTGAGGGTGGATATTGACAACTTGGTTGTGGGACGGACCGAATTGGCCACATGAAGTCGAATGAGTTGTCTCCGGGTTGCATTTTTGTTCCACAATCTAAATGCAGGTTACAAGCGGTAAAAGCTTGGACCAGGTGGGTCTATCGGTTGAAAGATGAGAAGGGGTGTTGTGTTGGTGGAGGGGTGATGGGATGTCATTAGCTGGGTCATATTCAGTGAGGTGGCCCACTACGTGATGACTTAGCAGTTATCCAATGGCCATTCAGTGCAAGTCCAACAATCTGTTTTTGTGCACTATATCCCCAGTCAGTGACTGGATACCATTGTAGCACAAGATAGTGATCAAGAGCAGGAAAAAAATGACCTGAACTTCTATAGCACCTACCGGAACTCCTGCAGCACCTTTCGCGACCGTAAGATATTCCGACACCAAATGAGGTGCTTTTTGAATCACTGTTGTAATGTGGGTAACCTGGCAGTTAATTTGTGCAGAGCAAGATTCCGCAAACAGCGATGTGATATGGCTCGACACTGTATTAGTGACATTGGGCGAGATTCTCTGGCCACCCCCCTGGCGTGTTTCTCAGCGGTGGGAGGCAGCTCGTGATTGGCCAGCGACGGATGTGTACCATCAGTGGGATTGGAAGATCCCGCCGGCGCGAGCAGCCGAAGATCTTGCGCGATGTCTCAGGACAGTGGGGAGAACTGCTCTGCTCTTCCTCGAAGAGTGGTGTTGACGCACCCCAGAGGGAGCCCAAAAATGAAATAAATAAATGAAACTCGGGCATTTTTGAGCAGCCCTGGAAGATGTGCAGTCAATGACACTAGGGATTGAAGGTTTAAATCAGGAGGGCAGTTTGCAGTAACTTGATTTGTGTTCCTTCCATATTTGGAAGGTTCAGGGATGATTTGATGACCCACCCCGGCCGACCTTGGTGACACATGTCACGCTCACTTACCCTTTAATGTGAAAGGGGAGCCTGTTTGGTCCTCACGATTCCACTCCAATCTGGTTCACAGGAGGAGTGGGCAATGCCCATATCGGGTGCAGAGTTCAACCCGTTCCTTTGTGCCGTCTTCACCTTTGTGAGAATGGAAAATCCAACCCCGCGCAAGTAGGTTGTCGTGAAGGGCAATAGCAACAAAATGCTTGTTTTACTCGACACTGGATACTCCTGGGAGATGCTATCGCAGAATTCTGACTGCTTCATGGACTATTGGCTTGTTTTTAATGTGGCGTCACAGGTACAGCCGTGCAGTCTCTGTATTTGGAGTCAGCTGTAAGTTAATAACTCACTCTGGGGTCTCAACCTCAACCTCAAAGCAAACTTCTCATCCACCACTTCTGTTTCAAAATCTGAAACTTCTCCCCTCATTTGCCAGTATTTCCTGCATATAGTACACATGGACTTTGCATCCTTATTTGCATTGGACAATTGACAAAACCATAACTCAAGAAATTATCTTTATACTGCTTTGTTGCCTAGTAGGTTTCTTCTTTGTAAGCTGTTAACCAGAGACCCTGGAGCTCTGTACATAGCTAACACTGGCACTGCTCTCTCCTGCCGTGGATTTGCCTGAACAGCTCTCTCCAGCAGGTTCAGATGTTAGATTCTGACCAGTAGGTACACTGCCTATTTGTGTCTCTAGCTTTCTCTTCCTTGTAACAAAATTACCCACCTTCACAGTCCTCTTGTCTTGCTTGCTAGCAGCTAGAAAATTGAAGAAGCTCTCCTTCGTGCTTTGGTGTCATAAGGCACTTGACGTCAAGTGTAGGTGTAGGGTGCGAGACCTGCTGCCGCTTATGGTCAGAAGACTGCACACCGCCTCATTTCATTCCCATTTAAAAGCTGTTAGCGGCCACCATTCTCAATTTTAAATGCCGGTAGCGGCCATTGGGTGCTTCTCCACTGCAATTGGGACCACCAGAGGGGATGTCACTACCGATCGCTCCACGGCACACCCACAGGGCCACGGCACACCCACAGGTCATGACTCGTACTTGAAAACGCTGGGGCTAAATGTCAGGGGATAAACTGGGAATGGTCTCCCGATTTGATGCTGCCGCCTCCTCCCATGCCACAGACTAGTGACCTCAAAAGACATGTTTTTTGCAAGGCTCCTGTCACTACAGGGATCATTTGAATGTTAAAGTCTGTTCCTTAACTCTGGGCATGAAACACAACAGCCATGTAATTAACAGGGTGGAAATTACAACGCTGGAAAATAATTAGTCTGATCTGGAGTATTTAAGGAACTGTGAATGATTGCAGCTTCAACTCCCCGCCGACTTGCCCTTATTTCCTTAAATATTCCTCAATATATTCAGCAGGGTCCTATTCCCCTGTGAGCATTATGTTACCCGCTTCTGGAAAAGGAAAACTGGTCTTTTAAATCAAGACTTTTTGTTGTCTGATCGCTTTCCTCTCGCTCTCTTATCTGATATTTTAATTTTATTTCTTTGCCAATTTTCTGCCATTTGCTCCCCTCTTCCCACAAGTTCCCAAATGTAATTATTCACATGTGACAATAGAAACATAGGAAAGAATTTCATCTCTCTAGCGCCGTACACCACCTTGGAACGTCCCAAAGAGATTTACAGCCAATGAAATACTTTCCTAAAATGTAGTCGACTGTTGTGATGTAGGAAGCATGGCAGCCAATTTGTGCACAGCAAGATTCCACAGGTGTGTAAGTCGATCTATCCCCAGGCTCCTGTATGATTGATAGATGATCTGTTTTTTTTAAATTGATGTTTGAGGGATTAAGTTTGACCCAGGGCAAACTCCCCAGCTCCCCTTTAAATAGTGGCCATGAGATCATTTACATCCACATGAGGTTTTCACATCTTGTCCAAAACACGGTGCCTCGAGCAGTGCAGCACTTCCTCGGTGTTGAACGAGGAATGTTGGCTGAGACTTTGTGCTCAAAGTGACACTGTACACATGACTTTCTGGCTCTCGGGCAAGCATGTGCCTCATTAAGCCAGGTGAGTTTGGGATACAAAGGGGTGAGAGGAGAATTGAAGAAGCAAGTCAAATTTGAACAAGGGGTGTAGGGAGGATTTGAATGAATGTTTGCTGGAACAAACAGCAGAACTTCAGAAAGTCTTTTTATCCTCTCAAACAGGGATCTCACAGTAGGGTTTCGAAAAGAAGAATTTACATTTAGACAGCACCCTTCATGATCATGAGATTTGCAAGGAAATTACAGAGAAGTGCAAGAATTATAAAATAGTCATAATGAGGGTTTTAATTATCAGTATAGACTGGGCTAGGAGTAATGTAAAGGGAAGAGAGGGGCAACAATTCGTAGAGTGTGTTCGAGAGAATTTTCTACAGAGGATATGTTTCCCGTCCAACAAGAGAGGAGGCACTGCTGGAACTGGGTTTTTTTCAGGAATGAGGTGGGTCAAGTGTCCGTGGGAGAACATTGCATCATAAGGTTTAAGCTGGCTATGAGAAATCCAGAGGAGGAATAATGACCTGGGAGAAAGTCAACTTCAGAGTGGGATGTGAATGCATCTGACCCAGATACATTGGAATGAATGATTATCAGGCAAAACTGTATTGGAATAATGAACTGTCTTCAAAGAAGGGGAGAATTGGAGAATTGCAGATGTTACGCCCTTGTTCAAAGAAAAGAGTGTAAAGATAAACTCAGCAACTAACTATGGACAGTTTAGCCTCGGTGATGGTGAAGCTTCTAGAAATGTTAATTACGCACACAATTAATAGCTATTTGTGCAAATGTGGTTTAATTTTTAAAAAATAAATTTAGAGTACCCAATTATTTTTTCCAATTAAGGGGCAATTCAGAGTGGCCAATCTACCTATCCTGCACATCTTTGGGTTGTGGGGGTGAAACCCACGCAGACACAGGGAGAATGTGCAAACTCCGCACGGACAGTGACCCAGGGCCGGGATTCAAACCTGGGTCCTCAGTGCCGTAGGCAGCAATGCTAACCACTGTGCCACCGTGCTGCCCTAAATTTTTTCATGACCTAGCAGAGAGGGGATAATGCTGTTGACGTGGTGCACATGAGACTTCCAAAATACAGTTGATAAACTGCCGAGCAACAGACTTGTCGGCAAAGTCTGAGCTCGCGGGAAAAAAAAGAACAAGGCAACATGGGTACAGAATTGGCTGAGTGACAGGAAATAGACAGCAGTGGTGAATGGTTATTTTTCAGCCTGAAGGAAGGGGTTGCTGTTATGACCTGTGCTCTTCCTGATGTATATTAATGACCTAGACCTTGTTGTACGGGGCACAACTTCAAAATTTTGCAGATGATACAAAACTTGAAATATTGTGTACTGTGGGGAGGATAGGGCTGAACTTCCAACAGGGCATAAAATGGGTGGACAAGTGGCAGATGAGATTGAATGTAGAGGGACAATATAAAATAAGGGCTGCAGGAGCAGAGGGACCTGTGTGTACATGTGCACAAATCATTGAGGATACCAATGCAGGTTGAGAGGGAGATTAATAAAGAATACAGTATCCTACACTTTATTAATAGATTACAAGAACAAGGTTATGTTAAACCTGTATAAACACTGATTTGGACTCAACTGGAGAATTGCATCCAGTTCCAAGCACCACATTCTAAGAAGGATACGAAGGCAGAGGGGCAGGAAATATTTACAAGAATGGTTCAGGGGTAAGGAACTTTAATTACATTGAAAATTTGGAACTGTGTTCTTAACCTCCTTTTCTCTAAGGAGGAAGTTTGATTGAGGTACTCCAAATCACATGGGATCTGGACAGAGTGGAGAAGGAGAAACTGTTCCCATTGACAGAAGGACCAAGAATCGGGGGAACTGATTTAAGGTCATCGATGAAAGACGTGATGGTGGCAGGGGAGAAGTGTCTTTACATGGGGTTAGATACAGAGTATTTAGTTAGGATCTGTCCGAAAGTGTGATGGGGATAGGGTGAGGCTTTCAAAAGGGAATTGGATCGTTGGCTAAAAAGGAAAAAAATCGCAGGGCTATGGGGAGCAGGCAAGAGTGGTACTCGGTGAATAATTCCTGCTGAGACCAGCACAGACACGATGGGTTGAATAGCCTCCTCTGTGCTGTGACACCTATGATTCTACGTTCCAAGTGTTTCACAGCCATTGTGTAGTCGCAGGCAGAGTTTAGTCAAGTGATTTCAAATAAAAACATAACTTCCGTTAATCTAACAATTCAATAAAATCAAATCAAAAGAAAAGATAGTCTTAGTGTGACAAAAACCCTCGAGCAGCAGTTGTAAACACTGATTATTTGTTGCAAGATCAGTCCATTGATAACTTCACCACTCTACAATATCCCAGCAAACATTTGGAATCCTGTTTGCTAATTGCAAAGCTGACCCTTTTGTGTTCCATTTGAGGCAAGAGCTTTCGATAACAGTGGTCTGATTTTTAAAAAAAGAACTGAGATTTGCTCCAAAATTGTCCTGGGAGCGTTTGATGGAGACAGTGTAGAGGGAGCTTTACTCTGTATCTAACCCCGTGCTGTACATGTCCTGGGAGTATTTAATGGAGACAGTGTAGAGGGAGCTTTACTCTGTATCTAACCCTGTGCTGTACCTGTCCTGGGAGTGTTTGATGGGGACAGTGTAGAGGGAGTTTACTCTGTATCTAACCCCGTGCTGTACATGTCCTGGGAGTGTTTAATGGAGACAGTGTAGAGGGAGCTTTACTCTGTATCTAACCCTGGGCTGTACCTGTCCTGGGAGTGTTTAATGGAGACAGTGTAAAGGGAGTTTACTCTGTATCTAACCCCGTGCTGTACCTGTCCTGGGAGTGTTTGATGGGGACAGTGTAGAGGGAGCTTTACTCTGTATCTAACCCCGTGCTGTACATGTCCTGGGAGTGTTTAATGGAGACAGTGTAGAGGGAGCTTTACTCTGTATCTAACCCTGTGCTATACCTGCCCTGGAGTGTTTGATGGAGACAGTGTAGAGGGAGCTTTACTCTGTATCTAACCCCGTGCTGTACCCGTCCTGGGAGTGTTTGATGGGGACAGTGTAGAAGCAACCTTACCCTCTAACTATGGGAGTGCTTCCACATCCTAAAAAAAATTATTAATCTTCTACAAAAGTAAAAACAAAACTTTTGAATTTAGCTGATAATTATTGAAAACGAGGGATTTCTCAGCTGTTATGTAATGTTGAAGTGAGTGTGGGCAGGGTGGGGCAGGGGCGTGTGCAGATTTGAGGCACTTGTGAGATGGTTGATGGGAGTTTCTGATCTGCCAAAACCAGCAATATAGGCATCTGCTGTCAGGTGGTTGATTTGGGAGGAGACAGCAGCACAGCAGAAAAGCAGTTTCTGGACTAGCTGCTATTACACAGGGCCTAATAATCACTCCTTTTCCACCACATGGCCGAATAATCACTCCCTTTCCACTTGTGTTTTTTTTTTAAATTCCAATAAGAGGGAATTTAGCGTGGCCAATCCACCTACCTGCCATATCTTTTGGGCGTGGGAGTGAGACCCACGCAGATACCAATTCCCTCGAAGCATTTTTAATTATCCTTGTGTTTGATTTTTATATATTCACCAATAAAAAGAGACTTTTATTAGTTGATGAGAGCTACTCCTGACTCTGCCTCCGTGCCTGGACCTGAGCAAACTATTTGAATGCTCGAGGTTTTTAAAAAATAAGCTGAAACTTTTGAGTTGGACTTTTTTTTTCAAACACACAGTTTACAGATCTTCAAACATCAAAGCTAAAACTCTAGCTGCTCCTGGTAACTCCGATTAAAATTGGAAAGGAAGGCGGTATGGTGGCACAGTGGTTAGCACTGCTGCCTCGTGGCGTCGAGGACCCGGGTTCCATCCTGGCTCCGGGTCACTGTCCCTGTGGAGTTTGCACATTCTCCCCATGTCTGCGTGGGTCTCACCCCCAAAATGATGTGCAGGCCAGGTGGATTGGCCACACTAAATCGCCCTTAATTGAAAAAATTAAAGTGGAAAGGAGTGGGTGTTCCTCCCTGTGTAATAGGAGCTCGTCCAACTACTGTAGTTTTCTGCTGTGCTGCTGTCTCCTCCCAAATCTCCCACCTTGCAGCAGATGCCTTCTACTGTTTTTGTGATACTTCAGCCCCAAACTGCTCCATTTCCCCCCCACCCCGACCTCTCTCTCCTCCTGGTGTCACCAACAATCTGTACTGGCCCACCCACGTCGACACTAAGACCAAGAATGCACAACAGCACCTATGCTTTCTCAGGGAACTAAAGAAATTCGGCATGTCCACATTGACTCTTACCAATTTTTGCAGATGCACCATAGAAAGCTTCCTATCAGGCTGCACCACAGCCTGGTATGTATGGTAACTGCTCGGCCCAAGACAGTGAGAAACTACAGAGAGTCGTGAGCACAGCCCAGTACATCATACAAACCCGCCTCCCATCCATTGCCTCTGTCTACACCTCCCACTGCCTGGGGAAAGCGGGCAGCATAATCAAAGACCCCTCTCAGCTGGCTTACTCGCTCTTCCATCGGGCAGGAGGTACAAAAGTCTGAGAACACGCACAAAGTGACTTAAAAACAGCTTCTTCCCCACTGTTACCAGAATGACCCTCTTAAGGACTGAACTGATCTGTCTGGACTGTAGGCATAATACTTTTCACTGTACAATGGTACACGTGACAATACATCCAAATCCAATTCTTTCAGACACGTTTCACATTGTGAAATGTGCTATAAAAATGCAAGTTGTTGTTGATGTCTTTGGAATACTGAATCAGACCTGTGAGCGAGGTAAAGTGAAGCAAGGCCCTCCTATTTGCTAAATACTCCATAGCTGCAACTTGCATTTATCTAGCACTCAACATGGCAAACAACCCGATGTGCTTCAGAGAATGAGGTTAAGGAGAGAGAGAAGAGCAAGGGACTGGACAGTCATGAGCAATGTGAGAGTCCATTTAAAGTAAATATTGTGCGACATGAGAATGGCGGAGGAGCAAGCCCATCAAACATAGAAGAGGAGGCGGCCATTCAGCCCCTTGAGCCTGTTGCATCACTCAGTTTGCTCATGACCTATCTCTAGCTCAACTCCACTTGCCCACCTTTACTCCTTGCCCAAGAGGAATCCTGCTGTCCTTACCCAAACATACTGTGTATTCAAGAGCCAAAGGGTTCCCCAGGAAAGGGTACCCTGTCATACTTTAAATAGCTGGAACTTTAATAGACGCCTCCCCATCCAGGGGCCTAAATCAGTTCTGCCGGCCTGTGGAGATGGAGGTTGTATCTTTCCGACAAGAATCACCTGCGGAGGGGGTGGCACAGTGGTTAGCACTGCTGCCTCATAGCGCTGAAGTCCTGGGTTCGATCCCGGCCCTGGATCACTGTCTGTGTGGAGTTTGCACATTCTCCCTCTGCCTGTGTGGCTCTCACCCCCACAACCCAAAGCTGTGCAGGGTTGGTGGATTGGCCACACTAAATTGCCCCTGATTTGGAAAAAAATAATTGGGTACTCTTAAATGTATTTTTTTTAAAAGAATCACTTGCGGAGAGCAGGAGGGGTGTTATGGTGGGTGTAACCTGTACCCGAGGTGCATACTGTGGGCTCCAGCTAGCTACTCTAGCATGTTGGTTATAATGGGCAGAATTGGGCACATCTGTTTCCCACATTGGGGGGAATAGAAGACTTGCATTTATATAGCATCACAGAACATGCCAAAGTGCTCGCGCACCAAATGTCGTGTAGGGAGCACGGCAGCCAATTTGTGCACAGCAGGATCTCGCAAGCAATGACAGTGATAATGAGCAGATAATCTGTTTCGGTGAAGCTGCTTGAGGAATAAATATTGACCCAGGGGACCAGGCGGAACCCCACCGCTATTCTTCGAAAGAGTGACATGAAATCATCTTCATCCAACTGAGGAGGCAGATTTGGCCTCACTTTTTTTTTAAATTTAGATATCTTTTCCAATTAAGGAGCAGTTTAGCGTGGCCAGCCCACCTACCCTGCACATCTTTGGGTTGTGGGGGTGAAACCCTACGCAAGCACGGGGAGAATGTGCAAACTCCACACGGCCAGTGACCCAGAGCCGGGATCGAACCTGGGACCTTGGCGCCGTGAGGCTGCAGGGCTAACCCACTGCGCTACCGTGCTGCCCAGATTTGGCCTCACTTTAGCATCTCACCTAAGATAGCATCTCTGACAGCGCAGCACTCCACTCAGCCTGGATCTTTGCTCAAGTCCTGTGGTGGGACTGGTGCCCACAACATCAGTCTCCGAGGCAGTGCTGCTATCAACTGGGCGATGGCCGGTCTACCCTCGATACCTTGGCTGAAATGAGGTTGGGTCCTTCCAGCGATGGGTCTTTGCAAACTATTTATCCAGGCTCGTGCAAAAGGAGTTGAATCAATCCAGTCCCATAAGAGATCCAGAGGTCTTGGAGATAATTTGTTGTTTCTGGAGGGAGTTGTGTTTCATGTCCAAGTATTGGAACATTCTGCCCTGTTTAAAATCCCCCTACTGGGAATCCCAGAGGTTAAAATAATGACGTGTAGGTTGGTCTAAGAAATGGAAGCATTGGGAAGATTAGGAAAGAGAGACAGACATAGAGAGAGAGAGAGAGAGAGATGCACAGAGCTGAGAAGGACAAGAGGATAAACAGCCACTTGTTCTGCACCTGCTGTTTTTGGATTGGTTACAACTCCCACTGCTTCTACTTTGCAAATCTGACCCATGCTCATTCATTCCTGCAAAGCAGTCCCTTCTGACATCATCAAATATTGTCCTTTTTATTGAAGGAATTAACATAATAGTTAACCCCTTCCTCCTGGGTTAATAAATAGCCACTCTGTGCAAATGGATCCTTTGAGCAAGTTGCTGTTTCCTGGAACTGTGATTCTATTTTCCCAATCAGTGTCTAGATGCAAAGAAGTCACACTAACCTGTTCCTGCACTCGGCCAGAGATTGGCTAAGTTCTGATAATAACAGTCTTTATTGTCACAAGTGGGCTTACATTAACACTGCAATGAAGTTACTGTGAAAATCCCCTCGTCGCCACATTCCAGCGCCTGTCCGGGTACACGGAGGGAGAATTCAGAATGTCCAATTCACCTGACAAGCATGTCTTTCGGGACTTTTATTGTCACAAGTAGGCTTCCATTAACACTGCAATGAAGTTACGGTGAAAAGCCCCTAGTTGCCACATTCCGGCGCCTGTTCAGGGAGGGGCAAGTCAGAATTCTCAGCTGGTACGGGAATTGAACCTGCGCTACTGGCCTTCTGCATCACAAACCAGCTGTCTAGCCCACTGAGCTAAACCAGCGGAGGAAACCCACACAGTTACCCAAGCTGGGAATCGAACCTGGGACCCTCGAACTGTGAAGCAACAGTGCTAACCACTGTGCTGCCCCATGGATTTTTTGGGTTTTGTTTTGTTTTCATTTTCAGCCCTACGGATATTTAAAATCTTCCCCTGCGCCTCCCATCTACTGACCAACTGCTGGATACCGACTTGTCTCTGGTTATGGGGTGGGGGCAAGAATGAGCTCCATAGCGATCTTCCTCCTGGGCAGCTCTGCTGCCTCATCCACTGCTCAAACCCAGCGTTTGGGCAAAATACTGACGACAGTTCAGTTTTTTGTTTTCATTCAAATCTGTGCTTCCTACGCAGAGAAATGCAAAGTGGTGCATTTTGGCAGGAAGAATGAGGGGAGACGGTATAAATTAAAGGGTTCAATTCTGAAGCGGGTTTAGGGGAAGAGCAAACCGGAGATATATGTGCACAAATCATTGAAGGAGGCGGGGCAGGTTGAGGAAAGGGTTAATACGCTGTGCAGCCTCCTGGGTTTTATTAGTCGTGGCTTAGGGTCCAAAAGGCAAACAAGCTATAATCAACCTTTTATAAAACACTGGTTTTAGCCTCAACTGGAGTATTGGGTCCAGTTCTGGGCACCACACTTGAGGAAAGATGTGAGGACATTAGGGAGGGTGTAGAAAAGATTAATGAGAACGGTTCCCGGGATGAGGAACTTCAGTTACGTGGATCAATTGGAGAAGCTGGAGCTGTTTTCCTCCGAGAAGAGAAGGTTACCTAAGAGGACATTTTTTTTGAGGAGAAACTGTTCCCATGGGGGAAGGGCCAAGAATCACAGGCCTCCCACAACCGAACCAGAGACAACAGGAGGAAAAGGCTCTTTAGACGGCGAGTGGTTCAGGTCTGGAATGTTCCACCTGAGAGTGTAGTGGAAGCAGATTCAATTGTGGCTTTCAGAAGGGAATTGGATCATTTTCTGAAGAGAGAACGTTTTCGGGTCATGGGGGGGGGGGGGGGGGGGAAAGATTGGGGGGGGGGGAGGGGGAAAAAGATGGGGGGGGGGGAAGGTGGGGGGGGGGGTTGGGGGGAGGGGGAAAAAGATGGGGGGGAAGGGTGGGTGTGGATTGGGGGAGGAAAAGTGGGGTCGGGATTGGGAGAAAATTGGGTGGGGAGGGGAATGGTGGGGAAAAAGGCAGGGAGGACGGATGGGGAGGGGTGAGGGGTGGAGAGGACGGATGGCTGTGGGAATGGTAGAGTGGTGGGGAGGGGGTAAGCAGAATTAGCTGAGTTCTTGCGTAGAAGTGGCACCGGTAAGATGGGCTGAGTGGCCTTGGGAGCTGGAGCTATTCTGTTTCTAGTGGGATTCGGTGCTCCCCAGGAAAGGAGAGAGCAGGTTTGGAGAATAAGGCAAGTGTCAGCTTAAAGCCACAATCGAGTTTGTTGAGTGCACAGGGAGATGTTGGGGAAGGGCTCCTTTTATAATGCTGTTTTCTGCTTGCAAACTCGGAGTTTGGAGGGGTTTGCTTCACTCTCCTATGATGAAGTTCTCCCGGTGAGAGCTGCTTCATGTTTCACTGGCTCTCCTTGCATCCACTGGATAATACCAGTCGCTAGGCAACTAGGCTGCTTGGCAACCAGGCCTGGTAGAATAGCTGTGTTGTGTCGGAGGTTGCCAGTTTCCCCCCACCCCTCGTCCCACTGTCACTGCAGCCACTGTTCATGGGGCACAATGGAGGGCCTGTCAGGAGCTGCAGCGCACCCGCCACACACCAAACGCCCTCCTTAAAGAAAGCGGATTCCCTTTTTAGAATTTGGTTCCTTCAGGGTAGTGTCGAAGCCATGAGCTGTTGTCGGAATTTTCCCGATTCCAGTCTTTGTCCTCCTTGCTCCAGGTGTGTCGGAGATGCTTTCTTCAGATCAGATGTTAGACCGAGGCCCTGCCTGTCCATTCATCGCTTCAAGTGGACATTAAGGGGTCGTCCATTTAGGACTGAGATGAGGAGATATTTCTTCACTCAAAGGGCTGCGGACCTTTGGAATTCTCTACCGCAGAGAGCTGTGGCTGCTCCAACGTTGAATATTATCAAGACAGAGGTTGATTAGATTTTTTGGATACTAAGATATGGGGATTGTGCGGGATGGTAGAATTAAGTAGAAAATCGGCCATGATCTTGAATGGCGGAGCAGGCTTGAAGGGCCAAATGGCCACCGTTGCCTTTTTGATGATGTCTTGATAACTGATTGGAATAAGAGCAAAGGTATTCTCCCATTGTCCTGACCAACATTTCAGCATTTGGAAACACCAACAACGATGGCAGTCTGGTGGGGTTTTGCTGTTTGGTTGACAAGTTTTACTGTGCAACAATAAGTGTAATAATGTGTTGAAGAAAAGCTGGTGCTTCTATACTTCCCTTCCCAACCTCAGAATATCCCGAAGCACATTATAATGAAGGATCTTTTGAAGTGTAGTTACTGTTGAAATGTAAGAAACTCGCTAATGTGTACACAGCAAGATCCCACTAACAGCAATGTGAAAAATGACCAGGCCACCATAATTTTTGTTGACGTTGGTTGAGATGAATTTTCACTCGGACGTGCTCTTTGGAATAGTGGCCTTCGGATTGTTTACCCCTACCTGAAGGGATAAATCAGGCCCTGGGTTAACATCTCATCCAAACAGTGGACCCTTCAACTGTGCCGCACTCCCTCAGCACCACACCAGGAGCATCAGCGCAGATTTTTATTTTCAAGTCCAAAGATGTGCAGATTAGGTGGATTGGCTATGCTAAATTGCCCCTTGGTGTCCAAGGGTGCGTAGGTAAGATGGAGGAGTGGGGCTGGGTAGGGTGCTCTTTCAAAGGGTCAGTGCAGACACGATGGGCCAAACGGCCTCCTAAACTGTAGTTATCTATGGTTCTAATTTTCTGGCTCGGTCTCGAGGCTGCTACTCACTGCGACACAGCTGACACCATTAATGATTCTGAGGTGGAAAACTCTGTGTAAGATCTTCCATTTCTTCTCAGGTGGGTGTGAGTCCTACCCCCATCCCTTTACACAGTGGTCAGATAGAGTGAGGCTACCAGAGCATGTACACCCCTCGCCTCCGATTGAATTGGATGGTGGGAAGAACTACAGGGGGAAGATTATCCAAGCGGCATCTTTAAAGGAGCAGGAAGTTTCACCAGCACAAATGTTTGGAAAAGTCCAAGGGGCAGAATGCTGGAGTCATTCAAGACATGCATGTGTAATGTAGCGAAAAGGTTGGGGTACTGGAGGAAGGAGCTTTGATGGGAGGATTGGAACATTGGATGGATGGATGACAGAAGCAGCTATTTTGTCCTCTTCCTTTGCCACTGTGAGCTTGTGGTTAATGGAAAATGAGTTGGGACTCCCCTGGCAACAGGAGAGGTGCCGGAGGACTGGAGGAAATGTGTACCATTATTCCAGAGCGGGGGGAAGGATAGACCAGGAAACTACAGGTCAGTCAGTCTAACCTCAGTGATGGGGAAACTATTGGAAACAGGTCTGAGAGAGGAATTAATCTGCATTGGGGGGACGGGAATTAATCGAACAGTGGGCATGGTTTTGTTAAGGGGAGGTTATGTCTGACCGACTTTATTGAAATTTTCAAATAGGTGACCAGGTGTAGGGTGGCGCAGTGGTTAGCACTGCTATCTACAGTGCTGAGGACCTGGGATCGATCCCGGCCCCGGGTCACTCTGTGTGGAATTTGTTCATTTTCCCCATGTCTGCGTGGGTTTCGCCCCACAACACAACACAAAACCAGCAGGGTAGCATGGTGGTTAGCATAAATGCTTCACAGCTCCAGGGTCCCATGTTCGATTCCCGGCTGGGTCACTGTCTGTGTGGAGTCTGCACGTCCTCCCCCTGTGTGCGTGGGTTTCCTCCGGATGCTCCGGTTTCCTCCCACAGTCCAAAGATGTGCGGGTTAGGTGGATTGGCCATGCTAAATTGCCCGTAGTGTCCTAATAAAAAAGTAAGGTTAAGGGGGGGTTGTTGGGTTACGGGTATAGGGTGGATACGTGGGTTTGAGTAGGGTGATCATGGCTCGGCACAACATCGAGGGCCGAAGGGCCATTTTCTGTGCTGTACTGTTCTATGTTCTATATGTGCAGGGTAGGTGGATTGGCCATGCTAAATTGCCCCTTCATTGGATAAATTAATTGGATACTCTTTTTAAAAAAAAAAAAAAGTGACCAGGTGTGTGGATGAAAGAAATTAATTTGACGTAGTCTATTTGGACTTCAGCAAGGCTTTTGATAAGGTCCCACATGGGAGACTGACAGCGAAGGTAAGAGGCCGTGGGATCCAAGGAAATTTGGCAAATTGGATCCAGAATTAACTGAGTGGCAGGAAGTAGAGGGTGACGGCTGAGAGCTGTTTTTCGGACTGGAAGCCAGTGTTTGGCAGAGCCCCGCAGGGATCAGTGTTGGGGCCCTTGCTGTTTGTGGTCTATATAAATGATTTGGGCATTGATGCACCATCAATTGGACTCAAGTCGTAGTGACGTTCCAAACAACAGGCTTTAATATGCTAGATGTGAGCCCGGCAGTGGTCGTACAGAGAGAGGCCGACTGCCAGCCAACACGAATTCTTATACCCCGCCTTGTAGGCGGAGCTACCAACCTCTCAGCCAATTGGCGGGGAGTCACGACCAGCCACAACCAATTGGCAGAGAGGCACATGACTTGCCTGGGCCAATGGGCAGCGAGGCTGCTGTACCAATGGCAGCCTGGTTCTCCGGTAATATGATCTCTCTAGCCATACTACCACAGGCATGAATGTAGGAGCATTGATCAGTAAATTGGCGGATGATACGAAAATTGGTGGGTGGTAAATCGTGAGGAGGATAGCCTTAGATTACAGAAGGATATACACAAGCTGGTCAGATGGGCTGATCGGTGGCAGATGAAATTCAATCCAGATAAGTATGAGGTGATGTATTTGGGCAGGACAAACCAGGCAAGGCAAACGGTGTCCATGTACACCGGTCCTTTTAAAGGCGGGATAGCAACCCATGGGAGGGTCTCGGAGCCGTCCGTTGCGGCGCTCCCAATTTAGAAAATTCGTGCGCAGCAACCGGCTTTCTTTTTTGTTTGTTTTAAAATTTAGAGTACTCAATTTAGCGTGGCCAATCCACCTACCCTGCACATCTTTGTGTTGTGGGGGCGCAACCCACACGGGGAGAATGTGCAAACTCCACACGGACAGTGACCCAGAGCTGGGATCGAACCTGGGACCTCTGTGCCGTGAGGCAGCAGTGCTAACCACAGCGCCACCGTGCTGCCCCTGCAGCCGGCTTTTAACAATGCCGGCTGCGAACGGACTTTAAAATGACGGCCGCGACCAGATAAAAAATATACGGGTACATTGCGCATGCGTGTCCGCTCATTGGAGTGCAGGCACAGAACCACCATGTACCAGTGAGCGGGTACACACGCGTGGTGCGCCCATCATTTCGAAGGCCGTTCGCAGCCGGCATTGTTAAAGCCCGGCTGTTGCACGCAAATGTGCACAATCGGAGACGCGGGAGAAGGTGTTTTTGAAAAAGTGAACGCAGTGTTCCCATGTAGTGTTCCTGCCTGATGGGAGGCACAGAGCAGGTCACATCTCCTGAACGCCGACATCACGTGTTTTGGGCGCAATTGCGATTCCTCCATTTTGTCAGCAGCAAACAAGGTAAGAGAAAATAGTGGGTCGCGAAGGTCGGCCGGCGGGGGTCCCGGTTGGTAAAAAAAATGGGTCCCCGGAAAAAAAGTTTGAAAAACATTGCTTTAAGGTAGCAGGGCAGGAGAAAAATAATGGAAAATAAAATATGGTTAAGAAGGCATATGGTATACTTGCCGTATTTATTAATTGAGGCATAGAGTTTAAGAGCAGGGAGGTTATGCTGAAACTGTATAAAATGTTGGTTAGGCCACAGTTAAAGTATTGTGTGCAGTTCTGGAATCCACATGAAAGGAGGGATGTGATAGCGCTGGAAAGGGGGCAGAAGAGATTTACCAAGAAGTTCCCTGGGCTGGAGGGTTTTAGCTATGAACTGAGATTGGATACACTGGGGTTGTTTTCCTTGGAGCAGAGGAGACTGAGGGAGAACATGATTGAGATGTATGAAATTATGAGGGGCGTAGATAGAGTAAACAGGAAGAAACTTTTCTCCTTGGTGGAGGGATCAGTGACCATGGGGAATAGATTTAAGGTAAGGGACAGGAGGATTAGAGGGTATCATAGAATTTACAGTGCAGAAGGAGGCCATTTGGCCCACTTGAGTCAGCGCCGGCTCTTGGAAAGAGCACTCCACTTAAGCCCACACCTCCACCCCATCCCAGTAACCCCAGCTAACTTTTTTTTTTCTTTGGGTACTAAGGGCAATTCATCATGGCCAATCCACCTAACCTGCACATCTTTAGACTGTGGGAGGAAACCGGAAACACCCGGGGATGCAGACTCCGCGCAGACAGTGACCCAAGCCAGTGATAAGTGAGGAAAAATGTTGTCACCCAGCGGGTGGTCGGAGTTTGCACCTCACTGCCTGAAAGGGTGGTGGAGGCAGAGACCCTCCTAGCATTTAAGAAGAATTTAGATGTGTACTTGCAATGACAGAATATACAAGACTATGGGCCAAGAGATGGGAAATGGTGGTTGTTTTTGACCGACACAGACGTGATGGGCTGAAGGGCCTTTTCTGTGCTGTAGACCTCTGACTTTCTACAGCCATTTATTGGCACCTTCTTCAAGAGTATGGAGTCTAACTAATAAACTGCATTCTTTGCATAGGCCACGGGGTTGCCTGTTCCACACATCATCTTTTTTCTTTCACGTAACTTTTATTTGCCAACATGTATGTGGTATACATGGATTTTAGTAAGGCATTTGATAAGGTTCCCCATGGTAGGCTTATGCAGAAAGTAAGGAGGCGTGGGATAGTGGGAAATTTGGCCAGTTGGATAACAAACTGGCAAACCGATAGAAGCCAGAGAATGGTGGCGGATGGCAAATATTCAGCCTGAAGCCCAGTTACCAGTGGCGTACCGCAGGGATCAGTTCTGGGTCCTCTGCTGTTTGTGATTTTCATTAATGACTTGGATGAGGGAGTTGAAGGGTGGGTCAGTAAATTTGCAGATGATACGAAGATTGGTGGAGTTGTGGATAGTGAGGAGGGCTGTTGTCGGCTGCAAAGAGACATAGATAGGATGCAGAGCTGGGCTGAGATGTGGCAGATGGAGCTTAACCCTGAAAAGTGTGAGGTTGTCCATTTTGGAAGGACAAAACTGAATGTGGAATACAGGGTTAACGGTAGGGTTCTTGGCAATGTAGAGGAGCAGAGAGATCTTGGGGTCTATGTTCATAGATCTTTGAAAGTTGCCACTCAAGTGGATAGAGCTGTGAAGAAGGCTCATGGTGTGCTAGCGTTCATTAGCAGAGGGATTGAATTTAAGAGCCATGAGGTGATGATGCAGCTGTACAAAACCTTGGTACGGCCATATTTGGAGTACTGTGTGCAGTTCTGGTCGCCTCATTTTGGGAAGGATGTGGAAGGTTTGGAAAAGGTGCAAAGGAGATTTACCAGGATGTTGCCTGGAATGGAGAGTAGGTCTTACGAGGAAAGGTTGAGGATGCTGGGCCTTTTCTCATTAGAACGGGGAAGGATGAGGGGCGACTTGATAGAGGTTTATAAAATGATCAGGGGAATAGATAGAGCAGACAGTCAGGGACTTTTTCCCCGGGTGGAACAAACCATTACAAGGGGACATAAATTTAAGGTAAATGGTGGAAGATATAGGGGGGATGTCAGAGGTAGGTTCTTTACCCAGAGAGTAGTGGGGGCATGGAATGCACTGCCTGTGGAAGTAGTTGAGTCGGAAACATTAGGGAGCTTCAAGCGGCTATTGGATAGGTACGTGGATTACGGTAGAATGATGGGTTGTAGATTAATTTGTTCTTTAATCTAGGATAAAGGTTCGGCACAACATCATGGGCCGAAGGACCTGTTCTGTGCTGTATTTTTCTATGTTCTAATATCGGACTCCCAAAATAGAATGTGGCCCTTTTTGAAAGACACTTAGGGCGAGATTCTCCGCAAATGCGGAGAGTCGTAAAGGCTGCCGTGAAACTGGCCATGTTTCACGGCAGCCTTCACGCCCGTTCCTGGGACCCAATTTCCCCCCCCCCCCCCCCCCCCCCATCCCGATGCCGCTAGGAGCGGGACCCCGGGAATCACGGCGCGCGACCTTAATGACCGTCGTTAAGGCCGCGCACCAAGATGACGCGAGGCTGGCGTCTGTATGACGTCAGCCGCACATGCGCAGGTTGGAGCCGGCTCCAACCCGCGCATGCACGGGTGACGTCATCACGCCATTGATGCGCGGGTTCCGCATGTCTACTGTCGCCCGACATGATGTGGCGGCTTGATCTTGTCGGGCGGCGGAGGGGAAATAGTGCGTCCCTTTTGGACGCAGGCCCGACGATCGGTGGGCACCGATTGCAGGCCTGTCCCCTCCCGAGCACAACGGTGGTGCTCCCGCCCCAAATGGGCATCCAGCGCCCGTGTTTACGACGGCAGCAAGCAGATGTGTTTGCTGCCGAGAAAAAAACGGGCGTAAAGGCCCGGCCGCTCGGCCCATCGGCCGCGGAGAATCGCCGCTTGTTGTAAAAAAACGGCGAGCGGCGATTCGTGACGTGGGTCGGGCGAGGGGAGGGGGAGAATAGCGGGAGGGCGTGAAAAATGTTGGGTGGCCCTCCCGCTATTCTCCCAACCGGCATGGGCAGCGGAGAATCGCGCCCTTTAGTTTGCCGTTGGAATTGGTTCAGTGTGTTTGATTGGACCGACAGTGAATCAGCCTGGTTCCCTCTATTTGACCAGAGCGTGTTGCCAGTTTGGCACCATGAGAACCTGCACATTCCAGGGCACGTCTGAACTATGCCAGGCTGATGTGAGAGCACTGGACTGAACTTCAGGGTCGCTGGGACAGGATTCGTATCCAGCTCAGAGACCCCTATCCACCCCCAAAAATGGTGCTTGCTGATCCAGATTGCAAACTCCCCAATGTTTTGTGTTTGAGGAAGGTGAGATTTTGTTTCAAAGTCCTTGAGGAACTTGCCCACTTCCAAGTATCTTTGCTCTGGTTAATAACGTTCAGCTGTGACTAGTGGCATGTCCAGTGATACACAATACAAGCCAGGATACATTGTCATTACCACAGTGGTGTATGTTTCACCCAAGGCTTTTGCACCTGTGCCAGGGGAAGGCAGAGGGGATGTATGATTGTATTTTAGTTCAGTGCTTAGAATGGGCTGTTTGGAGGGAAGCTCGTGCATGGGCTTGGATTCTGTAGGTGGATTCTGTAGGTTTAGTTAAGCATGTGGCCTCTGACCTGAAGGTGATACTTTCCCCTCTGTCAGGAGGGGGCTGTTCTTGTGAGCCTCTTGAGTGGATTCCGTTTTGTGTTTCTGCTTCATTAAATGTTGATGCGAGTGGATTGTGTGGCAGTCAGAGTTTGTACTTGTGGGGATTCGGTTTACAGGCTCTGACTAATTGATGGGTGAGGGGGGGGAAATTGAAATTGATCGAGAGATTGGCAACATTAGAGTCAAAATCGATCCCAGCTTTACATCCCATGTAACAACATAGCCCATTCCATCATCTCTCTCACTTCACACCCCATCCTGTCCCCCACAGCACTAACATTTCACGCTTTGTTAGGGGTAGGCTTGCGTTTCTGGAAAATTGTGGCGACATAGATGCTTTTTTACAAATTCACTTATGGGATGTGGTGGCTGGGCCAGCATGTACTGCCCATTCCTAATTGCCCGTGAGAAAGTGGCGGTGAGCTGCCTTCTCGAACCGCTGCAGTCCACGTGGTGTAGGTACAGCGAAGGAACGGCAATATATTTCCAAGTCAGGAACTTGGAGGGGAACTTGCAGGTGGTGATGTTCCCATCTGTCTGCTGCTCCTGTCCTTCTAAGTGGTAGAGGTTGCGGGTTTGGAAGGAGTTGTCGAAGGAGCCTCGGTGAGATCTTGCAGTGCAGATGGTACACGCGGCTGCTGCTGTGTGTCGGTGGTGGAGGGATTGAATGTTTCAAAGTGGTGGATAGGTTGCCGATCAGTCAGGCTTCGACCAGAAAGATACACGGTTGAATGGGCCACTAAGATAATTAGTGGAATGGGTGGAACGGTTGCGTAGTGCGGTAGTTAGCACTGCTGCCTCGGCGCCAAGGACCCAGGTTCGATCCTGGACTCGGGTCACTCTCCGTGTGGGGTTTGCACATTCTCCCCATGTCTGCGTGGGCCTCACCCCCACAACACAAAAAGATATGCAGGGTAGGTGGATTGGCCAGGCTAAATTGCCCCTTAATTAGAAAAAAATTTAATTGGGTGCTTTAAATTTTTTTTAAAAAGGGGGGGAAGAAAGGATAATTAGTGGAAGTATTTGTTAGGAGGTGATACATTGGTGGAGCAGACTCGATGGGCCAAGTGGCCTAATTCTGCTCCTATGTCTTATGGACAACTGCACGACTGTAGGGGAAGGAGGGACTTGGGACAGAAGCATAGGAACAGGAAGAGGGGAGGGGTGGGGAAGACCATCCAGCCCCGCCAGCTAGTTCCACCATTCAATGATATCGTGGCTAATCTGGACGTCAACTCTATTCATCCACCTGCACCACATCCCCATCCCCAACAATATCAATCTCAATCGTGAAAACTCTAGCCGACCCCAGACTCGATGGCTTTTGAGGGGAAGACTTCCAGATTTCCACTCTGGAGTGAAGAAGCTCTTCCTGACATCGCCCCTGAACAACCCAGCTCTAATTCTAGGATTGTGCTCCCTTGTGTTAGATTCTGACCGAAGGAAATAATTTCTCCCTCTCTTCCGCCATCAATTTGTTTTGATCATCTCAAACACTCCTGTTTGATCTCCCCCCGCACTAAATGTTCAGTACTCGAGGGAATATACAAGTCTAGTTTGTATACCCTGGCTTCCTAAATTAACCCTTTTTGTCTCAGTAAATTTAGTCTGGGCATTAATCGCCACTGCTGTCTTGTTACATATTGATGATTTTGGTATCCCTGCTATGTACAACATACTTTGAATCACAGACCAGAGGATGAAGATTTAAGGAACTGTGGAACAATCGATAGATTATGGCCTCTGTTCTAGATTCTTGTCCACTTCTCTCGCCACATTGCCTCCTATTTGAGGAAACTTTTTAGCTGGCAAGCAAGAAATTCCTGATGGCACAATCACCATTTGATGTACTGTTTGCAGGAATGTGCCAACCAGTCCCATCTGAGGATATCAAACCATCAGTGATCAAAGAAGTTCTCGAGGTGACAAGTCGGGAGAAATCATGATTTACATCTTTGTGCTCCCTTCCCCTCCCCGCATTCCTCACAATGAGTTTGAGATTAACGGTTTCGGCTCCGAAACTCAATACAAAAAGGTCAGAGTTACGGGCAGCATGGCAGCACAGTGGTTAGCACTGTTGCATCACAGCTCCAGGATCCCAGGTTCGATCCCCGGCTTGAGTCACTGTCTGTGCGGAGTCTGCACGTTCTCCCCGTGTCTGTGTGGGTTTCCTCCGGGTGCTCCGGTTTCCCCTCTCAGTCCAAAGACGTGCAGGTTAGGTGGATTTCACAGAATTTACAGTGCAGAAGGAGGCCAGTTGGCCCATCGAGTCTGCACCGGCTCTTGGAAAGAGCACCCCACCCAAGCCCACACCTCCACCCTATCCCCACAACCCAGTAACCCCACCCAACACTAAGGGCAATTTATCATGGCCAATCCACCTAACCTACACATCTTTGGACTGTGGGAGGAAACCGGAGCACCCGGAGGAAACCCACGCACACACAGGGAGAATGTGCAGACTCCGCACAGACAGTGACCCAAGCCGGGAATCGAACCTGGCACCCTGGAGCTGTGAAGCAATTGTGCTAACCACTATGCTACTATGCTGGTCGTGCTAAATTGCCCTTGCTGTCCAAAAAGGGTTAGGTAGGGTTATGGGGATAGGGTGGAGGTGTGGGTTTAAGTAGGTGCTCTTTCCAAGGGCCGGTGCAGACCCGATGGGCCGAATGGCCTCCTTCTGCACTGTAAAATCTATAAAAAGTTGCAAAGACGGTAAAATCAGAAATGGCAGTTCGGCTTGGGTCACTGTCTGTGCGGAGTTCGCACGTTCTCCCCGTGGCTGCGTGGGTTTCCTCCCACAGTCCAACGATGTGCAGGTTGGGTGGATTGGTCATGCTAAATTGCCCTTAGTGTCCAAGAAAGGTTAGGAGGGGTTATTGGGTTACGGTAGATAGAGTGGAAATGAGGGCTTAAGAGGTCGGTGCAGACTCGATGGGCTGAATGGCCTCCTTCTGCACTGTGTTCTATGTTCTAATGATACAGTTTGGGACAAATTTGCATAAATAGCTATAATAATTTTTTTTTAAAAATAATTTTTATTGAAAAATTTTGTATTTAGACCATAAGACCATAAGACATAGGAGTGGAAGTAAGGCCATTCGGCCCATCGAGTCCACTCCGCCATTCAATTATGGCTGATGGGCATTTCAACTCCACCTCCCAGCATTCTCCCCATAGCCCTAACAATTGTATAACAAACCGTAATAAAATACCAACAATAACAATAATGATAGCAATCATAAACATTCGCCCATCCTCAATGAACCACAAAACATATTTACAACAACTTAAATTAACACAATGTTAAGTTACATAACCATAGAAAAAATAGAAACAATAATAAGGAACACCCCCCCCCCCCCCCCCCCCCCCCCCCCCCGGGCTGCTGCTGCTATTGACCAAGACACCTATCTTTGAGCCAGGAAGTCCAGAAAAGGCTGCCACCGTTTATAGAACCCTTGTATTGATCCTCTCAGGACAAATTTGACCTCCTCCAATTTTATAAATCCCGCCATGTCACTGATCCAGGTCTCAACACTTGGGGGCCTCGCATCTTTCCACTGCATCAAGATCCTCCACCGGGCTATTAGGGACGCAAAGGCCAGGACACCGGCCTCTTTCGCCTCCTGCACTCCCAGCTCCACCGCAACTCCAAAAATCGCGAGTCCCCACCCTGGTTTGACCCTGGATCCAACCACCCTTGACACCGTCCCCGCCACCCCCTTCCAGAATTCTTCCAGTGCCGGGCATGCCCAGAACATATGGGCATGATTCGCCGGACTCCCCGAACATCTGGTGCACCTGTCCTCACCCCCAAAGAACCTACTCATCCTAGTCCCGGACATATGGGCCCGGTGCAGCACCTTGAATTGGATGAGACTAAGCCTCGCACATGAAGAGGAAGAGTTGACTCTCTCCAAGGCATCCGCCCAAGTCCCGTCCTCTATCTGCTCCCCTAGTTCCCCCTCCCATTTAGCCTTCAGCTCCTCCACTGACGACTCCTCCACCTCCTGCATTACCTTATAGATGTCAGACACCTTCCCCTCTCCGACCCACACCCCCGAAAGCACGCTGTCCATCGTCCCCTGCGAGGGCAGCAAAGGGAATCCCTCTACCTGCCGCCTAGCAAACGCCTTTACCTGCAAGTATCTGAACATGTTACCTTGGGGGAGCCCAAATTTATCTTCCAGTTCCCCCAGGCCCGCAAACTTCCCGCCAATAAACAGGTCCCTCAATTTACTGATGCCTACCCTTTGCCACCCCCTAAATCCCCCATCCCTGTTCCCCGGGATGAACCGATGATTTCCACCTAATGGAGCCTCCATCGAGCCCCCTGTTTCCCTCCTATGCCGTCTCCACTGTCCCCAGATTCTTAGGGTCGCCGCCACCACCGGGCTCGTGGTATACCTCTTAGGAGAAACGTCGCCGTTACCATGGCACCCAGGCCCGTACCTCTGCAAGACGCCATCTCCATTCTTTTCCACGCCGCCCCCCCCCCCCCCCCCCCCCCCCCCCCATCACCCATTTACGCACCATTGACATATAGGGGCCTCACGGTAGCATGGTGGTTAGCATCAATGCTTCACAGCTCCAGGGTCCCAGGTTCGATTCCCGGCTGGGTCACTGTCTGTGTGGAGTCTGCACGTCCTCCCCGTGTGTGCGTGGGTTTCCTCCGGGTGCTCCGGTTTCCTCCCACAGTCCAAAGATGTGCGGGTTAGGTGGATTGGCCATGCTAAATTGCCCATAGTGTAAGGTTAATGGGGGGATTGTTGGGTTACGGATATACGGGTTACGTGGGTTTAAGTAGGGTGATCATTGTTCGGCACAACATCGAGGGCCGAAGGGCCTGTTCTGTGCTGTACTGTTCTATGTTCTATGTTCTATATTGGCCGCCCAATAGTACCTCAAAAGGTTGGGTAGCGCCAGCCCGCCTCTATCCCTCCCTCGCTCCAGGAAAACCCTCTTCACTCTCGGAGTCCCATGTGCCCACACAAAGCTCAAAATATTGCTAGTCACCCTCCTGAAGAAGGCCCTGGGGATGAAGATGGGCAGGCACTGAAAGAGGAACAAGAACCTCGGAAGCACCGTCATTTTGACGGACTGCACCCTCCCCGCCAACGACAATGGCAGCATGTCCCACCTCTTGAACTCCTCCTCCATCTGATCCACAAGCTTGGTGAAATTATGCTTGTGAAGAGTCCCCTGTGTTGTTCCTCGTGTCTTAATAAAGCTCGTAGTCTTAAAGGTGGAGAAGATGCTTTATTGTGAATTCATTCTCTCTTCAGAGCTTAACTTACGGCTACCTCAAATGCTGCCTGCCTGTGTCTGTGATCTGCTACGAGTTCTGCCTTCCGTGAAGTGTGTCCTCACTTCCTGTCCCGGTGTATTTATAGCTCTCCCGTGGTCCCTCTAGTGCTTGCTCAGTTCTATTGCATCTACTCAGATCTACAATCACCACATCCCACAGTCCCTGGCCACCTGCACCCCCAGGTACCTAAAACTCTCCCCTGCCCTCCTAAGCGGGAGCCTACCAATTCCTTCCTCCTGGTCCCCAGGGTACACCACAAACACCTCACTCTTGCCTAGATTTAGTTTATAGCCTGAAAAGGTTCCAAACTCGGCTAGCAGCTCCATCACCCCCGGCATCCCTCCCACCGGGTCCGCCACATACAGTAGCAGGTCATCGGCATACAACGACACCCTATGTTCCTCCCCACCCCGCACCAAACCCCTCCACCTCCCTGAATCCCTCAACGCCATCGCCAACGGCTCGATTGCCAATGCAAACAACAAGGGGGATGGGGGCAACCCTGCCTGGTCCCTCGGTAAAGCCGGAAGTACTCCGACCTCCTCCCATTCGTGGCCACACACGCCATCGGGGCCTCATAAAGCAGCCTCACCCATCTAATAAACCTTTCACCAAATCCAAACCTCCCCAACACCTCCCATAAGTACCCCCATCCACCTCTATCGAAGGCCTTCTCCGCATCCAGCGCCACCACTATCTCAGCCTCCCCCTCAATCGGCAGCATCATGATGACATTCAACAATCTCCGCACATTCGTGTTCAGCTGCCTTCCCTTAACAAAACCTGTCTGGTCCTCGTATACAACCCCTGGCACACAGTCCTCTATCCTGGTGGCCAGGATTTTTGCCAGCACCTTGGCATCCACATTAAGGAGAGATATGGACCTGTATGAACCACACTGCTGGGGGTCCTTGTCCCTCTTTAAGATTAAAGAAATCAGCGCCCGTGACATCGTCGGGGGCAAAGTCCCCCCTTCCCACGCCTCATTAAGTGTCCGCACCAGCAAGGGGCCCACTAGGTCCACAAACTTTTTATAAAACTCCACCGGGAACCCATCCGGCCCCGGCGCCTTCCCTGACTGCGTCTGCCCGATCCCCTTAACCAACTCCTCCAGCTCACTCGGCGCACCCAGCCCCTCCACCTGCTCCTCCTGCACCTTCGGGAAAGATAGCCCGTCGAGAAACCTCTCCATTCCCCTCCTCTCCACCGTTGGCTCCGACCGGTACAGTTCCCCGTAAAAGCCCTTGAAGACTTCATTCACCTCTACCCCTACATCTTCCCCACCAGTCTATCCCTCTCACTCCTCTCTCTCCTCTCCCTGTGTGCCCGGATGGATATCAGCTCCCCACGAATCACTGCCTTCAGGGCTTCCCAGACCATCACCACCTGGACCTCCCCCGTATCATTCACCTCAAGGTACCCCTCAATACTTGCCCGGACCTCCTGCACACCTCCTCCTCCGCCAACAACCCCATCCAACCGCCACAACGGGCGCTGGTCCCGCACCTCCCCCATCTCCAACTCCATCCAATACGGAGCGTAGTCGGAGATTGCAATGGCCGAATATTCGGCCTCCTCCACTCTCGGAATCAGTCCCCTACTCACCACGAAGAAGTCTATCCGAGAATAAACCCTATGTACGTGGGAGAAGAAAGAGCACTCCCGTGCCCTCGGCCTCACAAACCTCCATGGGTCCACCCCACCCATCTGGTCCATAAACCCTCTCAGAACCTTGGCCGCCGCCGGCCTCCTACCCGTCCTAGAGCTGGACCGATCCAGTGTAGGATCCAACCATAATCCGACCTCCCGCCTCTAGATCCGGGACCCGTCCCAGCATACGCCTCATAAAGCCCGCATCGTCCCAATTTGGGGCATACACGCTAGCAAGTACCACCTTCTCTCCCTGTAGCCTGCCACTAACCATAACATACCTATCCCCCTTATCTGCCACCACCTCCGATGCCTCAAATGACACATTTTTCCCCACCAGAATCGCCACTCCCCGGTTCTTCACATCCAACCCAGAGTGGAAAACCTGCCCCACCCATCCCTTCCTCAGACGGACCTGGTCCGCCACCTTCAGGTGGGTCTCCTGAAGCATTGCCACATCTGCCTTTAGCCCCCTCAGATGAGCAAGTACCCGCGACCGCTTCACCGGCCCATTCAGTCCTCTCGCATTCCAGGTGACCAACCGGATCAGAGGGCATCTCGCCCCCCTCCCCATCGACTAGCCATAGCCCGTCGACTGCCCGCCCCAGGCCAGCACCCCCTGCCCGACCCAGTCCCCACAGCGACAACACCTCACCCCTGTCCCCCCGGCCCACACCAACTCCTTCCTGACCCTACCAGCAGCAACCTGGTAGGGCCCCTTTCCCCCCCCTCCCTTTCCCCCCCCAGGCTAGGAACCCTCCTAGCTGCGACCCGTCCTCCACTGTACTTCCGTTGGTCAGCTAACTTCTGCTGACCCCGGAAACTCCCGCCAAAAACCCGATCCCTCCCAAAGTGGGATCATCCCCCATCCTGTCCCTCCTCCAGGCACCGCTCCAGCGCGGGGAAGAACCAGTTAAGGCCCCCCCCCCCCCGTCATCGTCTCCACCCCCCAGCCCCGCAACGCGGGAAACCAGAGGAAAGCCCGCGCTTTCGCACTGCCCCACCACACCCTTCTGACGCAGCTCCCAAATACCAGCCCCACTCCATACCCCCAACCCGATATAGAATACAACAAACCCCCCCGCAAGATACAGAACTCAAACCATGCCCGCCAACAAAAAACAGAACAACACCCCAATAAATAACCATATCAAAATTACAAAAGTACAGAAAAAGAGAACACAGCAACAGCAAAAACCAGCAATAAAGCGTTACAGCCGACCCCGCAACCCCCAACCCCTAGTTCGAGTCCAGCTTCTCCGTCCGCACGAAGGCCCACGCCTCCTCCGGGGAATCAAAATAATAATGCCGCTCCAAATAAGTTACCCACAGGCACGCAGGCTGCAACATTCCAAACTTTATCTTATAGAGCCCGATTAGCCTCCTCCGCACTCCAATCCTGGTAGATCCGTACTACCCCATTCTCCCAATTGCTGCTCTTCACCATCTTGGCCCAGCGCAGCACACACTCCCGATCACTGAACCGGTGGAACCTCACCAGCACTGCACGCGGGGGTTCACTCGCCTTAGGCCTCCTGGCCAGTACCCTGTGGGCTCCCTCCAGCTCCAGGGGCAGATGGAAAGATCCTGCCCCCACTAGCGAGTTCAGCATCCTGGCCATGTAGGTTGTCAGATCCGACCCCTCCAGCCCCTCCGCAAGGCCCAAGATCCTCAGATTCTTCCGCCTCATGCGGAGATCAAGCTCCTCGAAGCGGTCTTGCCACTTCTTATGGAGTGCCGAGTGCCCCTCCACCTTACTCACGAGGACCACGGCCTCCTCCTCTCGTTCAGTGGCCTGCGCCTGCAACGCCTGGATGGCAGCACCCTGGGTCGTCTGAATCTCCGAGAGCTTTTTATTAGTTTCCTGCAGAGAGCTCAGCACCTCAGCCTTAAAATCTGCAAAACAGCACAGGAGAGCAGCTTGCTGCACCTGCGCCCACAGCCTCCACTCCTCTGGTGCTCTGCCGGCCGCCATCTTGGAATCCTTCCCCCATTTTTTCTGGGGAGCTGCTGCCGTTTTTTCCCTCTTTCCACTCCGAGTTCGAGTCATGAAATGCGGAGAAAGTCGATCAGCACACCTTCTCCCACCTGGAGACGTCGAAAAAATTCCGTTTTGGGCTCTAAAAAGAGCCGAAAAGTCCGCTGGAATCGGGAGCTCCCAAATGTGTGGCTTCCTACGTCATCGCCGCCACCGGAAGTCAAATAGGTAGAATAATATGATTGGATCAAACACCGACAGTACAAGGCATTGCTTATGGGAAGGAGACATGGAAAGTGCACATTTTCCGTGACTGGTGTTGAAATATCAAGGACCAAGCTGAAAAACTCTCTGTAAATGTAAAGCTGGTCATGCCCAATTAACACAGAACGTGCAAAAAAACAAAAACAGTATCATCTGAATCACCTGTTCAAACAGGAGAGTGCAAACTCTGCTCAGACTGGGCAGAATCACCTTTAGGACTATGTCCAGTTCAGATCTCTCATTTCTGCTGCCTGATAAATGCCGGAGTCAGTTCAAAGAGGAGCATGGGGCAGCTCATGTTAAGGGTCTGTGTGGAGTTCCCTGTCACCTAGTGCCCTATCCCAATGTTCTTCAAACTTTTTTTTGGGGACCAGTTTGTACCAACCGGCCAACCTTCGAGACCCACGCCGGCCGACCGGCGCGACCCACCATTTTCTCTCTTGTTTGCTGCTGACAAAAATGAAGAAATGGGTTTTTGGTCCCTCTGGCCCTCTACACGCTCCTCCAATGGAACCTGTTGGATGAAGGTGAAGCCTTCCGGTGTCGGAAAGTATGTCCAAAGTTCTGCATTTTTTTTCCTGTAAACTTTTATCAAATAAACCCCCCTGAACTTGTAAATAAAACTAAAATTAAAAAAAAAACAAAAATTAAATGAATAAAACCCCCCCGAACTTGAAAAACAAAAAGCTGCGACCGTTTAAAAAAAGCGGCCGCACTGAGCATGCGTGCCCAATCTTCGGCTTGCATTCGCATAGTTATGCACGCCGACGATCTGGCACGCATGCGCAGTGCGGCCACATTTATTTGACATTTTGAAGGCCGCTTGCAGCCGGTGTTATTAACAGCCGGCTGTTGGGCGCAGGTTTGCGCGATCGGGAGCACCGCGACGGATGGCTCCGTGACCCTCCCGACACCCACGAGTTTGACAATGCCGGCCCTATTGGACCCTGAGCTGAGTGTCCAACTCCTCTCATTCAGGTAGGATTCCTACTTTATAATATCGCTCGCCCCTGTCCCTGCCTGAGCTCACTTCCTTTCATGAGATGTTGAGCATCATTGGTTAGGCCAGCATTTGATGCCCATCCCTAATTGTACTTGAGAAGGTGGTGGTGGTGAGTTACTGTCTTGAGCTATTGCTGTGGTGGAAGTACACCCAGGAAGATAATCTACTCCTGACACCATTGTTCATGACTTTATTACTGCTGGACTGCACTATTCCAATGGACCCCTAGCCTGCTTCCTATTTTCCCCCTCCATAAATTTCAGCTCATCCTCTGCTCATGTCCTAACTTGCACCAAGTTCTATTCATCTGTCACCTCAGTGCTTGTTGACCGAAGTTCAGCAATGCTTCAATGTTTATACTTCTCACATGTTCAAATTCCTCCATGCTCTTCCCTGTTCTGTGCTCAAGCCCGACAGCCCTCGGAGACCTTTGTGGACCTCCGATTGTGGGATCTTGTGCATCTCCATTGTTCCCAACATTGGTGGCCCTGCCTTCAGCTATGTGGGCCCTAAGCCCACATTGGGCAGCACGGTAGCATTGTGGATAGCACAATCGCTTCACAGCTCCAGGGTCCCAGGTTCGATTCCGGCTTGGGTCACTGTCTGTGCGGAGTCTGCACATCCTCCCCGTGTGTGCGTGGGTTTCCTCCGGGTGCTCCGGTTTCCTCCCACAGTCCAAAGATGTGTAGGTTAGGTGGATTGGCCATGATAAATTGCCCTTAGTGTCCAAAATTGCCCTTAGTGTTGGGTTGGGTTACTGGGTTATGGGGATAGGGTGGAGTTGTTGACCTTTGGTAGGGTGCTCTTTCCAAGAGCCGGTGCAGACTCGATGGGCTGAATGGCCTCCTTCTGCACTGTAAATTCTATGAAGTTCTGGAATGTCTCTCTACGAAGACACTCCTTAAAACCTACTCCTTTGATCAAGCTTTTTGGCGCCTGTCCCAGTATCTCCGTCTGTGGATCAACGTCAAATTTTGTTTGTTTGTTAATTACTCTAGTGAAACGCTTCAGGATATTTAGTTGTGTTAAAGGCGCTATATAAATGCAAGTTGTTATTGACGTTAATTCTGGTATTTACATGGCTTCACGTGAAAGACATTGTGGACAGTAAACCTCTTTGATAGTTCCAGCCACGTACGAGGTATCTGTAATACTCTTGTGACTGGAGGGAAAGAGGCCAGAGACCTGGGCCCTCAGACTTTTGGGAAGGGCGGGGAGAGTGAGGCAGAAATGGGCTTCACCCCATTTTCCATGCGCCGCTGCCCTGCCTGCAGCCTCGAGCTCCTTGCCAATGGCGGCTGCAACCCACTGTTATCAGAATGCCCATGATTAAAAGGTGAGGCCTTGCCATAGAACTGAGCTCTAATCCAGTGCCAGGCAGCTCATAACCAAGCATTAAAGATTAGATTTTATATTCCATTTAACTGACCCATTGAAGGGTTAACAAAGAGGCGTTCACTGTTAATGATTTCCTTAATGTAGGTTCCTGCACCTGGGAGGAAGTGAGGTTTGTGGTTAATTTTTTTTTGTGTGTGTGTGTGTTTTTTATGTTCAAAACAAGATCTGCAACTATAATAGAAGGTTAACGGATCTTCTGTGTTGGAACTAAAAAGCTGGGACTAGTAAAAGTTACCATGAAGGTGTCAGATTGTTATTAAAACCCTAATTGTGTCATTAAAACCCTAACTGTATCTCGGCCTTCCTGATAGGGAAAGAATTATCTGGCCCGTCCCACACCATGTAGCAGGTTTCTACCTCTCAAGTCGCTCTCCTATATTAAACCTGCTACGTGTGGGTTCAAGAAGCTGATCCACCAGTTGCACCATCACAGGGCACCACGTAACGCACAATAAATGTCAGTGATGCCCACATCAAATAATTTTTTTAACAAACCTTGTTGGAGATCTGGTACTAATTTTAAATTTGAAAATGCTGGAGGGTGAGGAGAAAGCCGCTCCCAAGAAAGCTTTGAATAAAATGTCTGCAAAGGACAGCAGGAGAGGAGAGGGCCGAGGAAGGAGCCTTACCCTCTACATCGACAAAGTTAATCCAGGCACAACCAGAATCTTCTCCAGGGCTACGGCTCAGATGGCAACTGTGACTTGGTGGGTCGAAAGGTTGTGAGTTCACGGCAGCACGCTGGCGCAGTGGTTAGCACTGCTGCCTCAAGGCGCTGAGGTCCCAGGTTCGATTCCGGCTCTGGGTCACTGTCCGTGTGGAGTTTGCACATTCTCCCCGTGTTTACGTAGGTTTCGCCCCCACAACCCAAAGATGTGCAGGTTAGGTGGGTTGGCCACGCTAAATTTCCCTTTAATTGGAAAAAATGAATTACTTACACTAAATTTTAAATTTTTTTTAAGGGTTGTGGGTTCAAGTTCAGCTCGGCTGGTACTCCCAGTGCCAGTACTGAGTTCCGCACTGTCGTGTTGCTGTCTTTATGTTGAGTTGCTGATCTGAGGCCGTGTCTCGGTGAACATTAAAGATCGCATGCCCACTATTGTGAAAGAACAGGGGAGTTCTACCTATTGCCCTGGTCAATATTCACCAAGATCACTGAAATCGGACCTTGTCAGTGCCTCGTTACTGTGGTGAATGTATTATACCAATAATCCCCCAGTGTATTTGTATCTGTGCTGTTGCCCTTGTATTTGTATCTGTGCTATGCTGTTGCCCTTGTGGGCTTCTCCTATGGGCCATTGTATGGCATTATCCATAGGGGAACATGTTGGGGCCTGTATGGACTCCGCCCATGGCTCCTCCCTTTGAAGGGAGGTATAAAGAGCAGTCGACCTGTAGGCAGTTCTCAGTATTGGTCAGTTGCAGGCAGGCACTGTTCTAAGTTGATTAAAGCCACGGTTTACTTCTTCTCGCATCTCAAGTGAATTGATGGTCACATCAATTACTTTTCCTGGGATCTTTCTGTGTGCAACACTGCCTGTTTCCTGCATTGCAACAGTGGCTGCGCTGTGAAGGCATTTCATTGGCTGTAAATGATTTGGGATATTCTGAGGTTGAGAAACATTAGTCTGTTTTTATCAGCATCATTGACCCCCTTTTGTGAACAATATTTGCTTCCTGACTCATTACAATGGGCGTCATAATATCGGCTCCTGAGAGATGCCCACTGGTGCTATTCGTGCAGGAAGCTGGTCATGCATGACTCGGGATGACGTGCTTTGAGTAACATTCCACAGTGCACCAGAAATACCCCAGCTCTGAGTGCAACTCAAAAGTCCCCGTGTCCATCAAACAGGGGCTGTTTAGCTCAGGGCTAAATCGCTGGCTTTGAAAGCAGACCAAGCAGGCCAGCATCACGGTTCAATTCCCGTAACAGCCTCCCCGAACAGGCGCCGGAATGTAGCGACTAGGGGCTTTTCACAGTAACTTCATTGAAGCCTACTCGTGACAATAAATGATTTTCATTTTCATTTCATTTCACAGCAGTGTTTACTCCTTTGCTGAAAATGTCACCTTTTTTCCCCATCTCTCTATCTGTATCCTGGTTCCAGTTGCAACAAAACAGTTCCAACAACTCGGGTGAAGAAAATCAAGTAATACAACCCTACTCTCTAACCAGACTGCAATGTCCAAGAACAGAAACTCTGGGACGTTCAAACAGACCCTCGCCCTGAATAATCGCTTCTGGGGTTTGCTGGGTGGATTTTCTCTGCTGGCTCATTGTGGGGTGGGTGATGACCTGTGCGGTCTGGAGTTCAGCTAACACTCCTCTACTTACCACTCACAGGGGGAGAAAAACAATGGTTTTGACGTCCTTTACCACAACATGAAACATGGGCAGATCTCCGTCAAAGAGCTGGCTGACTTTGTGAGGGAAAGGTAAGGTGTGGTCCTTATTCCTGAGCGTTTCACCCCTGGCTGCCACGCACTGTATCCATTTCCGCTATTAACATTCAAACCTGTCAGTTCCTGCATGGTTTGCAGGTCAAGGCTTCTCCTGAGATGGTGCTGACAAATAGAGACCTTGAGGATACCATGCTGCTTTCGCATTCCAGTATCCTGTAAATACGGCAAGATTTCCTGCATCTAGATTGGCCGCATGGGTCCCGCACCCCGGCAGGGGATGGGGGGGGACCTGCAACCCGGCTCATGATAGCTTTAACTAATTACATGTTAATTTGCTGGTGCCCAGTGTTTTTATTTTGTACATTTCCCAGTATTTAAATGTTGCTGCCCTCTTGCAGAGCGCTGATTGAGGAATCATACTCAAAATCCATGTCCAAGTTGTCCAAGATGGTGACCAGCAGTTCACTGGGGTGAGTTTCATGTTGTCTGTCGGGCACAATGACATCAGTTTCTCTTTGCCAAATACACGGCGGGACAGGAAGCCTTGATTGGGCACTGAAGCTGAGGATTTAGTGTTATAGGCACTTGTGCCAGTTTGGTCTCCCTTTCCCAGCTGTCTGAAACTCTCCGACAGCCACGTTAACCTGGTCACATTAACCTATCAGAAGCTGCCACCCTTTTTAAAATATTTGTTCAGGAGAACTTGGCATCGCTCGCCAGGGCTGGGGCAACATTTATTGCCCATCCCTAATTGCCCTTGATTCAGTGGCCATTTCTGCAGGCTTTTTTTTCATGAGTCACATGGAGGCCAGAATGGATAAGGGCAGCAGATTTACTTCCCTAGTTGATATTAGTGAACCAATTGGTTTTTTTATGACAATCGACCATGGTTTCATGATGTTTAGTTCCAGATTTCTATTGAATGCAAATTTCACTATCTGCTGTGGTGGGATTCGAACCCAGGACCCCAGAACAGTACCCTGGGTCTCTGGATTGCTAGTCCAGTGGCAATACCACTGCGTAACTGCCTCCTAGTGAGTTACCTGTGGATTTGCTGAACTGAAAACTCCTGGAGAGTTAGAGTGTGGCCAGGGCGGGGTGGGTGGGTTGGAGGAGGTGTGCGGCCGGAGGGGCCTTGTGGCCGGGGGAGGGGGGCTGGAGGGGCCGCGTGGCGGGGGGGTGGAGGTTTGGAGTGGCCGGTGGGTTGGAGGGGCGGCGCGGCCGGTGGGTTGGAGGGGCGGCGCGGCCGGTGGGTTGGAGGGGCGGCGCGGCCGGTGGGTTGGAGGGGCGGCGCGGCCGGTGGGTTGGAGGGGCGGCGCGGCCGGTGGGTTGGAGGGGCGGCGCGGCCGGTGGGTTGGAGGGGCGGCGCGGCCGGTGTGTTGGAGGGGCGGCGCGGCCGGTGGGTTGGAGGGGCGGCGCGGCCGGTGGGTTGGAGGGGCCGAGTGGCCGGTGGGTTGGAGGGGCGGCGCGGCCGGTGGGTTGGAGGGGCCGAGTGGCCGGTGGGTTGGAGGGGCGGCGCGGCCGGTGGGTTGGAGGGGCCGAGAGGCCGGTGGGTTGGAGGGTGGGCGTGGCCGGTGGGTTGGAGGGGCCGAGTGGCCGGTGGGTTGGAGGGTGGGCGTGGCCGGTGGGTTGGAGGGTGGACGTGGCCGGTGGGTTGGAGGGGCCGAGTGGCCGGTGGGTTGGAGGGTTGGCGTGGCCGGTGGGTTGGAGGGTGGGCGCAGCCGGTGGGTTGGAGGGGCGGCGCGGCCGGTGGTTTGGAGGGTGGGCGCGGCCGGTGGGTAGGAGGGGCCGAGTGGCCGGTGGGTTGGAGGGGCCAAGTGGCCGGTGGGTTGGAGGGTGGGCGTGGCCGGTGGGTTGGAGGGTGGGCGTGGCCGGTGGGTTGGAGGGGCCGCGTGGCCGGTGGGTTGGAGGGTGGGCGTGGCCGGTGGGTTGGAGGGGCCGAGTGGCCGGTGGGTTGGAGGGGCCGAGTGGCCGGTGGGTTGGAGGGGCCGAGTGGCCGGAGGGTGGGCGTGGCCGGCGGTTTGGAGGGGCCGAGTGGCCGGTGGGTTGGAGGGTGGGCGTGGCCGGTGGGTTGGAGTGGCCGGTGGGTTGGAGTGGCCGGTGGGTTGAAGGGTGGGCGTGGCCGATGGGTTGGAGTGGCCGGTGGGTTGGAGGGTGGGCGTAGCCGGTGGGTTGGAGTGGCCGGTGGGTTGGAGGGTGGGCGTGGCTGTGGGTTGGAGGGGCTGGCGGGTTGGAGGGTGGGCGTGGCCGGTGGGCTGGAGGGTGGGCGTGGCCGGTGGGCTGGAGTGTGGGCGTGGCCGGTGGGTTGGAGGGGCCGAGTGGCTGGTGGGTTGGAGGGTGGGAGTGGTCGGTGGGTTGGAGGGGCCGAGTGGCTGGTGGGTTGGAGGGTGGGCGTGGCCGGTGGGTTGGAGTGGCCGGTGGGTTGAAGGGTGGGCGTGGCCGGTGGGTTGGAGTGGCCGGTGGGTTGGAGGGTGGGCGTGGCCGGTGGGTTGGAGGGTGGGCGTGGCCGGTGGGTTGGAGTGGCCGGTGGGTTGGAGGGTGGGCGTGGCCGGTGGGTTGGAGGGTGGGCGTGGCCGGTGGGTTGGAGTGGCCGGTGGGTTGGAGGGTGGGCGTGGCCGGTGGGTTGGAGTGGCCGGTGGGTTGGAGGGTGGGCGTGGCCGGTGGGTTGGAGGGGCCGGTGGGTTGGAGGGTGGGTTGGAGGGGCCGGTGGGTTGGAGGGTGGGCGTGGCCGGTGGGTTGGAGGGTGGGCGTGGCCGGTGGGTTGGAGGGTGGGCATGGCTGTGGGTTGGAGGGGCCGAGTGGCCGGTGGGTTGGAGGGTGGGCGTGGCCGGTGGGTTGGAGAGTGGGCATGGCCGGTGGGTTGGAGGGGCCGGTGGGTTGGAGGGTGGGTGTGGCCGGTGGGTTGGAGGGGCCGGTGGGCTGGAGGGTGGGCGTGGCCGGTGGGCTGGAGAGTGGGCGTGGCCGGTGGGCTGGAGTGGGCGTGGCCGGTGGGCTGGAGAGTGGGCGTGGCCGGTGGGTTGGAGAGTGGGCGTGGCCGGTGGGTTGGAGTGGCCGGTGGGTTGGAGAGTGGGTGTGGCCGGTGGGTTTGAGGGGCCGGTGGGTTGGAGGGTGGGCGTGGCCGGTGGGTTGGAGTGGCCGGTGGGTTGGAGTGGCCGGTGGGTTGGAGGGTGGGCGTGGCCGGTGGGTTGGAGGGTGGGCGTGGCTGTGGGTTGGAGGAGCCGGCGGGTTGGAGGGTGGGCGTGGCCGGTGGGTTGGAGGGGCCGGTGGGTTGGAGGGTGGGCGTGGCCGGTGGGTTGGAGGGGCCGGTGGGTTGGAGGGTGGGCGTGCCTGTGGGTTGGAGGGGCAGAGTGGCCGGTGGGTTGGAGGGATTGCCCGGCCGGTGGCTGGGGACAGGGAGAAGATCCTAAGGAGGAACATGCTTCCCAGCTGTTGAATTTAGATTGTAGTTGCAGCCATTCCGATGCTACGCAGAGTGTAACACTGCAAATCTTTCAGGACCTTTGCTCCGATGTGGGAGGTGTTTCGGACCTCAGCTGATAAATTGGCACTTTGTCATTTTGAGCTTGTGAGGAAGCTCCACGATTTGATCAAAGAAATGAATCGCTTCAATGAGGAGCAGATCAAAATGCACAGAAAGGTAACGATGTCTGTCCATGGGTTTCTTCTGATCATTTTTCTGCCTGCCAGTGAAGAATTGTTCTAACCACCTCCAGCCTGTCAGGGAGGGTCAGTGTGTGGGGGCGGTGGGTGAGTGTGTGTGGGGGCGGAGGGTGAGTGTGTGTGGGGGCGGAGGGTGAGTGTGTGGGGGGGGGCGGAGGGTGAGTGTGTGGGGGGGCGGAGGGTGAGTGTGTGGGGGGCGGAGGGTGAGTGTGTGGGGGGCGGAGGGTGAGTGTGTGGGGGGTGGAGGGTGAGTGTGTGGGGGGCGGAGGGTGAGTGTGTGGGGGGCGGAGGGTGAGTGTGTGGGGGGGCGGAGGGTGAGTGTGTGGGGGGCGGAGGGTGAGTGTGTGGGGGGCGGAGGGTGAGTGTGTGGGGGGCGGAGGGTGAGTGTGTGGGGGGGCGGAGTGTCAGTGTGTGGGGGGGCGGAGGGTCAGTGTGTGGGGGCGGAGGGTGAGTGTGTGGGGGGCGGAGGGTGAGTGTGTGGGGGGCGGAGGGTGAGTGTGTGGGGGGCGGAGGGTGAGTGTGTGGGGGGGCGGAGGGTGAGTGTGTGGGGGGGCGGAGGGTCAGTGTGTGGGGGGGCGGAGGGTCAGTGTGTGGGGGGGGCGGAGGGTCAGTGTGTGGGGGGGGGCGGAGGGTCAGTGTGTGGGGGGGGGCGGAGGGTCAGTGTGTGGGGGGGCGGAGGGTCAGTGTGTGGGGGGCGGAGGGTGAGTGTGTGGGGGCGGAGGGTGAGTGTGTGGGGGGGCGGAGGGTGAGTGTGTGGGGGGCGGAGGGTGAGTGTGTGGGGGGGCGGAGGGTGAGTGTGTGGGGGGGCGGAGGGTGAGTGTGTGTGGGGGGCGGAGGGTGAGTGTGTGTGGGGGCGGAGGGTGAGTGTGTGGAGGGCGGAGGGTCAGTGTGTGGGGGGGCGGAGGGTCAGTGTGTGGGGGGGCGGAGGGTCAGTGTGTGGGGGGGGCGGAGGGTCAGTGTGTGGGGGGGGCGGAGGGTCAGTGTGTGGGGGGGGCGGAGGGTCAGTGTGTGGGGGGGGCGGAGGGTCAGTGTGTGGGGGGGCGGAGGGTCAGTGTGTGGGGGGGCGGAGGGTCAGTGTGTGGGGGGCGGAGGGTCAGTGTGTGGGGGGCGGAGGGTCAGTGTGTGGGGGGCGGAGGGTGAGTGTGTGGGGGGCGGAGGGTGAGTGTGTGGGGGCGGAGGGTGAGTGTGTGGGGGGCGGAGGGTGAGTGTGTGGGGGGCGGAGGGTGAGTGTGTGGGGGCGGAGGGTCAGTGTGTGGGGGGGCGGAGGGTCAGTGTGTGGGGGGGCGGAGGGTCAGTGTGTGGGGGGGGGGCGGAGGGTCAGTGTGTGGGGGGGCGGAGGGTCAGTGTGTGGGGGGGCGGAGGGTCAGTGTGTGGGGGCGGAGGGTGAGTGTGTGGGGGCGGAGGGTGAGTGTGTGGGGGCGGAGGGTGAGTGTGTGGGGGCGGAGGGGTGAGTGTGTGGGGGCGGAGGGTGAGTGTGTGGGGGCGGGGGGAGTGTGTGGGGCGGAGGGTGAGTGTGTGGGGGGGCGGGGGTCAGGTGTGGGGGGGCGGAGGGTCAGTGTGGGGGGGGGGGCGGGGGGTCAGTGTGTGGGGGGGCGGAGGGTGAGTGTGTGGGGGGGCGGAGGGTGAGTGTGTGGGGCGGAGGGTGAGTGTGTGGGGGGCGGAGGGTGAGTGTGTGGGGGCGAGGGTGAGTGTGTGGGGGGGAGGGTGAGTGTGGGGGGCGGAGGGTCAGTGTGTGGGGGGGCGGAGGGTCAGTGTGGGGGGGGCGGAGGGTGAGTGTGTGGGGGGGGCGGAGGGTGAGTGTGTGGGGGGGGGAGGGGCAGTGTGTGGGGGGGGGGAGGGTGAGTGTGGTGGGGGGGCGGAGGGTGAGTGTGTGGGGGGGGCGGAGGGGGAGTGTGTGGGGGGGGCGGAGGGTGAGTGTGTGGGGGGGGCGGAGGGTGAGTGTGTGGGGGGGCGGAGGGTGAGTGTGTGGGGGGGGCGGAGGGTGAGTGTGTGGGGGGGGCGGAGGTGAGTGTGTGGGGGGGGCGGAGGGTGAGTGTGTGGGGGGGCGGAGGGTGAGTGTGTGGGGGGGGGCGGATTTGTGTTGTGGGGGGGGCGAGGGTGAGTGGGTGTGGGGGGCGGAGGGTGAGGTGTGTGGGGGGGCGGAGAGGGTGTTGTGGGTTGGCGGAGGTGAGGTGGGAGTTGTTGGGTGGGTGGGGGGGGGGGGCAGGAGTGAGTGTGTTGGGGGGGCGGAGGGTGGAGTGTGTGGGGGGGGGCGGAGGGTGAGTGTGTGGGGAGCCTGGAGGGGAGTGTGTGTGGGGACGGAGGATGAGTGTGACTGAGGGGGGGGGGGGGCTAGGGTGAGTGTGTGGGGGGGGGCGGCGGCGTGAGTGTGTGGGGCGGAGGGTGAGTGTGTGGGGGGGCGGAGGGTGAGTGTGTGGGGGGGCGGAGGGTGAGTGTGTGGGGGGGCGGAGAGGGTGAGTGTGTGGGGGGGCGGAGGGTGAGTGTGTGGGGGGGCGGAGGGTGAGTGTGTGGGGGGGCGGAGGGTGAGTGTGTGGGGGGGCGGTGGGTGAGTGTGTGGGGGGGCGGAGGGTCAGTGTGTGGGGGCGGAGGGTGAGTGTGTGGGGGGGGCGGAGGGTCAGTGTGTGGGGGGGCGGAGGGTCAGTGTGTGGGGGGGCGGGAGGGTGAGTGTGTGGGGGGCGGAGGGTGATTGTGTGGGGGGCGGAGGGTGAGTGTGTGGGGGGGGCGGAGGGTGAGTGTGTGTGGGGGCGGAGGGTGAGTGTGTGGGGGGGCGGAGGGTGAGTGTGTGGGGGGGCGGAGGGTGAGTGTGTGGGGGGGCGGAGGGTGAGTGTGTGGGGGGGCGGAGGGTGAGTGTGTGGGGGGGCGGAGGGTGAGTGTGTGGGGGGCGGAGGGTCAGTGTGTGGGGGGGCGGAGGGTGAGTGTGTGGGGGGCGGAGGGTGAGCGTGTGGGGGGCGGAGGGTGAGCGTGTGGGGGGCGGAGGGTGAGCGTGTGGGGGGCGGAGGGTGAGCGTGTGGGGGGCGGAGGGTGAGCGTGTGGGGGGGCGGAGGGTGAGTGTGTGGGGGGCGGAGGGTGAGTGTGTGGGGGGCGGAGGGTGAGTGTGTGGGGGGCGGAGGGTGAGTGTGTGGGGGGCGGAGGGTGAGTGTGTGGGGGGCGGAGGGTGAGTGTGTGGGGGGCGGAGGGTGAGTGTGTGGGGGGGCGGAGGGTGAGTGTGTGGGGGGGCGGAGGGTGAGTGTGTGGGGGGGCGGAGGGTGAGTGTGTGGGGGGGCGGAGGGTGAGTGTGTGGGGGGGCGGAGGGTGAGTGTGTGGGGGGCGGAGGGTGAGTGTGTGGGGGCGGAGGGTGAGTGTGAGGGGGGGCGGAGGGTGAGTGTGAGGGGGGGCGGAGGGTGATTGTGTGGGGGGGCGGAGGGTGAGTGTGTGGGGGGGCGGAGGGTGAGTGTGTGGGGGGGCGGAGGGTCAGTGTGTGGGGGGGGCGGAGGGTCAGTGTGTGGGGGGCGGAGGGTCAGTGTGTGGGGGGGCGGAGGGTCAGTGTGTGGGGGCGGAGGGGCAGTTCTGGCTGTGTTATTGGGAAGTATGAATGATACATCTGCAATTTCTGTCTCAGTGATATTCTGTATAAATCACGGATCGGGGGGAATGTGACCCATCAATATCCTTTTGTGTCTCTCTCCTGCCCCTACCAGACGAAGGAGGAGGTGTCAGGCACACTGGAAGCTGTCCAGAATGTCCAATCCAGTGTCCAACTCCTGCAGAAATGCAAAGACAATTATCACAGCAAGTGGCTGGAGTGGGACAGGCTGAAAAAGGATGGCACCTCTCAGAAAGAGATCGATAAGGTAACTGATGTTGGATACCAGCATTTCAATGGTTAACGGAGTTGACTTTCTCAGGGATTGACTCTCACTGGGGTACGGGTTAAATTGAGGCCTGGTTGGTGATGAGCTAACTTGGCACAGGACAGAAACTGCTCTGATCCACCTATCACTCGCAGGATGGCTCCCCTCTCTCTCTTATTACAGATGCTGATTAATCCTGGCTCTTCCTCACAGGCTGAACACAAATCAAAGAAAGCCGCAGAGTCTTACAAAGCGAGCATTGAGAAGTATCGCACCGCCCGTTCTGACTACCAGCAGAAGATGGCAGAGGCTGCACAGGTTTGAGTGGATGAAGTTGCCGGGGTGTGGTGATCCACCACTGTGGATATGTGTGTGCCTGTATTAGGGGATGTACAGCAGTACCTGTATTACAGGTTTGTCGGTAGCCCCTGCCGGCAAGCTCCGCCCACAGGGAGCAGTATAAATATGTATGAGATCTCCTGAGCTGCCATTCTACCAGCTGCAGTCGAAGGATAAACATCTCACGGTAATAAAGCCTGTCTTGTACCGATTCGAGTCTATAAGTGCAATTGATAGTGCATCACGGGGCGAGTGGAGAGGTGTAGGGGGGGTAAACACTAGACAGACAGGCAGACTGCAACAATTTCTGGGAGGACATTAAGCTTGCAGAGTGGGAAAATAATTGGTAAATTCATTTCAACGCCGATAAAAGTGAGGTTGTACATTTTTGTGAAGAAAAGAAAAATAACGAGATGGCTTGTTACTTGAAAGGTGAGAGTTTTGGGTGGGGTCGAGGAACCAAGGGATCGCTGAATACAAATACATCAATCACTAAAAGTTACGCAAAAGGTTAGCAGGGTCATTAAAACAATAAGCGGGTGCGGCACGTAGCGAAGTGGTTAGCACTACTGCCTTACGGCGCCGAGGACCCGGGTTTGATCCCGGCCCTGGGTCAATGTCCATGTGGAGTTTGAAAATTCTCCCCATGTCTGCATGGGTCTCAACCTTCACAACTTAAAAATGTGCAGGGTAGGTGGATTGGCCACGCTAAATTGTCCCTTAATTGGGGGGAAAAGAATAATTGGGTACTATAAAATTCAAACAAAAAGCAAATCAAGCACTCAGCTTTATTTCTACGAAGATAGAATAGATAAGTAGGGAAATGAGAGTAGACACACAGAGTACTGCTAAATGTGCACTTCTGTGGTTAGCCCTGCAGCCTCACGGCGCTGAGGTCCCAGGTTCGATCCCGGCTCTGGGTCACTGTCCGTGTGGAGTTTGCACATTCTCCCCGTGTCTGCGTGGGTTTCGCCCCCACAACCCATTGATGTGCAGGCTCTCTCTTGAAAAAGGGAGGCTGGAGTGACCAATTGATGTCTTTAAAATTCTGAAAGGTTTTGATGGGAGTAGATACAGAGAGAATGTTTCCTCTGGGGAAGAGCATTGCTAGAGGCGGTCAATATAAGATAGCCACCAAGAAATCCAATCGGGAATTCAGGAGAAATTTTTTTACTCCCAAAGAGTGGTGAGAATGAGGAACTCGCTCCATTTTAGAAGCTACACTGTTGTAGGGTACAGTCGCTTCAAATTGGTACCATGCTCTGTGACCATACAGATGCAGGGAATTGGGCTGAACGTTGAAAATGTACGGAAACTAAATGTAATTTTAGTTTGGGAGTGGAATGCCAGTAACTGCCTGAGACCCAGAGGATGGAGCAAAGTTTGGAAAATGTGGGGAAAAAAATTAAGTTACTTAGTCGGTGAGGGAAGAAAATTCCTGGGGGGTGGGAGAGATGATTTTGGGAGAGTGAGGGTTGACTTTGGGCAGCACGGTAGCACAGTGGTTAGCACTATGCCTTCACAGCGGCAGAGTCCCAGGTTCGATTCTCGGCTTGGGTGACTATCTGTGTGGAGTCTGCATGTTCTCCCCGTGTCTGCGTGGGTTTCCTCCGGGTGCTCCGGTTTCCTCCCACATGTCCCGAAAGATGTGCAGGTTAGGTGATTTGGACCCTCCGTATACCCGAACAGGCGCCGGAATGTGGCGACTAGGGGACTTTCACAGTAACTTCATTGCAGTGTTAATGTAAGCCTACTTGTGACGATAAAGATTATTATTATTATGAGTGAGAAACCATGAACCCGGTTCTGATAGGATAACCTGGACTCTGTCCGGGGGGGGTTCTGACTTCTGATTCTCAAAGGATCATTCCACCTCCTGGTTTTAGTCACCCCCAAATTTCAATCTTATTTTCGACTCTGTAGAAATTCCAGCAAGTTGAAGAGATTCACCTGAGACACATGAAGGGGCTGATCAAGTCGTACTCCCACTCCATTGAGGACACACATGTTCAAGTGGGCCAGGTGAGTGCTCAATACTGCTGCTTGCTCTCCAACTAAGCTAGAATGTGGAAGTGTCAGGAAATGCCATTGAGAATAAAAGTTCAATTATTAGGGGAGGTTACACTTAATGGACTTCTGTCCCTGGAGGTGAGATTATTAAAGAATGATCTGACTGAGGTGTTTAAGATGATTAAAAGAGCGGGGGGGGTGGCACGGTGGGGCAGTGGTTAGCGCTGCTGCTTCACGCTGCCGAGGACCCGGGTTCCATCCTTTGAGCTCACCAACAAAATTATTGCACAGCCTGACGTAGATGCTGGAGAGGGGGAGCATGGTGGCACAATGGTTAGCACTGGGACTACGGCACTGAGGATCCGGTTTGATCCTGGCTCTGGGTCACTGCCCGTGTGGAGTTTGCACATTCCCCCCGTGTCTGCGTGGGTCTCACCTCCACAACCCAAAGATGTGCAGGGTAGGTGGATTGCCCATGCTAAATTGACCCTTAATTGGAAATAAAATAAGTAGGTACTTTTAAATTTATAAAATATGATGAAAAGAGCTGGTACGGTCACTGGAGATAAACAATTTCCTCTGTCTGGAAGGGGAGGGGGAGAAATCCAGAACAAGGGACCTCTTAAAATTACAGGCAAGCTGTTCGGGGTTGACAACAGGAAGAGCATTTTCACACAAATGGTTTACCCTCCCCCCGCACCCCCACCCCCGCTCCCCCACCCAAAAGCTGACAAGGCAGAGGTTCCGTTGAAAATGTCAACGTTGAGTTTGTCCGATTTGTGTTGGGGAAGGGGATTGTGCGTTACAAAACCAAGGTAGGTGGATGGAGTTAAGCCACAGATCAGCTATCGTCTAATTGTGTGGTGGAAAAGGTTTGAGGGGCCGAATGGCCTTCTCCTGATCCTAATTTTCAATTGCATGATCACTGTCTCCTGTTCCCAATGCTCTTTTACACCTGGGTTTATTTCTCCGAGAAAATGGCAAATATGTAAGGGAGAATTATCAGTAGTGTAGGGCTGGCAGGCGATGGGAGTGAAAGGGACTCAAACCCTGAAGAAACAATAAAATGAAGGGGTAACATTCAATTTGATATAATAAATGGAGGGTTAGGATATTTGATTGGGGGGGGTTAAGCTAATAGGTGGTGAGCCACCTCCTGATCGCAGTACACCCACAGCGCTGTTAGGGAGGGAGTGCCAGGGTTACGACCCAGTGAAGGAACCAAGTCGGGGTGGTGTGTGGCTTGGTGGGAAACGTGCAGGTGATGGTGTTCTGAGGTATCTTCTCCCCTCACCTCTCTAGGTGGTAGTAGCGACGGGTTTGGAAGATACTGTCGAAGGCGCCTTGGTGAGTTCCTGCAGTGCATCTCGTCGGCTCCTGATGTGTCCTTTCCTTATTCAGGTTCACGAAGAGTTCAAACAAAACGTGGAGAATATTCGGGTGCACGATCTGATCCAGAAATACGCTCTGACCAAAGGGACTGGCAAGGAGAAGCCAGGTAATGGGGGGTATTTTCCCAGAGCGGAGGCAGGGGATGGAGGGTGTGTTTTCCCCCACAGAGGGGAGGTGATAGTGGGGGAGGTGGATGATGGGGGGGATACATTCTCCCTGCCACCCCCCCCCCCTAAAAGAGGGAAGGCAGGTGTAGTGAGTGAGTGTTGGAGAGAGAGTCTGGCTTCAGTCTGACTCCTGCCTCTGTCCTCTCATTTCCAGGGCCCATCGAGTTTGAGGAATGTAACCCCGAGGTGGTGTTGGAAGGTGAGCTGCTTCTTGCTGTGTTGCTGTTCCCAGGATGCTGACTGCCAAAGTGTACAGTTCCATGACCAGGGACTGAGCTACACACCGGGACACTGCTGTATTAGAGCTCACTGCCATAGAGGCATAGAAACAAAGGCAAGAGGAGGCCATTCGGCCCTTCAAGCCTGCTCTGCCATCCGATATGATTATGGCTGATTCTCTATCTCAACGCCATACACCCATTCTCTCCCCATACCGCGTGACACCTTTAGAGTCTAGAAATCTATCTATTTCCTTCTTCAATATATTCAGTGACTTGACCTCCACAGTCTTTTGTGATGCAAAATTCCACAGGTTGTGAGTGAAGAAATTTCTCCTTATCTCAGTCTCAAATGACCTATCCCAATGTCCTGAAACTGAGACCCCTTGTTCTATACTCTCTAGCCAGAGGAAACAAAATTCCTACATCTGGTCTCTCTCATTTAGGTCCCCTCTCTCGTACTTCTCAATTCCAGTGAATACAGGCCCAGTCAACCCAATGTCCCCTTGTATGACAATCCTATCATCCCAGGAATCAGTCTGGTGAACCTTTGCTGTACTCCCTCTATGGCAAGTATATCCTTTCTTTGATAAGGAGACCAAAGCTACGCACAATAGTTCACGTTCGGCCTGAGCAAGGCTCTGTTCGGCTCCAGTAAGATATTCTTGCTCCTGTACGTAAGCCTTCTTGCAATGAAGGCCAACATACCATTTGCCTTCCTAACTGCTTGCTGATCCTTCATGTTTGCTTTCCGTGACTGGTGTACTAGGATAACCAGGTCCCCTTTGGATGCCAACAGACCCAATTTAACCAAATGGGAACAGAGTCCCATAGCGAGTGTGTTTAGCTGATGGTTCCCCGGCGCTCACAGCTCTGAGAAACACTCTGCTATCTAACACCCATCCTGTTAGATACGGTCTCTCAGCAACGAAGGCGCGATCAAGGCCTCACTCTGCCCTGTTTTCTCAGCCCGGTGCTGGCGAGCAGAGCTCCTCAATGCAGTGGCATCCTATCCCCCCCCCAATCCCCAACTCGCTATAGAGGGGCCCCCACACCCATGCAGTGCACCACCGCAGCTCAATCACTTCTGCTCAAGAAATGCCAGCTTGGCACTGCCTACCTGGCAGTGCCAGGTGTTATGGGGAGCGGCATTTTCAGAACCCCAAAATGTATCATGGAATTCAACCAGCCTCTCCCTTTAATGTATTGTTGCTTTTGAAGCACACGGCTTGTTCCCCAGGTGTGGTAGTACAATTATGGAAGGGGAAAGATCACAACACCTTGGTTACCTCAGGGAACTGCATTAGAGTGAGACTAGCTTTATCACTCTAATATGCAGATTGGCCAAAAAGTGATCCCACCCACAATGGGTGGGCTTCATATCACAACACCTTGCGAGATTGTGTTAGATCTCACGAGGCGTTGCGCGCTGGGTAGATCCCAGGAGTGCGGTCTCCCATCATTTACCGGCCACGTTGTGCCTCGCGGTGCGCTGCTCTTTGGGTGCAACGTGGCCGGTGGATCGCGTCCAATGTTTCTCAATCAATCACCATTTAAATAATACTCTGCCATTTTGTTTCTCCATCAAAACAGATAACTTCACACACATCCACGTTATCCTACATCAGCCATGTATTTACCTATTCACTCAATTTGTCTAAATCACCTGAAGCCTCTTAACAGCCTCCATGCCACTTACATTCCCATTGATTCTTGCCATTGGTTTCCTCATTGGAATCATTGATGATTCCTCATTGGAATCATTGATGATTCCTCATTGGAATCATTGATGATTCCTCATTGGAATCATTGATGATTCCTCATTGGAATCATTGATGTTTCCTCATTGGAATCATTGATGTTTCCTCATTGGAATCATTGATGTTTCCTCATTGGAATCATTGATGATTCCTCATTGGAATCATTGATGATTCCTCATTGGAATCATTGATGATTCCTCATTGGAATCATTGATGATTCCTCATTGGAATCATTGATGATTCCTCATTGGAATCATTGATGATTCCTCATTGGAATCATTGATGATTCCTCATTGGAATCATTGATGTTTCCTCATTGGAATCATTGATGTTTCCTCATTGGAATCATTGATGTTTCCTCATTGGAATCATTGATGTTTCCTCATTGGAATCATTGATGTTTCCTCATTGGAATCATTGATGATTCCTCATTGGAATCATTGATGTTTGTTATGAATAGGTGCGGGACAAGCACTGATCCCTGCAGGACCCCACTAGTCACCACCTGCTGCTTTGAAAAGGACCCATTTATTCTACTCTCTATTTCCTGTCTAACCAATTCGCAGTCCATGCCAAAATACTACCCTTTTTTGTTTTTGCGCACTAACCCATCATGTGGGACTTCATCAATAGCTGGAATATGTTAATGTTCACTTTTATCTTTCTACCTTCCCCCTCTGCTCCACCCCGTCTCTCCAAAGCTCTGACTCTCCATCCATGGATGGACCACTGGATATTGACTATCGGCTGGATACCTTATCAAGGGGGCGCCACAGCTGAAGGTGGCCCTGTCTGCAAACCCCACCTCCTGCACTCCCTTCCCCCCCCCCCCTCCTCTTCCCCCACACATTCCAGCAGCTATTGGATAGTGATCTGGGCCAGGAATTCTCAGGAGAGATTTATTGGGGATTTGTACCTCAGTTTCTCTAACCCAGGGACCTGAAACTATTTCAGCGTCTGCATCCCTACTGCGGTTAACGGCACAGACTGGAGATGAACCCCACCGGCAGACCTGGTCTGAGTGTCTGGACCACATGGGCACAAAGTCACGGGGTGGGGTGGGAGTTTGCAATACTATTTAACTGAGATGTGAGGCGGAACCTGGAGTTGTTTAATGGTTGGGGCTGCTGGCTATGAGATTGTAAAATAATTTGTTCAGTCCAAAACCAGAGTGGAAAATTGTGACTTTTCCTTTCTTGTGGAACAGCTCCAAAGAAAAGCAAAAGGAAATCATTTGTGATCCCAGGACTTGGCAAGAGAGAGAAGGACACCGATTCCACGTGAGTTTCCTGTTGGCGCCATTGTGTTCAGCGTCAATGGCTGAGAGTCTGTGACACTTGACCTTGCAGTTAATAATAAAACCCAAAGTGAGGATGGACCACTCGGCCCATCAATCTCATTCCATCCAGGGACTGACGTCGTCGCATCCCATTCGTAATTTTCATTTTCATCCTCACTGTTTATCAATTTAAGTTGATAAAATCAACCTAAATGTTATCGCTCCTGTTTCCCAGCTTCGCTATCCATTCTCAAAGGAATCCTGCCCCACCTCCTGCTTCACTCCTGAGTTTGGAGAGAAGTGGGGAGAATATACTGAGGGGAATATAGTTGATTCTTGTGATGGGGGAGCTATAGGACGATGAGGGTTGGCTCTTTAATGTTCCAATTATTCTTGATTAGAGCCTAGCCCCCACTCATGAGCTTGCTCCACACTACATCCGCTGGTAGTACATAAACTACAAAGCTAGCTCCTCCCATAGCCCATGTAGAATCTACCCTATCATGGACTCCACTCACTCCCCTCTTGCAGTTAGATCCCAGCTAATCGGTATTTCGCCCAGATGGGGGGGAACGTGCGGGGGTAGCGCGAGGAGGTGGGAGTGTGGAGGGGAGCACGGGTAGATGGGGGAGTGTGCGGGGGTAGCGCGAGGAGATGGGGGAGTGTGCGGGGGTAGCGCGAGGAGATGGGGGGAGCGTGCTGGGGTAGCGCGAGGAGATGGGGGAGTGTGCGGGGGTAGCGCGAGGAGATGGGGGGAGCGTGCTGGGGTAGCGCGAGGAGATGGGGGAGCGTGCGGGGGTAGTGCGAGGAGATGGGAAGCAGCACGAGTAGATGGGAGTGTGGAGGGTAGATGGGGGAGTGTGCGGGGGTAGCGCGAGGAGATGGGAGTGTGGAGGGGAGCAGGGGTAGATGGGGGAGTGTGCGGGGGTAGTGCGAGGAGATGGGAGAGCAGCGCGAGGAGATGTGAGTGTGGAGGGGAGCAGGGGTAGATGGGGGAGTATGCGAGGGTAGCATGGGGAGATGGGGAAGCATGCGGGGGTAGCGCGAGAAGATGGGGGTGTGTGCGGGGGTAGCGCGAGGAGATGGGGGAGTGTGCGGGGGTAGCGTGAGGAGATGGGGGAGCGTGCGGGGGTAGTGCGAGGAGATGGATTGTGCGGGAGTAGTGCGAGGAGATGGGGGAGCGTGCGGGGGTAGCACGAGGAGATGGGGGAGCGTGCGGGGGTAGCGCGAGGAGATGGGGGAACGTGCGGGGGTAGCGCGAGGAGATGGGGGAGCGTGCGGGGGTAGCGCAAGGAGATGGGGGAGCGTGCGGGGGTAGCGCGAGGAGATGGGGGAGCGTGCGGGGGTAGCGCGAGGAGATGGGGGAGCGTGCGGGGGTAGCGCGAGGAGATGGGGGAGTGTGCGGGGGTAGCACGAGGAGATGGGGGAGCGTGCGGGGGTAGCGTGCGGGGGTTAGCGCGAGGAGATGGGGGAGCGTGCGGGGGTAGCGCGAGGAGATGGGGGAGCGTGTGGGGTAGTGCGTGTAGATGGGGGAGCGTGCGGGGGTAGCGCGAGGAGATGGGGGAGCGTGCGGGGGTAGCGCGAGGAGATGGGGGAGCGTGCGGGGGTAGCGCGAGGAGATGGGGGGAGCGTGCGGGGGTAGCGCGAGGAGATGGGGGACTGTGCGGGGGTAGCGCGAGGAGATGGGGGAGCGTGCGGGGGTAGCGCGAGGAGATGGGGGACTGTGCGGGGGTAGCGCGAGGAGATGGGGGAGCGTGCGGGGGTAGCACGGGAGATGGGGGAGCGTGCGGGGGTAGTGCGTGTAGATGGGGGAGCGTGCGGGGGTAGTGCGTGTAGATGGGGGAGCGTGCGGGGGTAGTGCGTGTAGATGGGGGAGCGTGCGGGGGTAGTGCGTGTAGATGGGGGAGCGTGCGGGGGTAGTGCGTGTAGATGGGGGAGCGTGCGGGGGTAGCGTGAGGAGATGGGGAGCGTGCGGGGGTAGCGCGAGGAGATGGGGGACTGTGCGGGGGTAGCGCGAGGAGATGGGGAGCATGAGGAGATGGGTGGGGGGGGAAGAGCAGAGGGTTGGGGGGTGGGCGTGGGACCATGAGGAGATGGGGGAGCATGCGGGGGTAGCACGAGAAGATGGGGGAGTGCGCGGGAATAGCGCGAGGAGATGGGAGTGTGGAGGGGAGCATGGGAAGATGGGGAGCATGCGGGGCTAGCGCGAGGAGATGGGGGAGTGTGTAGGGGTAGCGCAGGGAGATGGTGGAGCGTGCGGGGGTGGCGCGAGAAGATGGGGGAGCGTGCGGGGGTAGTGCGTGTAGATGGGGGAGCGTGCGGGGGTGGCGTGAGGAGATGGGGGAGCGTGTGGGGGTAGCGCGAGGAGATGGGGGAGCGTGCGGGGGTAGCGTGAGGAGATGGGGGAGCGTGCGGGGGTAGCGCGAGGAGATGGGGGAGCGTGCGGGGCTAGCGCGAGGAGATGGGGGAGCGTGCGGGGGTAGCGCGAGGAGATGGGGGAGCGTGCGGGGGTAGCGCGAGGAGATGGGGGAGCGAGCGGGGGTAGCGCGAGGAGATGGGGGAGTGTGCGGGGGTAGCGTGAGGAGATGGGAGTGTGGAGGGGAGCACGGGTAGATGGTGGAGTGTGCGGGGGTAGCGCGAGGAGATGGTGGAGCATGAGGAGATGGGTGGAGGGGAAGAGCAGAGGGTTGGGGGGTGGGCGTGGGACCATGAGGAGATGGGAGGAGAGTTGGGAGCAGATGTGATGCCATCTGACTCTCTGGAATGTTTATATCATTAACTCTTGTTCTATTTTCTGCTGTTGCAGGGGCTCCCCTGATGCTGACTCCATTGTGAGTATAGACACTCTCTCTATTAACCCAACCCTCAGCTTGACGGTTTCCTCATTTTGCTCCCATCTCTTGGTTTGTGGTTAAATGTGTTGCCATTCACAAATGCCGATGTGTAACAGCAACCCTGGATAGTGAGCTCCATCCTGTCCCCCCCCCATCATTTGTAGGTTGGTTGGAGGATGCCAGCTGGCTGTGGTGCCTTATCCAAGTGACTACTGTTCATATTGGAGTCTTAAGTAGTGAGAGTTTCATGATGTTCGACTGCCATGATTACCAAAGTCTTTGTTTATGTCAATTATTGCTGGAATCCTTCATTGTCTTCAGTCACTTGGCTACTGCTGCAGCTTTTAACATCACCGTTTAATTGTGCCAGGGAAGAGGTTGCAACTTCTGCCCGTTGTCCATTAGCAAAGCTCCTGTAGTTTGTGGGCTTCACATGTTCCATTCGGCTTAATACTGGAGCAGTGCAGAGCACAGCCTGGTGCACACACAAGTTGTCGAGCAGGAAGGCACTGGACCTGTATTTACAGATGTTGTGTTCTGTTTTACAGAATTCTCCTGAGGTGGATGAAGAAGGTTATACTATCAGACCTGACATTGCCCAGAATGATATCCTTGACTCGGTGTGTGTCCTTCCCAAGTAAACACTTCCATTGCACTCCGATGTTCCATTGTGCCCTCCGGCCTCCCACTCCTGATCCCTGGCTGATTTCAGAGACCGGAAGGGAACGTTCCACCCAAGGGGTCTCCAGTTAAAGATTGAAACTGGAATCTCAGTAGCTTGGCTGATGTACCAACTGCCTGGAGAATAAAATGCAATGTCGGAAACGCAGCAGCCAATTTATGCACAGCAAGATCCAAACAAAACAAAAATACGATAAATGACCGGGTAATGTTTTGTGGTGTTAATTAAAGGATAGATATTGATTTCAGGACACTAGAGAGAATCCCCCTGCTTTCTTTGAAATGGAGTCATCCTGTGAGGACAGACAGGGCCTCAATTTAACGTTCCATCTGAGGCATGGCACTGCTGGCAGTGCGGTGCTCTGTCAGTACTGCACTGGAGCGTCAGCATGGATTAGGATATCTCGAGTGGGCATTGAACCTACAAACGTCCGGCTCAGGCGCAAGGGTGTTGCCAATTAAGGCACAGCTTAAAGTACTAGTTAAGCATTTGCACACCCCAGGCAGGCATGATTTTATTCAGTGACTCAGTCAGATTCTGTGGTAACCAGGAGGTAAGGCTGGATGCACATCCCAATAGAGGAGAGTCCAGTCATCTGAGTGGTGGTATCAGGGCCAATGACTGCAAAGCTGCACTATCAACCCTTGCAACTCCAGAAAGATCCCTGGGCTTGTCTTTATGGAGCGCCATTGTCCCCAGGTGACCTGGGGTAAAACGTTGGTGGGGAGTGATGCGACCATCAATTCACTCTTAGACACGAGTTAGAGTAAACTGTGGCTTTAATCGGCTTACAACTGGGCCTGCCTGCGACTGTGCTGAACTGAGGGCGGACTCGCAGGACCGCAGCACTTATACTTCCTGAAGGGGCGGAGCCAAGGGCGGAGCCCTGTACATGCTCCTCATCTCCCCCTGTGGGCAGAGCCGCGCTACGGCTCACAGATGGAGCCCACAGGGACACAGTAAGGTACAGTGTGAATTATAGTGGTTACACATTCACCATAGGGAGCCCATTGAGGGGGAAAATGGCTGCCCTGCTGTCTTTTCATGGTTAATTGGCTGCTAATAGGCTGGAGATCATATTTCTGCCCCTCATGGACAGGAGGGTTGGCAACCATGAATAAGCTGGTACAGGATGAGGTCCTTGAGTGGTCATTAATTGATCACTTCAAAGGCCTCAATAGGCCCAAAGAAGAGCTGGCAAACCCAACACCCCCTGTGAAAATTCATGCAGGCCAGTGGTGGTGGGTATGCAGCGGAAAGGTTAAAACTGGACGTTATGGGGTGGCATGTGTTGCAGTGGTTAGCCCTGGGACTGCGTGCGCTGAGGACCTGGGTTCGGATCCCAGCCCTAGGTCACTGTCTGTGTGGAGTTTGCACATTCTCCCCATGTTGGCATGGGTCTCACCCCCCACAAACCAGAGATGTGCTGGTTTAGTGGATTGGCCACGCTAAATTGCCCCTTAATTGGAAAAATAAAATAATTGGCTACTCTAAAAATTTATTTTTTTTAAACTGGATCCTTGGGACCCCTTCACCTTCTAACCCGCCAACTGTGTCTGTATCCTCCATGTTGGGTGACACCAGAGGCTTTGCTATTTGGGGGAGAGGACGCAGGGATTGAAAGGTTCACATTGACAGTGGGGGGGAGCATCTAACAGTGATGGAGAGAACCAGGGAGTGGGAGGGCAGTTGTTGGGATCGACATGCCCAGTGTATTGACCAATCCGCCCAGCCTGTCGCCCAGTTCCCAGTGGGAATTCCTTGACTTTTCCGAACATGAGAGGGAGGCTCGGCCCTGCTCCTCCAGCGATTCTGACTTTGATGATGACGAGCCCCGAAAATTCCACATCGAGATCAAGCCGGTGACGGTCAAAGACTGGGCCCATGACCCAGTGAACTCTGTGGAGAAGCTAAAGGCGTCGATTGGGAATATCGTCCTCTCTTCTAATCCAACTGTAAGTGTCTCGCTGACCTTTTGGGTGGGTTGCCATGGGGAAGGTGTAGCAGCCAATCATGGCCAGTGGTTGCTGAGGGTGAGGTCTCAGGATGTGGGGCATGGTCAGGACATGGGGATGGGTTTCTGGGGGCAGCAGAAGGTTGGTGTGGTGACTGGGAGAGAAGGGGTTACTCATGAGCACCTAGTTCTGAAGCATGCTCGGTTAAACTAGGAAACAAAATAATTGTTAATTTTTACATGAAGTAAACTATTGTGTCCATGTTGGGGGTGGAATGGGCCCAGCTACAACACCTGACATCACTGGTCACTCGGGTATTAAACCCATTCTCAAGGTTCCATGTAGTGAGACGCTCCACTCGTTTGTGAATTAGGAATTTTCCTGAAAATCGGACCATTCTTCACAGGGAGTTCCTGAGGTCTGGGGGCTGTTGGGGAGGATCCCAAAACCCAGGAGTCAGCAGCAAGGAAAGTTCTAGTAATCAAGATGGACTCATTCTTTGTCAGAATTCACTCTTTGCTCTTCTTTGTTTTGCAGATTCCATCCAAAAGAAATTCCACGAGTAAGTGTCAGTCCATCTGTACCACAAAGTTTTAATATCTGAAATGAAGGGATATTTGCAGAGGGATAGGACTGATTGTATCGCTCGTTAAAAGAGCTGGCACAGCCATGATTGGCTGAATGGCCATCTGTGCTCTATGACTCTGATTTTGTGATTACTGTGTGTGTGTGCGTGTGTCAATCTGTGTTAGAAGAGAGAGAACAAGGATGAGGCCTGGGTTTTGGGATAGACGATGGATGAGATTTGCAGGAGCAAGGGATGGCGTCAGTCCCAGCAGTTTCTGGGAAAAGGAATAACCGAGGAGTCCCACTGCTGTGTTCAAACAGGAAGCTGCATTAAAGGGCTTAGTCAGGCAAGAGTTAACTGTCTTTGTGCAATAATAACTTTCAGTGCCTCTGTTTTATATCAGATCCCAACATATTCTTTATCTCGGACTGTCTCTCCTGCAGGGCACTCTATCCACTTGGCTCCACTTTCAGTGGAAGGAAACTCTGAGGGAATTCGCCCGCGAGGTAAGGTAACATCTTGGAAACTATGCAGGATGTGTTGACGCAGCCATCCTGACACACACCGTCTCCAGCCTGCGTCATTGAAATGTGAAACTACTCCACAAAACCTCTTTTAACTATAGAAGTGAAACTGGTTAGTGGGTTCTCATTCAGTTCCCTTATCAAGTTGGATCATGCAGTTTCCTAGAAATAACCTTGTCTCGCAGTGACTGAAGTGTGTTTGTTGTTCCTTCCCTAACTGAAATAAGCTAAACTCTCGATTTGTGGTCAACCTGCACTGGCCCAAGAAGGTTAACATATTTCCTAATACACTGTTCTATATGCCTAATCTCAGCTCCTCCTCTTTGTTACTTACTGGGTTCCATCAGCACCCTGCTACAATACTTAATGAATAATGAAAAACGCCCTCACTTGAAACAAACTAAATGTTATCAATGTTCTTGTATAGCTCTTTTGAAAGTGCCCACAGGCTTGATGTTCTGAATGGCCTCTTTCCATGCTGAGAGACTTTGTGGATTTTCCAATGTTATACCATGGTGGTTGTCGTGATATCTTGGTTGTGTTGTAATTCACCGACTGACCACTAGGGGTTTCATTGGCACACAAGTGAATGTTTGAGTCAGGTGACCTCAGACTGACTGGGGAGTTGAGAGAGAGGTTGATTGTGCATGTTCATACTGTTATTCATCTGTTGTTTTGGATATATTTGACCCACAGTTAATGTTTTTTTTTAATGTTTTTATTCTCCATTTTCACATTTTCCTTCAAAATTTGCACCCCACCCACAGACAGTAAACGGTAACAAATACAAAATCAATCCCCTTAACAATAACAACGATCCCATCCTCCCACCATCCCAAACAACGGCCCACCTGTCAATATATGCATCCAATAAAACAAACCCTCCCACAGTGGAAACAAAAAACAAAGGAGAAAAAGAAAAAGGAATCCGGGACTGCCCGTGGTCACCATTAACCTATAGAGTCCAGTCCCACCCCCCCCCCCCCCCCCCCCCCCCTACACTCAATGCCATCCAACCTCTGAAAGAGTGCCGTACATGATACCCATGAGTTGTAAACACCCCCCCCCCCCTCTCCAACTCCTCCCGTCCACTGCCTCTTGTAAAACTCCTCCTCTGTTCCTTCCCCCCAACTTTCCACCCCGGCTAGACCCCTCGGACCCTGTTCTGCCAGGCTCCGATGGCCACAGCCCCTCCCGTTCACTAGCCGATGTTGCTCGTTATGCTGTCCCTTAATTTGCTCTGTTTTAATTACCTTTGCTCAAGAGTCGCCAGGTATCTTTCTGATACCACCACAAGGTTCAAAGCCGAATACTGATCAATGACTCAATACACCAGTTAGTAAGTTTGAAATCAATGCACGTTTATTTTCACACACAGTAAATTATTACTCATGCACAAACTCTACTCGCTAAACTACAACTACTACTAAAGCCTATACTTAGCTTTGGGGGGCCCACTCAGTCAGAGGAACAATGGCCGTTGTCCGGTTCTGATACTGCTGGCTTCGAACTGGTATAGAATAGTAGCGAGGAGCGCCTACCTCGTAGCGTGCGTTGACCTTAGACTTACTTGGCTGGTGTTTGGCGGCCTCTCGTCGCTGAGAGCCAAAAGCCAAGGTGAAGATGGAGAAAGTAAGAGTTCTCAAGAGAGCGAACTGACCTTGAGGACTCTGCTTTATAGCCCCCAGGGGTTTCGCGCCCTTCTGGGCGGACCCTGGGCTTGGTCCCAATTAATTGGACCATGTCCCAATCGTTTGTATCGATTCTCTCCAATAAAGGGGTCGTTCCCCGATCGTTGTGCGGGCTCTAGGTAACCGTTGGCCTGCCTTTGTTTTAGCTTCCACTGGCGCTGGGGAGTCTGCCCTGGTACCGATTGTTTCAATGTTTCTTTTTGTCCCCGGAGATAGCTCATTACTATGCTAATGGCTTGTAGTTTCAGTTCTGTCTGGGTTCTGCAAGTTCCAATCCACAGGAAACCTTGCACCTGCTTGTTTTTCTAGTGCTGTCCATTTTTCCCTGCACTCTCTGCGAGTGTCCATTTTGGAATCGGGACATGGCCACCCCAGGTGGCTACACTGAATATATACAACATTGGCTCCTTTAGCCCATACACCCTCCCGCAGTGAAACAGAAAAGAAGAAAATACAGTCCTGAGGTTACATCGGCACATGGCCATTTCTCAATTTCTCGGTTCTGCCACAGTCGTTCTGTCTTCGCAAACTCGGCTTCCGCCGTTCCAAAATAAAAGTCCTTGAGCTTGTAAGTGACCCTCAGCTTCGCTGGATATACAATGCCGCACTGCACCTTGCTAATGTACAGTGCCCTCTTCACCCAGTTGAAAGCAGCCTGCCTCCTCGCCAGCTCCACCGTAAAGTCCTGTTATACACGTATACCAGCTCCAGCCCACTGCACCACCCACTTCTGCTTGGCCCAGCACAGGACCTTCTCTTTCACACAGTACCTACGGAAGCACAGAGTCACTACCCGTGGCGGCTCACTTGCCTTTGGTACAGGCCTCCATGACCGATGAGCCCAATCCAGTTCATATCGGGAGGGATCCTCCCCCTCCCCCAATAGTTTCACCAGCATCGCGGCAAAATACTCAGTCGGTCTCGGCCCTTCAACTCCTTCGGGCAGCCCCACAATCCTCAAATTCTGTCACCTGGATCTGTTTTCCTTGCAGATTCTTGTTAATCTCCATCACCTTCCGCATCTCCTTCCCCATCGAGGCACATTGATCACCGTGCTGCAATAATGTCTCCTCCACTTCCTTCAGCACCTCCCCTTGCGCCCGCACCTCCGCCATTGCGCTCGCCACCGCCGTCGTCACCGGGGAAATCGCCTCCTCCACCAGCACACTCAAAACTTCCCTCATCTTCCTCATTGTCTCCATGCATTTTGTAAACTGCCTTTCAAATTCCGCAGCCATCACCTTAGTTATTTCTTCAGCCATAAGCAATGCGGCCTCCCCTGGTGCTCCAGCCTCCATTTTCCTTGGTGACCTCGCGGTGACCTTTCCACTCCCCGACGGACCTTCAGCTGTTTTTTTTACGGCCGTTTTTTGCTCACCCTCGATATTTTCCTCTACTGTGCCTCCTCCGTGCCTTCTCCCTGCTTTTGCCGCCTCCCTGGACCCTGGGACCGGGCTTAAAGCCCCGAAAATGCCGTTCCCGAACGTGAGCCCTCCATTGTGCGGCTGCCTCCCGCCCGCCGTCACCGGAAGTGATCGACCCACAGTTAATGTTAATAAATTGTTTATAGCTTTATCTACAAGCATTCTTGTAATATGAATCAGGCCATCAGACAAGAACATTACAGTGGTGCACATGCATGTGTCTTAAATCTATCTCTGTGCATGTCTTCTCTGGTTGCTGATTGGTTATACACTCGCTGTTCTGCCGAATGACCTATTCAGATCTCTCCAGAGTCGAGGCTTTTATACAAGCCTCCCCACCAAACTTTAAGATTATTTTATGTTGGCAAGCATTCTTGACTGTAGTTCTGTTGCTTCCCGGTCTTGAATGGAGACTTGTTAATTTGAGTTTCTGTGTTTGCTCTAGATGTTGAGGCGACGCCATTCCGATTCACCGCTCCCAGTTCGGAGCCCAACAGGTATGTAATCACCCAATGCTCGTTTTCAGTGAGTGTCAAGCCTGCGAGGGGAATGTCTGGTTGGAACTTTGTTCTTGCACCTTGTGTTTATGATTTAGTTTTGGAAGACAAACTCGTAAATCACCTTTCCATCCCGAAATTCCTTCTCCTGGGTTTGGTCTCAGCAATGTCCTGATGATTTAATCTTTCATTCCTGGAGCCTCCAGGGCAGTCCTGGTGAGTTGGTAACCTGATTCTGTCCCCCATACTTAAAATGGTTCTCCACTAATTCTACCCCTAGGGTTTCAGTCATTTATTCCTGGGTTCCTGAATTTTCTGCTCTTTGTTAGTTGTGATTTTTCACTGTGGTTTTTACCCCTTTTCCCCACCTTCATCCGGCAGAACCACCATCTCCCAGAATGGAGTTGGCTTTCTGGATCCGCTCTTTGGGCCATCCCTGGACTCCATGTTTGAGAAGCCAGGACTCACAGGTAATGTGGTTTGCTCTCTGACTGAACTTGTTCTCCGTCTCGCGCTCACTCTCTGTCCTCCTGTTTGTTTTGTCTTGGAGAAACGGTGTGCAGGGGTACGGGGGAAAGGCAGGGAAATGGCACTAAGTCATGATGCTCGTTTGGGGAGCTAGCACAGACATAATGGGTCGAATGGTCACCTCTCGCACCATAACGATTCTGTGATGTTACAAATTGTGGGAGACACCAAAACTAGGGCCATAAATAGAAGATAAATTACAAATAAATGCAATAGAACCCTCTTTATGCAGAGAGTGGTGAGAATGTGGAACACTCTCTCCCACATGGAGTGATTTGAGGCCAATAATATAGATACATTTAAGGGGAAGCTGGACAAATACACGAGGGGGAAAGGAATAAAAGGGTTTGCTGATTTGGGTGTGATGATGAGGGGGAAGGAGGAGACTCGAGTGGAGCCTAAACGCTCACGCAGAGGAGTTGAATTGAATGACCTGTTTCTGCAGTGTAGGTTGAAACATTCTTGTGGATTTTTGGGACTTTGTGAAAAGTTCCATAGAATCACGAAAGTTCCATAGAATCTCCTATGGTGCAGAAGGGTCTGCATCAACCCTCCGAAAGAACACTAACCCCATAACCCACACTTGACCCACATGTCTTGGGATACCAAGACACAATTTAGCATAATCAATCCACCTAACCCGTACATCTTTGGACTGTGGGAGGAAACCGGAGTACCTGGAAGAAGCCCACGTAGACACTGGGAGAATGTGCAAACTCCACACAGACAGTCAGCCAAGACTGGAATCGAACCCAGGCCCATGGGAGGGCAGCTGTGCTAACCACTCTGCCACTGTGCGCAGTGGTTAGTTATGGGTTTCAAGATCTCATTTTGTGGCATTTGATGGCTAGCAGATCGAATAAATGAAGTAGCAAATTTTGGCAGAAACGTAACAAATAAAATCCCAGCTACCTAGAATCCAGCTTTGTTTTCCTGCAGATTTAATACAAACTGATTGAATTGTTAAACAATTCATGCAAACTCTATAATGGTAGCATCCCTGCCTCCTGAATCAGCAGATCTCAGCTTCAAACCCCATTTCACAGCCCTGGTAAGAGGAGACCCGAGCTCTAGCTGGGAACTCCTCCTCCGACCTCCACTTCCATTGACTGGTCTGGAATAACATAGAATTTACAGTACTGAAGGAGCCCATTCGGCCTATTGAGTCTGCACTGGGCCCTGGAAAGAGCACCCCACTTAAGCTCACACCTCCACCCCATCCCCGTAACCCAACCTAACCTTTGTGGATACTAAGGGACAATTTATCGTGGCTAATCCACCTAACCTGCACATCTTTGGACTGTGGGAAGAAACCGGAGCACCCGGAGGAAACCCACGCAGACACGGGGAGAACGTGCAGACCCCGCACAGACAGTGACCCAAGCTGGGAACCTGGAGCTGTGAAGCAAGAGTGCTAGCCACTGAGCTCCCGTGCCGACCTGTGGTAGTCCAGACAATGCTTTTACAATATCAGACTTAACCCTGTTACTGGCTGCGGTAAAGATGGTCATAGCCCTGGAAGATGCGTTAGTGACTGTCCGATTGTTTATCAGCCTGCAAATCTGTTCTATCCAATAATCACCCAGGGAAGAGCATAAAGATGCAAAAGCTCTACACCTACATGGACATAGAATCATAGAACTTATAGTGCAGAAGGTGAGAGACCGTTCCAATCTTTTTGTTTTTCTTAAAGTCTTAATTAACGTTCATCTTTTTGTCAGACACTGGGCAGGGGCAAATGGGAATGGCACTAAGTCATAATGCTCATTAGGGGAGCTGGTGCAGACACGATGGGCCAAATGGCCTCCTGCACCAGAACAATTCTGTGATACAGAATTGACAGTGCAGAAGGAGGCCATTCAGCCCATCGAGTCTGCACCAGCTCTTGGAAAGAGTACCCTACCCAAGCCCACACCCCATCCCCATGACCCAGTAACCCCACCCAACACTAAGGGCAATTTTGGACACTAAGGGGCAATTTATCATGACCAATCCACCTAACCTGCACATCTTTGGACTGTGGGAGGAAACCGGAGCACCCGGAGAAAACCCACGCACACACGGGGAGAACGTGCAAACTCCGCACAGACAGTGACCCAAACTGGGAATCGAACCTGGGACCCTGGAGCTGTGAAGCAATTGTGCTAGCCACTATGCTACCGTGCTGCGCAATATTCTGCCTTTTTTCTACAATGCAAGATGAGTAGTATGGTATCATCTAGGACTGGGGCACATTTTATCAGTGGCATTATCAAAAATACTTGCCGCAAGATTTATTTATTCAATGCAATTGCAGTCCCAGTTTTACAATGTTTTTCTATTCAACATGGAGCAGATAATGAAATTGAATCCACATATTCATAATTCCCAATTCTTTTCTCGTTTACACCTTTACACTCAGTCAATTTGATTCTCCCTCTCCAATATTTTTCATTCCTACCAACAATTTTCACAACATCTGGCCAGGATGAGTTGGTTCAAAGTTCTATTTTGTTCTACTCCGAAGTAGAGACTGGCCAGATGTTAATGTCACCAGAGAAAGGATGTTTCTATTTTGGGTTCAACACTAGGAACTTCAAAGATCTGGATTGGGATTTGGAGCAATGTACAGGAGTCTGTTACCATGCCGTGCTGGGGTGGGTTGATGATTCGCTCTGAATGGGGCAGTTGACAAATAATTTTAAATATTCTTAATCAGGATCTGGGCACTTGCCCATCCCTAATTGCCCTTGAGAAGGTGGTGGTGAGCCGTCGCCTTGAACCACTCCAGTTCATGTGGTGTAGACACACCTGCAGTGCTGTTAGGGAGGGAGTTTGACCCAGCGACAGTGAAGGAACGGCCGATCTATTTCCAGTCAGGATGGTGTGTGGTTTGGAGGGGAACCTGCAGGTGGTGGGGTTCCCATGTGTCTGCTTCCCTTGTCCTTTCAGATGGTTGAGGTCATGGGTTTGGATGTCGAAGGAACCTTGGTGATTTGCTGCAGTACATTTTGTAGATGGTACCCAAGGCTGCCGCTGTGCTTTGGTGAAGTGAATGTTTAAGTTGATGATGGAGGTGGGGGCTTCCTCAATGTCTATTTTATGATGCCGATGGATTGCTCTCTCAAAATGACTTCCCTCCTTTTTTCCAGCCCCATGTGACCAAGTCGATGTGAATCCAATGTCTTTGAGCGCCCTGACAGGCTCCAGCAGACTGGAAATTGTCGAAGATTCAGGTCTTGATTCTCCTTCTCTCCCAACCACTGACGGTTCCTCGCCATCTCCCGAGTCCAGGCCTTGGACCCCTCAAACTGTTACACCTCCTTTCTCACTCCCACTGAGCAACACCTTCTGCCCATCCTGCAACGAAACATCGTTTCACTCTGTTTCTAGCCCCCAATCAAATGAGGAAATCTTCTCTGCAGATCATCTCGATGAAGACCACGGCCACAATCCCCCTACTGCAAACCGGGAGCTGCCTCCTGTGGACCCGCGCGCAGAAGCTAACCTCATCCCCAGTCTCCATCCATTGGCTGCTGTCACGCCTGTTACAGGTTTTGTATTTTACTTCTCGCATTTATTTTCCTTGATCAACAAAAAAAAAACATTCATCCGCATTCTCCCTTAATCTCCCGAAAATATTGTACGGTTACCAGCTGGGCACAGCCAATCTCGCAATCTATTGCGAGGCCACTGATGAGGAGCAAGCCCCTCATTGCTTCATCTGGAAGTCCGTGGCCATTTTTGTGTCCCAATAGCTCCCCAGATTATGCATCTAACCCCTGGCCATCTAGTCTGTTTAGTTTAGTGCAACAGTGGACATAGAACATAGAACAGTACAGCACAGAACAGGCCCTTCGGCCCTCGATGTTGTGCCGAGCAATGATCACCCTACTTAAACCCACGTAACCCGTATACCCGTAACCCAACAATCCCCCCATTAACCTTACACTACGGGCAATTTAGCATGGCCAATCCACCTAACCCGCACATCTTTGGACTGTGGGAGGAAACCGGAGCACCCGGAGGAAACCCACGCACACACGGGGAGGACGTGCAGACTCCACACAGACAGTGACCCAGCCGGGAATCGAACCTGGGACCCTGGAGCTGTGAAGCATTGATGCTAACCACCATGCTACCGTGAGGCCCCGTGAGTGGAGATGTTTGAAGGGAGTGGAAACCTGTTTCCTCTGAAATGCCTCTTTTATGAAATCATGGGAGAGACACTCTTTCCCTCACTTTGTTTTTCCTCAAATTTGGAAGAATTTGAACCACCGATCACTTGCAGGATGTGGGCATCGCAGGCAATTCTGGTGTTTGTTGCCTATTCCTCTCTTCCCAGAGAAGGTGGTGGCAAATTCTCTTCCTGGCTTAACCCAATGGGGCAAAGCCCTTTCATTCCTATTGTGTGGAACCCCAATGGATCAGATTTAACACTGAGGAGCTTGTTGCATGACTAAGAGGGCAGTGAAGTGGCGACCACCTTGCTGTGGGATTGGAAATGGCCCACGTCCTTTCCTAAAATACATTTTGTGAATCTCTGTTTTTGTCTGTAAACTGATCTAAGGTGGGGAGTGTTCACTCAACAAAGTTGAAACTCAGAGCGGACTGCTTTTGATTTCGGGAAAACAGTGCTTCATCAAACAATGCCAGGACACAAACAGCATGGGGTTAGATACAGAGTAAAGCTCCCTCTCACTGTCCCCATCAAACACTCCCAGGACAGGTACAGCACAGAGTTAGATACAGAGTAAAGCTCCCTCTCACTGTCCCCATCAAACACTCCCAGGACAGGTACAGCACAGGGTTACATAAAGAGTAAAGCTTCCTCTACACTGTCCCCATCAAACACTCCCAGGTCTGGTGCAGCATGGGTCTAGATACAGAGTAAAGCTCCCTCTACCCTGTCCCCATCAAACACTCCCAGGACAGGTACAGCACAGAGTTAGATACAGAGTAAAGCTCCCTCTCACTGTCCCCATCAAACACTCCCAGGACAGGTACAGCACAGGGTTAGATACAGAGTAAAGCTCCCTTTACACTGTCTCAATCAAACACTCCCAGGGCAGGTACAGCACGGGGTTAGATACAGAGTAAAGCTCCCTCTATGCTGTCCCCATCAAACACTCCCAGGACAGATACAGCACGGGGTTACATAAAGAGTAAAGCTTCCTCTACACTGTCCCCATCAAACACTCCCAGGTCTGGTGCAGCATGGGTCTAGATACAGAGTAAAGCTCCCTCTACCCTGTCCCCATCAAACACTCCCAGGACAGGTACAGCACAGGGTTAGATACAGAGTAAAGCTCCCTTTACACTGTCTCAATCAAACACTCCCAGGACAGATACAGCACGGGGTTACATAAAGAGTAAAGCTTCCTCTACACTGTCCCCATCAAACACTCCCAGGTCTGGTGCAGCATGGGTCTAGATACAGAGTAAAGCTCCCTCTACCCTGTCCCCATCAAACACTCCCAGGACAGGTACAGCACAGGGTAAGATACAGAGTAAATCTCCCTCTACGCTGTCCCCATCAAACACTCCCAGGACAGATACAGCACGGGGTTAGATACAGAGTAAAGCTCCTGCTACACTGTCCCCATCAAACATTCCCAGGACAGGTACAGCACACGGTTAGATACAGAGTAAAGCTTTCTCTACACTGTCCCCATTAAACAGTATATTGTGTTGTTACATCAAGGTTTCCAGTTGATTTGATGTATCTGGTTGTGCCCACAGGAATTCCCAGTGTTCAGGCTGAGACCTCTGTCAGAGAGACAGTATTCGTTGCTCCTCCTCGCCGCCATTCAAAGAGGAAACTTTTCCACATTCCGCTCGACGGAATGGACTCAGTACGTCTGAACTCCGTTGTTTACTAATTTGCGCTCTGTGAACAGCTGATCAAAGTTAAGGAACCCAATGAATCAAATCCCTTTCTGCAAAATCCCAATGGTCAAAACTCCTTCATATCCATCTTTACCGTGTACGATCCCAGTGCTGACTCTTTGTCTTGGAATATTCCTGTTTCTACGGAGGCAACAAATTATGCAATTGGCCAATGACCATTCTGGGGGCACCATCATAATGAAATGTCTATGGTTGTTGATTCCACCCCTTCTAAATGCACTGAGCTGTTCAGCTGCTTGGAGAGAGAGACAGCAAGAGACTACTTTTTTGCTGAACCTCAGCAAAACTTGATTTTGAAATGAAATGAAAAATGAAAATCGCTTATTGTCACGAGTAGGCTTCAATGAAGTTACTGTGAAAAGCCCCTAGTCGCCACATTCCGGCGCCTATCCGGGGAGGCTGGTACGGGAATCGAACCGTGCTGCTGGCCTGCCTTGGTCTGCTTTAAAAGCCAGCGATTTAGCCCAGTGAGCTAAACCAGCCCCTAAAAAAGCCCCTAGTCGCCACATTCTGGCACTTGTTTGGGTCACAGAGGGAGAATTCAGAATTCTCAGCCGCTATGGGAATTGAACCCGTGCTGTTGGCCTTTGTTCTGCATCACAAACTAGCAAATGTTTCATCCTGTGCCTCATTTCCCATGAAAATTAACTCATTCCTTGCGCATGCCAGCTTGACTCTTTTGTCTCAGAGTCACAAGGTCACGGGTTCATGTCATAATTCAGAGACTTGAGCCCGTAATCCGGACTGACACAGCCAGTGCAGTACTGAGTGGAGTTCTGCACTGTTGGAGGCGCCATTCTTGGGGGAAGACATTAAACTGGGGTCCCATCTGCCATATCGGGTGGATGTAAATGACCCCCTGGCTACTATTTGATGAACAGCAGCGAGTTGTCCCCAGTGTTCTTGGGTTAATATCTATCCCTCAACCAGCTTCCCTTAAAATATAGTCACTTATCTCGTTACTGTTATGGGAGCTTGCTGTACACAAATTGGTTCCTTAAAATTCCATGTTGAAATACTGTCTGCACTTCAAAAGCCCTTTGGGATATCCTGAAGATCTGAAGTGCGTTCCAGAAATAAAAAATATTTATCCCCTTTTAGTGAAGACCTTTCTATGGCAAGTATTCGCAAATCTCAGTATTGGGTTAGACAGTTCACCTTGTGATCAGCTGCAAAGATCTGTGGATATTTTTAATAAACTAATGAATTCCTCGTTCCCTTCAGCCCAGGTCTGTCAGTCCATCGACTGTGCCATCTCCAAATCCTCCCACTGCTGCCACCCAGAGTCAAGTTGATGAAGCAGCCACAACGCGTCCCTGCCGAAATCGAGCTGCTACTCCAGCCTCGAGTGCATGTACGTGGTCAGTTACTCTCGATCGTGTTAGGGATAGTCCGTGGTGTTGCCATGTTTCGATCGTGGCTCGGGGGTGGGAGGGTAGCAATCTCCTGAGCCAGAGGGTCCACCTCCCACTTGAGGCCATAATCCAGGATTAGACTCCCAGTGCTGTACTGTGGGAGTGCTGCATTGTTGAAGATGCCCTTTTCTTTTGGCAGAAGCATTAAATCGAGGTCCTGTCTGCCCTCTCAAGTTTTCATGGCCACTGTTCGATGAGCAGAGAAGCTCTGACGTCCTGGCCAATATATATTTCTTGCCCAGAATAGGTTATCTGGTCAATATATTGTTGTTAGAGGGAACTTGCTATGAGCATATTTTCCCTACATTTCCTACATTACAGCAGTAAATTACTTGTTTATCTGAAAGCGTCTGGGACATTGAGGTCATCAGAGGTGCTTTTGAAATATTAGTCTTCCTTCAGTACTTGTATTGATCTACTAGATGGAGGTAGTTGATGACCCAATGATCGAAGGCTGGATCTGTCATCTCTGACCTCCAGTCAGGAGGTTGCAGAACCCTCATGAGTATTTGTTAATCAAGTTGAGAACTTTGTGTCTTGCTGTATTGAGAAGTGAGCACCAGCTGTTAAGACATCATTGGGTAAGATGAGTACAAGGTGCCTTGAGCACTCCGCATCCAGCAGAACTCTTGAAATACCCACCAGACTGAATTAAGTGGGGTTTGAGGCGTGCTAACTAGATTGATAAAATGGAAATGTCACCGTTTGTGGTCACAGTGCCGTTGGTTTGATGATTTGATATTGCATTGTTAGTAGTTTTGATGTTATCCCTGGATTCCTTCAGGAAATCTTCCCGAAGTGCGATGACACTGATTACTTTTTATATGCTCAGGTATTTCCCGAGGACCGAGCCCTGTGACTGGAGGGAGCCATGACGTTTTGCCCATTGCAGCTGCGTTCACAGAATGCATCGATGCATACTTCAGGGGTGGAGACTTTGCAAAGTAAGTGTGGGTATCAGTACAGAAAGCTTTGGGAACTGTCAGGATGGACTTGTTATCATAGAATTTTTTTATCATAGAATTTACAGTGCAGAAGGAGGCCATTCGGCCCATCGAGTCTGCACCAGCTCCTGGAAAGAGCACCCCACCCAAGGTTAGCACCTCCACCCTATCCCCATAACCCAGTAACCCCACCCAACACCAAGGGCAATCCTGGACACTAAGGGCAATTTATCATGGCCAATCCACCTAACCTGCACATCTTTGGACTGTGGGAGGAAACCGGAGCACCCGGAAGAAACCCACGCACACACGGGGAGGATGTACAGACTCCGCACAGACAGTGACCCAAGCCGGAATCGAACCTGGGACACTGGAGCTGTTAAGCGATTGTGCTATCCACAATGCTACCGTGCTGCCCCTACTTAACCTGGACTTGCACCAGTACTTCTGACAAAAGATGATGCTTCCATCCTCCTGTTACAGTCCACATCATGTTTTTCTAACTCGGCCTGAAGACCAGACACATCTTTTGGATCTGGCACCAAGTAGGGAGGTTGGGGAGGGATCTGTGCACACAGACACTCAACTCTGTCTGGGTGCACATACGTAACTTAATGAATGTAAAATTTAAAACACTTTTCAGACTTTATTTTTAATTAAAGCAAAACAAATGTAAGCGTCAATGACTCGGTGTGGAGTGCTCCCCCTTTTCACCCTCTGAGGCAGAAGATTGTGGGTCTGCGTTTCACTCCAGGGACTCTAGTCCCATAACCTACTCTGACACTCCGAGTGCCAGTGCTGAGGGTGTGCTGCACGGTCAGAGGCATCGCCATTCAGCTGAGGCATTAAACTGAGGCCCTGTCTGTCATCTCTGGGGGGAAAAAAAAATATTTCCCCAGGACTATTTTGAAGACGAGCAGGGGTATTCTCTCCAGTATCATGGCCACTATTTATTTCTCAACCAACACCTGAAGCAGATAACCTGGTTGTTATCACATTGCTTGTGGAATCTTGCTGTGCACAAATTAGCTGCTTTGTTTACAACATTGCAACAGTGCCGACATTTGGGAGAATTAGGATGTTCTGAGGTCCTGTAGGGTTGCATGGCAATGCAGTTTTATTTTCTTCCCCTCTGCAAGGGGCAGCTTTGTTTTATGATAGGGCATCAACACATTACCATGTTCAGTAAAGATGTAGAGAGGGGCACAGTTTCATGTTGGGAAGTATATTTGCAGCATCTTAAATTGTTCAGAATACATGATCTGGTGGCCACCGTTCGATGGGACACTATAAAAGCGACAGGAATAAATAAAGCACCTTCGACACATAAAACATTCCAAGGTGCTTCACGAGAGGTAATTGACTGTGAGCCACCTCAGCAGATACTGGGACCGACGACCAAAAATCATGGTCAAAGGAGGGAAGAGAGGCCAGGAAGTTGAGGGAGCTTGTAGCCCCAGGCAACTGGGGGCACAGCGGCCAATGGTGGAGCGATGGCAGTGCCCAAGGGGCCAGAATTCCAAGGAGGGCAGAGAGCTATAGGACTGGAGAAGGCTGTACTTAACAGACATGCGGCCAGGGGAGGATTTGATAACCGGGATGAGAATGTTAAAATCAAGGCATTGCCATGTGGAGTGCTGGTGTGGATTAGGTTAGGGACAGTAGAGTTTTGGATGAGCTGAAGTTTGGAGGTATCATGAAGTGGGTGGGGGCCAGCAGAGCATTGGAATAGTCAAATCTGAAGATGACTCGAGGGTCTGGATGAGGATTTCAGCAGCGTCTGAGCTGGAACAGGGCTGAGACAGGCGATGTTGGTAACTTCAGATGAGCAACCTCTCGAATTCCCAGTCTCTGGAATCACGTACCATGGTTCCTGCATATGTGTGTGTTCTCTGCTGGGATTGGTGAAACTCTCTTACTTTCGCAGTGTCATTGTGAAGTTGACGGGAGATCTCACCATGTCCTTCCCAACGGGAATAGTTCGGATCTTCAGTGGGAATCCGTCCCCAGCCGTCATCAGCTTCAGGCTTTTGAATGCCAACCGGATTGCGCAGTTTCTGCCCAACTCTCAATTGCTGTACAGGTGAGAATCGGGAAGCCTGGATTGAGCCGACAGGTCAGTGTCTGGGTGGCTCGATTCTGGATACCCTTTAATGAAAAAACTAAATGGAACACTTGCAAGTGTCTGACAAAGGGAAGACCCATGAGTCACGAAGAGAGTTTCCCTAATGGTGAGAGGCTAGCAACTTTGGTGAAAATTTGGCTATTGAGGCACACAAACTCCCAAAAGATGGTGGTTAAATACAAAGTGGATAGATACAAAATGAGAATTTGGTGCCGTTCTGGGCTCCATATTATTTTTAAAAAGGATCTGGAGGGAAAAATGATTTACAAGGATAACAGTAGAACTTTTGGGAAAGATTGAGAGGCTTCTTCTGTAGAAAAAGAGGAGGCTGGGGAGTGACCAATTGCATCTTTAAAATTATGAAAGGGAGGGCAGCACGGTGGCGCAGTGGGTTAACACTGCAGCCTCACGGCGCCGAGGTCCCAGGTTCGATCCCGGCTCTGGGTCACTGTGGAGTTTGCCCATTCTCCCTCTGTTTGCGTGGATTTCGACCCCGCAACCCGAAGGTGTGCAGGGTAGGTAGATTGGCCGTGCTAAATTGCCCCTTGATTGGAAAAATGAATTGGGTACTCTAAATTTATAAAAAAAGAGAAAGAAAAATTGTGAAAGGCTTCACAAAATAGATATGGAGTAATTATTTTCACTGTCGGGGAGACCAGAGCTGGAGGCCATCGATATCAGATGGTCACAGGAATTCAGGAGAAACTCCTTTAGCCAGGGCGGTAAGAATAATAATAATATCATTATTGTTATAATAATCTTTATTGTCACAAATAAGTTTACATTGAAGTTACTGTGAAAAGCCCCTGGAATGTGGAACTCGCTATTATAGGGAGTAGTAGGAGGTTAGTGTGGGGCATAAGGACGAGCATAGACAAGTTGGGCCAAATGGTCTGTTTGTGTGCTGTAGATTTTTATGTCGAAAAGAATAATCAAAGAAGGAGGCTGGAATGGTGGCCTTTATTTTAAGGCAGCTGGAAAGCAAGGAAAGGAAAATGAGACTTGCGTTGCACAGTTATTTGGTCAGATCCTCACTGGAGGTGGCAATGAACTCTGGGTCCAGCACCTTGGAGAAGAAATAGTGGTGGGATGGGGTTTGCTGGGTAAGTTCACCACAGAGATATTGGGTTCTAATTAAGGTATTTAAAGTGATAAAGGAGTTTTTTTTTAAGAAACTTAAGAGTACCCCATTATTGTTTTCCCATTAAGGGGCAATTTAGCGTGGCCAATCCACTTACCCTCCACATCTTTGGGTTGTGATGATGAGACCCGCACAAACACAGGGAGAATGTACAAACTCCACACGGACAGTGACCCAGGTGACCGAATCGAACCCGGGTCCTCAGCGCCATGAGGCAGCACTGCTAACCATTGCACCACCGTGCTGCCCCATGATAAAGGAGTTAATAGGGTCAATAGCGAGATATTATTTCCTTGAGGGGGAGGGGAGTCGAGGACAAGGGGACAGATTCTTAAAACTGGTGCCAAGTTGTTCAGGGGTGATGTCAGGAAGGGCATCTTCACACCGGGTTGGGAATCTCGAAGTCTTCTGGAAAAGCTCGAGGTCAAATAGAGCTTTTGAGAATGAGATTTATTTTTGTTGGGGGATGTGGAGCAATGGCAGGAGAATTGGATTGAGCAGAAGACCAGGGCTGACCTAATTAAATAGTGGAACAGACTCCAGGGAATAGAATCCCTACAGTGCAGAAGGAGGCCAATCGGCCCATCGAGTCGGCACTGACTCTCTGAAAGAGCACCCTACCTAGATCTACTTCCCCTATTCCCGTAACCCCACTTAACCTGCACATCTGTGGACACTAAGGGGCAGTTTTAGCATAGCCAAACCACTTAACCTGCACTCCTTTGGACTATGGGGAGAACATGCAAACTCCATACATAGTCGCCCAAGGCCGGAATTGAATCCGGATCCGTGGTGCTATGATGCAGCAGTGCTAACCACTCTGCTGCCACTTGAAGAGCTTAATGGCCTCCTGCCATCCTTGTTGTGCATATTGCTTCAAACACTGGGAGGAAAGCCTGTCACCAGGAAAGGAGTTGCTATCTGATGAGGTATGGCTGGGCTCTTTACTCAGGGTGAGGGGTGGGAAGAGCATCAGGAAGTCTTCAGGGACTGAAGATGTAGAGCTTCAAGGGTGAAAGATTCCGCTGCCTATTTCCAGCAGGCAGGATGTTTCTGCTGGAGCTGTGATGTGTCTCTCAGTTTCAGCTTGCCTGTAATCTAACTCTGGTATCTCTCATGCAGTGATCCATCACAGAGTGATTGTGATGTGAAAGATTTCTGGCTGAACATGCCCAATCTCACAGCCCAGCTCCAGAAACAAGCCAAGCAGAACCCCAACGCCTCCTATTTCAACATCAGTCTCCTCAAGTACCAGGTACAGATGAGGGAAATGAAAATGAAAATGAAATGAAAATGAAATGAATGAAAATGAAAAATGAAAATGAAAAATGAAAATCGCTTATTGTCACAAGTAGGCTTCAATGAAGTTACTGTGAAAAGCCCCTAGTCGCCACATTCCGGCGCCTGTCCGGGGAGGCTGGTACGGGAATTGAACCGTGCTGCTGGCCTGCTTGGTCTGCTTTAAAAGCCAGCGATTTAGCTGAGTGAGCTAAACCAGCCCCAATGCTCTTGCAATGGACTTTGATTTATGTAGCACTTATCACATTGCAAATCTCTTCATGCAGAATAATTACTTTGTTGGGGAAGGGAAGTATTGAGGGGCAGTTGAGCCACAATCTATAGAATTATGGAGCAGACTTGAAGTGCCGAATGGCCAATGTTCCTATGATTGTTATGTGGCTAGTAGCACAGCAGGGGAGGAAGTGGCAGAGTGGTATTGTCACTGGACTAGTAATTCAGAGACCCAGAGTCATACTTTTGGGGACCCGGGTTCAAATCCCGCCATGGCAGATGGTGAAATTTGTATTCAATAAAAATTTGCAAATAAAAGTCAAAAGGCAATCATAAAACCATTGTCGGTTGTCGTAAAAACCCATCTGGTTCAGTAATGTCCTTTAGGGAAGGAAATCTGCCGTCCTTACCTGGTCTGGCCTCCACGTGACTCCAGATCCACAGAAATATGCTGACTCTTAAATGCCCTCAGGAATGGGCAATAAATGCTGGCCCAGCCAGAGACGCCCACATCCCATGAACAAACTTTTTTTAAAAATGTTTATTCCCTGTAAATCGATTGACCTGAATTTTCTTCATTCTTGGGATTGAGTGTCATTGGCCAGGCTGCCATTTCCTGCTCTTTCCTTCTTTAAAAAAAAAAATTTTTATTCAAATTTTTGCAGAATATCAACAAGGAAAAGACAGATTTTTTTTTTTACAAAGAACAGAAAGAACAGCCCCCCCCCCCCCCCCCCCCCCCCTACACAGCGGAAGAGATAAACTAACACCCATCATTCCCCCAAAACATCTACCCGTCCCTTCAATAGACAGGACAGAAACCCCCCCCGCGTATACACAGAAGAGGAAATGAATTAATGCCCAACATTGGCACAGAACAACTATGCCGGTCCCTTTAGTACAAAACAACAAAACATCCCCCCCCCCCCCCCCCCCCCTCCCTCCCTCCCGGGTTGCTGCTGCTGCTGGCCTGTTTCTATCGTTCTGCCAGGAAGTCCAGTAATGGCTGCCACCTCCTGAAAAACCCCTGCATCGATCCCCTTAGGGCAAATTTCACCTTCTCTAGCTTGAGAAACCCCGCCATGTCGTTGACCCAGGCCTCCACGCTTGGGGGCCTCGGGTCCTTCCACTGAAGAAGAATCCTCCGCCGGGCTACCAGGGATGCAAAGGCCAGAACACCGGCCTCTTTCGCCTCCTGCACTCCCGGCTCCTCCGCAACCCCAAATACTGCGAGCCCCCAGCCCGGATTGACCCTGGATCGTTCCACCCTCGTCAACATCCCTGCGACGCCCTTCCAAAATTCCCCCAATGCTGGACATGCCCAGAACATATGGGCATAATTTGCTGGGCTCCCAGAGCACCTAATACACCTGTCCTCACTCCCAAAGAACTGGCTCATCCTTGTCCCGGTCATGTGAGCCCTGTGCAGCACCTTAAACTGTATGAGGCCAAGCCTCGCACAAGAAGAGGAGGAGTTCACCCTCCCCAGGGCGTCCGCCCACGTCCCCCCCTCAATCTCCTCACCCAGGTCCTCCTCCCATTTACCCTTCAACTCGTCCATCTCCTGCATCACTTGGTACGCCGCCGAGATCCTCCCCTCCCCAACCCACACCCCCGAGAGCACCCTGTCCTGGACCCCACGCGGCGGCAGCAGAGGGAACCCCGCCACCTGCCGCCTGACAAACGCCCTCACTTGCATGTACCGAAAGGTGTTCCCCGGGGGGAGCCCGAACTTCCTCTCCAGCTCACCCAGGCTCGCAAATTTCCCGTCTATAAACAGGTCCCCCAACCTCCTGATACCTGCCCTGTGCCAACTCAGGAACCCGCCATCAATTCTCCCCGGAACAAACCAGCGGTTCCCCCGTGTCGGGGATCCCATCGAGGCCCCCACCTCCCCCCTATGCCGCCTCCATTACCTCCAAATTTTGAGGGTAGCCACCACCACCGGGCTCGTGGTATGCCTCATTGGAGGGAATGGCAGCGGCGCCGTCACCAGCGCCTCCAGGCTTTCCTGCTCTTTCCTAATTGTTGTGGTAAAATTGAGGGACTTGCTAGATTACACATGAGGAGATTTAAGAATCAGTCGCATTGATGTGGGGCTGGAGTCATTTACAAACCCAGACTGAGTCAGGATGCGAGGCTTCCTTAGTAAAGGACAGCAGTGTGACTGGTCTGGCTTTTCAATCGGGCAGCTTCATGATCACCCTTAACTGAGACCAGCTTTTCACATAGATTCTCATGCCTGCATCTCCTCTGCCCACACACCTCACTGTGCCTTTTGCTGGTCCTTTTCCCCCCCACCCTTGCCCCCAAAGCCACTTCGCTCCATTCAGTTGCCAGAAATAACTGCTCGAGAACAGAAAACGGCAGAGATTCTACAAGCGTTTCAATCCCACGACACAACAGGTCTGAATGGCTTCCTTGTGAACTGTAAATGTGTGTTGGATTTCCAACCCCAGATTGGGGAGGGAGGTGAACGGGGGAGAAGGAGAACGAAGGGATGATGGAGGGGAAAGGAGGAGAGGAAGACAAAGTTGCTTGTGTGTGGGTCTTCAGCATGGAGCAGAGCAGTGGCAATTCTGTGAAGAGTGTCTGGCCACCTCACCACGATGGCTGTGCTGTGCTTTTTCTGTAGGTTTCCACTCTGGACTGTCCGGCTGTCCCCTTGAAAGTTGCTGCTCGCTGGAAATGCGAGTCCAGTTACACCGAGGTCACCATGGATTACGAGTATGACACCGAAACCGCGGCGACGGCGCTGAGGAACCTACATGCCTTGGTACCACTGGAAGGAGTTGTCAGTGACGTCCAGTCACAGCCCACCGCTGTCTGGTGAGATGCCAGAAACTGGGATGCTGGTTGTGAGGTTGCTGGGCGAGGGAGAGTAGGGGGTGCGGAGTGAGTGGCCAGTGACATTCCTCCACTTGGCCAGTGTTGGATGGTTTGAGCCCCTCCCTCCACCCCAGAGAGGGCACTTGCCCTTCCTTTTTACCCAAAAGCTATTCATGATTCGGGGTGAGGCCTCACAATACTCTCAAGTGACACTTTGGTAACTCGTGTTTTAAATAACACCTTTAATGAATAAAAAAAATCCAAAATCAGACACATTCTGCATGTGAAGGGAGATTAGGATAGATGAGGTTGGTGTTTGGAGTGAGGCTGTGGGATTTCCCGAGGGAATTCTGGACCGTGGGGCTCCGATGCAGCCGCCAATGATGGAGCAAGGAGAATCCTGAAGCTTTGAAAAGCTGGTCAGTAGCTGACTCTCTACTTCTCTTCCCGAAGGAATTCCAAACAGAAGAGGCTGTGGTGGAAGCTTCCGGATATCTGCAACCAGTCAGGAACCGAAGGTAAATTTGCTGGAATGGATGAAGCAAACCCATTCCCTTCACCATTAACATTGCCGTAAGCTCCCTGGGTGGCAGGTTGGGTACAGATACCTGGATCGATGTTAAACCCTTTGTTCCTGCTTTCCACAACCAGCCCCCCCCCCCCCCCCCACCCCGGTCGGCTGGCAGAATGGATGGACGGGTATTGAAGTCATACAGAATGGCTACAAACCAAAACCATTGAGCTCTCTCTCCCACCTGGTTCTAGTTGAAATGTAAAAGTAGGCCCTGAACTCCTCAGTGCTACTAAATGATTTCAAACCTGCTCTGGAGAGGATTGTTGGCGAGACCGTGCTGAGTGACGTGGGGGGGGGGGGGGTCTTTGCAGACACAAGTGGAGCTTGCAGATCCACTACCCCCTCCGCCCGGCGTGTCCCCTCCTCGCTCCGTGTTGCCACCTCCCTTCCACACTGATTCCCAGATCACCTGTGAATACACCTGTTACAGAGCATCATTTTGATTTCAGAGTGTCCTTATAAGCCTTTCTCCTTCGTAATTGTCTTACTGACGTCTGTTGAGGGTTCTGAGCATGTGCAGGTTTTGGCAGGCTTTTCCAGTCTGCAGGAGGGTGACCTGTAAGCAAGATATGTTTTACTACTGCTCCTGTTTCCTAGTTATTACTGTTAGCCACCGTTATTTATTTCTATAAAGAAGTTCCTCCTTTTAAACAACGCATTCTACTAGCTCCTTTTGTGGTCTCAAGTAACCGCATCGTTTTGGCGACAAGGAGAAAACAAGAAAAGAAAAAATATTTTTTGATGTTCGGTGTGACACGAGGTTACATTCTCCAGTGAGTAGCTAGTTTTTCATCGTGGGTTTATTCAACAGAATTTCAAGTTAGCAGCACCATGGCTATGTTTGGAGCGGTCAGTGAATTTGATGAGAGAAGCAAGGACTGGGCAGAATAAATGGCGAAGTTGGAGCATTCTGTTTTAGCAAATGGAATAGAAGGTTGGGCAAAAACAGCGTACGATTCTCCTGAGTATGTGTGGGGAGAAGACTTCTAAGCTGACGAGGGATCTGGCCACGCCACAGAAGCCAGGAGAGATTTATTTGCAGATTTTGTTGCTCTGGTCGGGAATCACCATGACCCGAAGCCCTCTGTGATTAGTTCAAAGATTCAAATTTCATAACCGTTTTTGAAAAGCAGGTTAATCAGTAACTAACACTGTGGCGGAATTACACCAGTTTTCTGAACACTGAGTTCGGAGTAGTTGAAATGCTCAACAGATGGACAGGTCTGCGGCATTAACGAGGATAGCATTCAGCATTGGTTGTTGGATGAAACCACACTGACGTTAAAAAGGCTCAGGAAATTTCATGGGGCATGGAAATGGCTTCCAGTAATGCCAAAAATATTCAGAAATCTAATGTTGGCGCACAGGTAGGACGCTGCATCAAATGAAGAGAGATTTTCTTACCATCCCGGTCCAAACCCCAACCGTTGCTAAGATACTGGACAGAAACCCCAATATTTTATTTCATTTGTAAGACCGTAAGGAAAGGATACTTTGCTCCAGGAATGATTCCCACAAATAGGGATTTGGTAATATCAAAACAAACTTTATTACCAACACTGCATTAAATTACTTTTAACATCATAAAGACCATAGCTTATAATTACTTGTTAAACAATGCTCAACAATACAATGAAACAATAACTCCTAACTGCTATCTTTATCTCTACTCAGGGCAGCACGGTGGCCTAGTGGTTAGCACAACCGCCTCACGGCGCTGAGGTCCCAGGTTCGATCCCGGCTCTGGGTCACTGTCCGTGTGGAGTTTGCACATTCTCCCCGTGTCTGCGTGGGTTTCGCCCCCACAAACCAAAAATGTGCAGAGTAGGTGGATTGGCCACGCTAAAGTGCCCCTTAATTGGAAAAAATAATTGGGTAATCTAAATTTATAAAAAAAAAAAAAAAAAAAATCTTTATCTCTACTCCAACAACACCCATCTCCGGTCAAAATCCATTTTAAATTAGGCTAGCAGACCCTGGAATACCTGTTTAATAGCGATGTCTTGGATGCCTTGCTTTGAGAAAGAGATATCCTTCAGGAACCAGCTTGCAGATTCTTGCTTGTCTCAAACTACTGTTTAACCTACCAGTCTTTGAGGAAGTGCTCCAGTCCGGTTCACAGACAAATCTTTAACTCGCTGCTCCTGTTCACAGACAGATCGAAACTATGTTATCAGAGAAGCTGCTTGTCTGTCCACACTCCAATCTAAAACTGAAACCTCAACACCCTGACGGCTTCAGCCCCTGGCAGCTGCAGCTTACTAAGCTAAGCACGATGTCTCGATTTGTCTACTCCCCTGGAAACCCTCTTTACATAAATAAAATTCATTAACCCAACTTACTCCAGCCGAGGTTATCCTTTGGACGTACGCCGCAGAGTCCATACCTTTGCTCTGGGAAGTCCATATTGTGTATAATAGTCAAGAAGCATGGGCACGCCTCCTTTTGGTCAAAGGGTGGGAGCCGGGTTTTCTAGGGCAGGACTGACTGAGCAAAATTCCATTGAAGTGGGATGAGATCAAACACACGAGGGTGACCAAGGATGTTGTTACGAGGTATCCGGACGTGGCACTACTGCAAAGTTGTAGATAGATCCTCCGGCTACTCCTCGGCTTTTTCAAGCCCTATGCCAGGGGTTTTCAAACTCCGAATCGGGGGCGGTTTTGGGAGGGTCGCAGCGCTCAGTCGCGGCGTTCGCGATCGCGGGAGGGGCGCCCGGCTGCCGCGACCAGCCTTCAAAAAGGTCGGCAGTGATGGACTTTTCAGATTGCCGGCCATCAGATGTCCCAGGCCGGTTCTTTACTCGGAGAGTGGTTAGGTTGTGGAATGGACTGCCTGCTGTGATAGTGGAGTCGGACACTTTAGGAACTTTCAAGCGGTTATTGGATAGGCACATGGAGCACACCACAATGACGGGGAGTGGGATAGCTTGATTTTGGTTTCGGACAATGCTCGGCACCGCATCGAGGGCCGAAGGGCCTGTTCTGTGCTGTACTGTTCTATGTTCTATATCTCGCACATGCGTGCCAGATGAAGCAGTGCGTAGGCCCGGTGCCCGGTGGGATATACAGCCTCGTGATGCCAGTGCGCAGGCCCGGTGCCCGGTGGGATATACAGCCTCGTGATGCCAGTGCGCAGGCCCGGTGCCCGGTGCCCGGTGGGATATACAGCCTCGTGATGCCAGTGCGCTGTCCAGGGTCAGTTTCTTTTCAGAAAATGACAGAGTCCTCCCACCGGATGCGGCAGCAAAGAGCAGGTCATGCACCCCGTACGCTGACATCACGTGTTCTGGGCGCAAGAGATTCTTCCATTTTGCAGCTGGTGTGAGCTCCAGGGCCTCTGGTGAACAACCCATGAAGAAGAAGCTGAAAACAGGAACACAGCAGCATAAAGATGATTATTTGAGGTGTGGGTTAATAATTCTTTCACTGCAAATCAGGATTCAAAGTTCATGTGTGCTACATGCAGGGAAGCACTGGCAAATGAAAGTTTAAAACCCACAAAACCTCAAAGATATTTGAAGACTAAAAATGGTGAGTTAGAGGACGAACCTCTTTAGTTTTCAACGAATGCAGTGAGATCTCAAATCGTCAGCGAAAGTCATTTTCAGATATGTAATGTTAAATAACAAAGCAAGTGAGATCACGAGGACCAAGCAGGCTCGCCTGTCACATTAAAGGTAAGTGAAAATGGTGAGTTGCAAAGTTCGGCTGGCTGGCTGGGTCACGAAGGTCGGCCGGTGGGTCCCGAAGGCTGGCCGATTGGTAAAAAAATGGGCACGGGACAAAACCATTTGAAAAACGGTGCCCTATGCTATGAGAAGGAAGGTGGAGGTGGAGTTGGAGCGGCTGCAAAGGTTTGGAGTCATCAAGCTTTATTCAGTTCTCTTGTTGGGTAGCCCCAATCATCCCTGTCCTTTAAAAGTTATGGCACGGTGGGCTTGCATAGCCACTACATGCTCCCCATTAACCAGCTTTCCAAGTTAGATGATTATTCATTATCTAGGAGGGGAAGATTTGCTTCCAACTCAGCAGGAGACGAGACGCTTTCAAAACTGGACATGAGTCAGGCATGTCAACTACTCTTGTTCGAGGAAGATTCCAAGCAGTACGTCACCAACGCTCATAAATAGCGTTGTTCAAGTACAATCGTTTGTTTTTTGGCGTAACCTCCAGTCTAGCGATCTTTTAAAGGACGATGGACACCCTGTTGCAGGGGATTCCTCAGCTGGCAGTCTACTTTGATGACATCTTAATTGCAGAGAGGACTTGAGCAATCTTGATCAAGTGTGAAAAAAGGTTTTCCGAGACGGGACTGGATCTGAAGAGGAGCTCACAGAATCACTGCACACGGCTTGCCTCCTACGGAGGGGAAAATTCGAGCTATTTAGGAAGGTACCCGAGCTCGGGTCATTTTTGGGCTTGGTAAACTATTACGGAATGTTTATTGCCAGACCTGTCAACAGTGTTGGCTGCACTGTACCTACTTCTGCACAAAGAAACCAAATTTGGGAGTACGTACAGAAGAAGGCTTTATGTGAAAGTGCTGCTGCAATTGGCTAATCTGCTGGTCCATTTTGATCCAGACAGGAAACTTATCCCGTCATGTGATGCTTCGCCCGACAGTGTGGAGGCGGTACTTTCTCATTTAATGGAGGATGGTTCCAAAAAAAAAACCCATCGGTTTTGCATCTGACGAAGGCTGAAAAGGGATATTCACAGTTGGACAAAGAGGGACTAGCTACTAGCTATCGTGCCAACCACAAGCCACTGATGAGTCTGAGTCAAAATGTATTCCTCCCATGGCCTCAGCAAGAGTACAGTGGAAAGCAGAAGGGGGGGGGCATGACTATGACGCCAAAGGGAGGCAGTTCAAACCCGATGATCGGGATTACATCAGGAACTTAAGTCGTAACTAGAGGTGGTTACCGGGAATAATTTTAAACCAAAGTGATCCAGTATTTTGGGTCATGAGATTGCAACACGGAAGAGTCGTTCGCAGATACCAAGACCATTTATGTTATGACTCAGTCAGAAGCCACGACAGCCAACATGGCAGAGGGTAATGCTGTTGTGGGCATTCACCAGGACGTGGTCCCGGTGTTTCCAGGTTTGCCGGCTGACTCAGCTGGGGGAATGGAAGAGGAATGTTCATGTACAAATTCTCAATCTACCTCTTCACCTATGATTCCAGATCAATTGTTACAAGATTCACCAGCGCTATTGTGTAGGTTGCAACACAATCACAAAGCTCCTGACAGAATTTCGTATTGTTAACCCATTACTTCAGTGTCATTTTTGAGTACAGAACGATCTTGTCAGCCTTTCCCTTTTGTAATACTTTTACTGGCGTCTGTTGAGGGTTCTGAGCATATGTGGGTTTTTCAGTTTGCAAAAGGGGGATCTATAAACAAGACCTGTTTTACTACAGCTCCTGTTTTCAGAGTTATTACTGTTAGTACAGTTCTGCTGAGGTACTGTTAAACTTCCCTATTTATTTATATAACAAAGTTTCTTCTATTAAACAGCACATTTGACTACCTGCTCTGTGGTCTCCAGTTACCACAACACTCTTCCCCTGTCTGCACTGCGGTGGGTGTCGAGACAAGATATAGCTTTCATAGGTTTGATTCCAGTTTAGAGATCTGTGAAATGGAGTCTGGGGTCCTGTGTATACATACATTTGAAATATATATATTTTAATCAAAACAATTTTCAATATACTAATAATAATCATCTTTATTATTGTCACACGTAGCTTCCATTATCACTGCAATGAAGTTACTGTGAAAATCCGCTAGTCGCCACACTTCGATGCCTGTTCGGGAACACAAAAGGAGGATTCAGAATGTCCAATTCACCCTAACGAGCACGTCTTTCCAGACATGTGGGAGAAAACCAGAGCATCTGGAGGAAACCCACGCAGACATGGGGAGAAAGTGCAAACTCCGCACAAACAGTGACCCAAGCGAGAATCAAACCTGGGACCCTGGCACTGTGAAGCAACTGTGTTAACCACTGTGCTACCGTGCCGCCCATAGAAACCCAACAACAATACAACCAACCCCAACCTCATTTTATTAACAAAATACACTCACCCAGTCCACCCCTGAAAGAAAACAAACCCTTCAACCCCCAACCCAATTTAAAAAGATGCCCCCCGCCCCCAACAGCTGACGGTAACCAGTTCCCTGAAAAAGGAAATGTAAGGTTTCCACCTTGAGTCGAACTCTTCCACCGACCATCCTGAGGTACAGAAATGTCATCAGGTCTCCCAGCCAAGCCTAGGCCGTGGGTGGCACCGGGGACCTCCACCCAAGCAGTACCTGCCTCCGGGTTATTAGCGATGTGAAGGCTAAGACGTCCGCCTCCGCCCCCATCTGCAGCACCGGCGAGTCTGACAGTTCCAGCTGAGCGCCCAAAATCGTATCAAAAAAAAAAGGAGACCCAGAAACTGATGAGCTTGGGGCAAGACCAAAGCATGTGCATGTGATTTGCTGGTCCCCGTAAAGATGCATTTTTAATGAGGTTTTACGACACGTGAAGAGATGGGTTATCAAGGGGTTAATAGTTTAGGGAAGTTAAAATAAAATAAAAATGCGAAGTAGAAAATCTGCCGTTGCCTAGCAACACGGAATCAGAGAGACTCGGAGTTGGGAGAGACGGAAAGGTAGATTTTAGTTCAGATGTAGTGGGTGAAGTCTCGGTCTCTGTCCAGCTGGACATAATGCCAGACTGTTAAGAAACTGGTATGTATTGCTCTCGAGTGCATTTTCTGGATTACTCAAGGGAGTACTAATTCTGGCAGTACTTCTAACACATGTTCAGAAGTCTATAGGAAAAGAACCGTCTTTGAAACTGAACCGCCTCTACCTTTGGTGTAGAATTTTTAAAAAATATATAAATTTAGAACACCCAATTCATTTTTTCCAATTAAAGAGCAATTAAAAAAATTTTTTTTTTAAATTTAGAGTACCCAATTATTTTTTTCCAATTAAGGGGCAATTTAACACGGCCAATCCACCTACCCTGCACATCTTTGGGTTGTCGGGGCGAAACCCACGCAAACACGGGAAAAATGTGCAAACTCCACACGGATTGTGACCCAGAGCGGGGATGGAACCTGGGACCTCGGCACCATGAGGCAGAAGTGCTGACCACTGTGCCACCCACTGTGCTGCCCTTCCATTGGTGTAGAAATAATGGTACCTCCTTCGTTCAAGTGTTGGATCTGTAGGAGATAGCACGACTTTAAATCATTTGTCTTGGTGCCTGTGTTGAAACCTTTCCAACTTTGTCTACAATTATGTTTCTTCAATAAATGTTTTATCATTTTGTAAAGAGAAGACTCCTGTGTAAAGAGAAGACTCCTGTGAATCTGTTCAGTGACTACCCTCCACTGTTTAAAAAATAATGTTCTATCAAGCCAGGTTCCAGAGATCGGACTTGTCCAGCAATAACAACAGCGGGGATCGGGGAAGAAAACCCATAATTCCAAGGGGTGGGTGTCGCTGGCAATACAGAGTTTATTGACGATCCATTATTGCCCTGAGAAGGCTTCCTGTTCTTTATTTTGCTGTTTGTACTAGGGTTATTCTTCCTTTGCACCAGTGAATTTGTACTATCTGTTGATCTGGTGTCCATGCCACTCGAGTGGCGAGTGTGGGTTGTCGCTTGTTCACAATAAAATTCTGCTGTGCTCTCCCTGCCTGTAAACTGTAGCTAACATCTCTCTCTGGCTCCTGCAGGCAAAGGTTTCCTTCATGCGAGCTGGGAGGTAGCTGATGGCCCCAGTAAGCCTTCACCCCTGGCTCTGCAGTTTACGAGCGAGGGCAGTACGATGTCTGGCACTGATATTTGTCTGGTTGGAGGTGGATACAGACTCTCGCTGGTAAAGAAGAAATTAGTTACAGGTAAAGAGTTTCCAGATGTTGAATGATTGAAATTGAGAAATACGTTTATTATGCGTATGGAACCTTCACTGAGAGTAAATCTGCGACGCTGTACATTGCGCCCACTGGAGTGAACAATTGGATAATACTCATTTACTTTGTTGTCGCTACCAATTAGTGCTGTTGCTAATTTTGCCTTTTGCTTTCCCTGTCTAGGCAAGTACTTTGCCGGATGCTAGTGAGGAATTCTCCCACTGGACGAAGACGTGCGTGCGTGTGTGTGTAGTCGATTCACTGTGTCCATCTGGGGATTGTTTGAGAGATTCCACTGTTTTGAGTGGTTACAGACTCTTGATGTATCTAACATTTTACCTCAATCACTCTGATTTGGTCTGTGATTTGTTTTTTTTTATAAATCTCCGTATCGAGCACGTTTCTACGCTCCATGTCCACAAATGGGGAAAACCTTTCAACCAAACTCCACCCGTGGTTGAAGATTTTGAATTTCCGTGTTTCCATTCCGAGTTTGGTCCAAGCTGTTTCCCCAATGGAACTTGCAAACCGGTACAGAGAGAACCAGTAAATTGCTCTTCTCCTCGAACTGGCTTTGATGCAAAGTTGTCCCCCTTGCTCTTATTGCACTTATTGTTAGCTATTCCCAACAGAATTCCGGATAATGGGAGTCTCTGCAATCTTTTTGGTTTGTGGAACATTTTGAGAACTTTTATTTTATTTTGTAGCCATTTTGGAGTTGACTGGAAGGTGTGACGTTTATGTAAACACAACCAATCCCAGCTCAGCCTCCTTGCCTAATACTGGTGGCTTGAAGAATGTGATTGAGACTCGAGATGCACCTTCCCTCCTCCTTCAGGCTGCGAACTGTCGCCAGATTTTCCAGGGAGAGCTCATCCTTTGAGGAGTGACCAAGATGGTTGAAACCACTGAAGAATTATAGAGTCTCCAGGAATGTCTGAGACTCGCAGGCAGCTGATCAGATGAATTTGTTCATTTTTAATTTTCACAATTGCATGCAATTTTTTTTTTTCCTTCTGTTATTTGCTGCTGGGTTATTTATTTTTATTAATTGCTGAAGGTTCCAGGAGGGTTGGAAAGCCCTACTCCCTCTTCGTGAATGAGCTTGGGGGGAGAGTTATTTTGGCTTCAAAGAGCTGGGAATTCTGGATGGAACTGAACTGCACTCTGTGGAATCAGTTGTGGATTTTTCTATTTGATGCTTTTTAATCAGTGTCATATTTTCAGGTTGAACAATTGTATCCAAACAGAAGAGTTTAAACTGGTCGAAACTAACTCTCTTCAATGTGTGGCTGATGCAGTTTGCCTGTGGGCCAGGCGAGGTGAATGCTCAGTACTAGAAAACGGATCCTTCCTGAAGCTGCAGTCAGCTTCATCCTGATCACGATTCATTGATCCTTTCCAGAAACATCACTGTACAGTGCCTTTTCAGACAGCATTGGGTGCAATGCCTTGATAGTTGAGTCTTGTTACGACTTACTGCTTTGATCTGTGGTTGACTAATGGACACTGGATCAAAATACAAGGGCAGCAAGTCTGTACCTGAACCTCAGTGAGAGTCAGCACCTTCAGGAGAGGAGAGGGGGACCCGGACCCCAGTGAGAGTCAGCACCTTCAGGTGAGGAGGGGGACCCTGTACCCCAGTGAGAGTCAGCACCTTCAGGAGAGGAGATAGGGACCCGGACCCCAGTGAGAGTCAGCACCTTCAGGTGAGGAGGGGGACCCTGTACCCCAGTGAGAGTCAGCACCTTCAGGAGAGGAGAGGAACCCTGTAACCCAGTGAGAGTCAGCACCTTCAGGAGAGGAGGGGGACCCGTACCCCATGACAGTCAACACCTCCAGGAGAGGGATGGGGACCCTGTACCCTAGTGACAGTCAATACCTTCAGGAGAGGAGGGGGACCCGTACCCCAGTGAGAGTCAGCACCTTCAGGAGAGCAAGTGAAAGAAAACCTGCCTGCGTAGATACTTCCAGGGTCTCTGGCCTATACATTGTCATTCCTGTAGTCTAGATTTTAACTTTCTGTTGTAAAATATCTCTCTACATTGTAGAAAAGAATGTTCAGCTGGGTTGAAACACTGGATTTCTAACTTGTCAATTTGGAAGATCTGGAATAATTGTCGCTTAAGAGGCCCGCATTTGTTACTCGGGTAGATTTCAAGGTTCTTGTAGTCTGTGAAGGCCAGTGTTCAAGTAATCAAATCATTAACTATTAATCAGACTGACTGGGATAGGCTGTGGGGAAGTTTGGAGTTGCCAGCCCTCCTGAATTGAGACTTGATATTTGGCACTTGGTTTTCCCCAGATTGGCTGGAATCTGAAAGATTGTTCTGTTCACATGAACACTACAGATATTGGAGAAAGGGTCTTGATGATCAAGAATTATTCAACCGGCTAAGGAATAGTCTGCTTGCTTTCCAAGTGATCAAAGGATGGGGCAACATGCCATCGGCAGGTCAGGTGACCAATAATGGGAGTGGGATGAGTGATTTGTGAAGAGAATTCCAGGATTATGTCCAGAGTTGACGGTCCTAGTTTGGGTCGATGGTGAATATTATCCAGAGGCTGCCTAAGGCTAATGAAGGAAATTTCTGAATGTAAAAATATTTTTGTCTGCCTTATTGGCAAAATGACAATTGGGATTTGAGGCAGAACAGTGTGTCTAAAGGAGCTTTTAAGGTCTGAGGTAGGACGGAGACATTATAGGCCCACAAACCCTTGCTATGCCAGCTATTGCTTACTCAGGCTGAGGCCTGCCCTGAGGCTGGGGGTTACCAACTCTCACCTGCCGTGTTCCTGAAGGTTTAATCACCTGACCTCCCACGTTGAACCATCCAATCGCACACACTCTACATGGGCTCTAGGAGATTGAAAAGGAAGCAGACAGACTATTTGTTAGCCAGTTAGAAAAATCTTCAAACAGATTTTTCCAAACCTCCAGTATTTTTGTAAATAATAAATGATTTTGATCAAAACAAACTGCACATGAGTGACATTTCTGACTCATTGGTATTTACTCCCCTCTGTGCCCTCACTTGATCTTCAATTCTGGTCGACTCCGGGCCAATCTTGGAGGGTTGGGAACTTTATTGTTGATGGAGATTGTTTTATTTTTCTCCAGTCTAATCCCAGAGGAGAGTTATTTGTACTTTTGCACTGTTACCTGGATTTGCTGCATTGCCCCGAAAAGCCACTTGTGAGAAAATGGGAATGAAAGTTGCACTTAATCCTGACTCTCTCTCTCTCTTCCTCGTGCCTGCTGCATGGTGTGGGAGGTGAAGGTTGGGTTTCGAGGGGTTGTTTCACCAGGTTGAGGATTTTGCCCAGTTGACAGTACAGCATTGGACAAAATTCGAGGGCTGTTTTAGCTTTCAGACCCATGCCTTTGGCACCGCCAGGAAGCCTTTGTTGTCTAGGCCCTTCAATTATTTAAGTCCTGATACAGCGTCATCCAGTCTTTTTTGGGTATATTAATCCAGGTGTCTGTTCAGGAGTTGGGGCAACACTGCTGGCCTCTTGAAAAGAGTTTTATTCAAGGTAATGTTTTCTTTCAATTTACACAATGGAAAATGGCTTTGTTGTGATGTTATAACCTGAGAGTTTTGTGATGTAAGCAGGGAACTGATGCTGTTGCAGTGTGTGGCTGTTCCCCCACGCTTTATATTATTGGATGGTCTGGAACCTAAGAGAAATATCTTTGATTTGTATTATTAAATGTATAAACACCTGAAAACTAGCCAGGACTACTTTTTCCGAATTAGCCTTCGCTTTGATATGGGTTTTTTTTTTTTTGCTTTTCCGTTTCTGTGTCTGACCCTGTTCAACGGGCCCCTTTCTCCTCTCTGCACCCAGCCCAGAGATCCAGGTGGGTTTGGAAACTGGAGGTCTGCAATGCTGAGGGGTCCGGGGGGGGAGGGGGGAGGTCCTGCTCAACGAGTTGTGTTTCTGTGAGAGTACTAATGGTGTTCAGTGTCCTGTAATGAGGTCCAGGCTGTACACTGGCCCAAGCAATAAAAACTGACCCCAAAACATCGCTGGCTCAGTGATCTTCATTCCGAGTGCAGGAGTCTCACTTGAGGGGGCCGTGTTGGCTGCTTGCTGAGTGTCATAGTCCCAGTGCTAAGATCCCTCCACTATTCATTCCCCCCCCCCCCCCCCCCCCCCGCTTTGTCTCCCACCCCTCCGCTTTGTCTCCCACCCCCCCCCCCCCCGCTTTGTCTCTCCTCTGTTTTGTCTCCCCCCCCGCTCTGTCCCCCTCCCTGCTCTGATGTCCCCCCCCGCCCTGTCGTCTCCCCCCCCCCGCTCTGTCGTCTCCCCCCCCTGCTATGTCGTCCCCCCCCCCTGCTCTATCGTCCCCCCCTGCTCTGCCGTCCCCCCCCTGCTCTGCCGTCCCCCCCCTGCTCTGTCGTCCCCCCCCTGCTCTGTCGTCCCCCCCCCCCTGCTCTGTCGTCCCCCCCCTGCTCTGTCGTCCCCCCCTGCTCTGTCGTCCCCCCCCTGCTCTGTCGTCCCCCCCTGCTCTGTCGTCCCCCCCTGCTCACGGTAGCATGGTGGTTAGCATCAATGCTTCACAGCTCCAGGGTCCCAGGTTCGATTCCCGGCTGGGTCACTGTCTGTGCGGAGTCTGCACGTCCTCCCCGTGTGCACATGGGTTTCCTCCGGGTGCTCCGGTTTCCTCCCACAGTCCAAAGATGTGCGGGTTAGGTGGATTGGCCATGCTAAATTGCCCGTAGTGTAAGGTTAATGGGGGGATTGTTGGGTTACGGGTATACCGGTTACGTGGGTTAAGTAGGGTGATCATTGCTCGGCACAACATCGAGGGCCGATGGGCCTGTTCTGTGCTGTACTGTTCTACGCTCTGTCGTCCCCCCCCTGCTCTGTCGTCCCCCCCCTGCTCTGTCGTCCCCCCCCCTGCTCTGTCGTCCCCCCCCTGCTCTGTCGTCCCCCCCCTGCTCTGTCGTCCCCCCCCTGCTCTGTCGTCCCCCCCCTGCTCTGTCGTCCCCCCCTGCTCTGTCGTCCCCCCCTGCTCTGTCGTCCCCCCCTGCTCTGTCGTCCCCCCCTGCTCTGTCGTCCCCCCCTGCTCTGTCGTCCCCCCCTGCTCTGTCGTCCCCCCCCGCTCTGTCGTCCCCCCCTGCTCTGTCGTCCCCCCCCTGCTCTGTCGTCCCCCCCTGCTCTGTCGTCCCCCCCTGCTCTGTCGTCCCCCCCTGCTCTGGTCGTCCCCCCCCGCTCTGTCGTCCCCCCCTGCTCTGTCGTCCCCCCCTGCTCTGTCGTCCCCCCCTGCTCTGTCGTCCCCCCCTGCTCTGTCGTCGTCCCCCCCTGCTCTGTCGTCGTCCCCCCCTGCTCTGTCGTCCCCCCCCGCTCTGTCGTCGTCCCCCCCCGCTCTGTCGTCGTCCCCCCCGCTCTGTCGTCGTCCCCCCCCCGCTCTGTCGTCGTCCCCCCCCGCTCTGTCGTCGTCCCCCCCCGCTCTGTCGTCGTCCCCCCCCGCTCTGTCGTCGTCCCCCCCCGCTCTGTCGTCGTCTCCCCCCCCGCTCTGTCTCCCCCCCCGCTCTGTCTCCCCCCCCGCTCTGTCTCCCCCCCCGCTCTGTCTCCCCCCCCGCTCTGTCGTCGTCCCCCCCCGCTCTGTCGTCGTCCCCCCCCGCTCTGTCGTCGTCGTCCCCCGCTCTGTCGTCGTCCCCCCCTGTCCTCGTCTCCCCCCCGTCATCTCCCATCCCGCTTTGTCCCCCCCCCCCGCTTTGTCTTCCCCCCCCCCCCCGCTTTGTCCCCCTAACCTGTCCCCCTATCCAAGCTCTCCTAACTGCATACGAGTTCTCTTCCAGTACATGTTCAATAGACCTTTTTTTTGAAAAAGCCAATGAAATTTGATTCTGTCCGGCTCTCGGGTTGAGCGTCCAGTTCATAACCTCTCTGTGAGCAAACGTTTTCCTTTCTCAATCCCTTATTCTGACAGAGCTGTAGTTCTAGACTCCCCAGCACCTTTTTAAAAAAAAAAAATTAAAAAAAATTTAGGGTACCTAGTTATTTTTCTTCCAATTAAGGGGCAATTTAGCGTGGCCAATCCACCTACTCTGCACATCTTTGGGTTGTGGGGGTGAAACCCACGCAGACACGGGGAGAATGTGCAAACTCCACATGGACAGTGACCTAGAGCCGGGATTTGAACCCGGGTCCTCAGTGCCGTAGTCCCAGTGCTAACCACTGCGCCACCGTGCTGCTCGTCTCCAGCATCTATGTCAGGCCGTGCAATAATTTTGTTAGTGAGCTCACCACCCATCGTTCCAAACATAAAGGGCAAAGTCTACTCGCCTCTCCTCATCCCTGGAATTAGTCTCATTTGTTTTGAGCTGTTTGTGGGCTCCAGTTCTGCTTAAATTGATTGCCACCTTTCCCTAGGTATACTTTATAATCAATTCAAATACTTTTTTGCTTTGGGACTTGACATCATGACAGTCGAATTGTCTCCGTCAGCAGATGTCTGGATTTGAATCATACAAAGGGGTGGGTTTTTTTGCTGAGTTTTTAAAATATTTTTGAGATCTATACCAGTTGCAACAATGAAATACTGCAGCAAGCGAACCAGTGATCAGCAGAGCTATCTATATATATATGATCCCTGCCATTTGAAGGAATTAATTATGGAAAAAGAATGGAGAAAATGCAACCCTCATCTTGAGATGCTCCTCTCAGTCACAATTTAAAAGACGATGGAGAGGTTTAGGAAGGGATTGCCAGAGTTCAGGGAAAAGTTGCCAATAAAATGAGTCTAGCAAATCCAGGGTGTGCTAAAGACTAATGTTGGAGGAGTGCAGATATCACAGCGAATCATAGAATTGTTATGGCACAGATGAAAGCATTTGGTACATCAAATTAATCTCAGCTCACTGTAGTGCAATCGAATCAGTCCTATTATCCCTCCGTTCTGTACCTGAACTCTGAATGTTTATTTCCCCACCCAATTTCCTTTTTTAAAATAAATTTTGAGTTCTCAATTCATTTTTCCAATTAAGGGGCAATTTAGCGTGGCCAATCCACCTACTCTGCACATATTTTGGGGTTGTGGGGGCGAGACCCACGCAGACACTGGGAGAATGTGCAAATTCCACACAGACAGTTACCCGGGGCTGGAATCAAACCTGGGTCCTTGACGCCATGAAAACGGCAGTGCTAACCACCGCCACCTGTGCTTCCCCCTCCAATTTCCTTTTGGCATGGGTGTGTACGTCAGCAGGTGAGCTAAGACTGGGTAGAGGTAAGAAGAAAACAACCAGAGCCGACTTCATAAAATCATGGCATAGTTACAGCACAGAAGAAAATCATTCAGCCTATCCTGTCTCTGCCATCTCGCCAAGAACCACTGGGCTATTTCCACTCCCTTGTCTTTTCACAGTTACTTCATTGATGTAAGCCTACTTGTGACACTAATAAAGATTATTTTGGGGCAGCACGGTGGCCTAGTGGTTAGCACAACCGCCTCACGGCGCTGAGGTCCCAGGTTCGAATCCCGGCCCTGGGTCACTGTCTGTGTGGAGTTTGCACATTCTCCCCGTGTCTGCGTGGGTTTCGCCCCCACAACCCAAAAATGTGCAGAGTAGGTGGATTGGCCATACTAAATTGCCCCTTAAATTGGAAAAAATAATTGGGTAATCTAAATTTAAAAAAAAATAAAGATTATTTTCCCCTGCAAATTGACTTCACCTGCTGAAGGAGCAGCACTTGTGATTTCAAATAAACCGTTGGACTTTAACCTGGTGTTGTGAGACGTCTTACTGTCCCCTGCAAATAGTTTTCTCTTCAGATAACTCTCAACCCCTTTGGAAACCACAATTCAACCTGCCTCCACTATTCATCAAGTGCATTCCGGATCTTAGCTCCTCCAATTGAACAAAAGCAAAAGACCGTGGATGCTTGAAAATAGAAATAAAAACAAAGGATATGGAAATATTGAGCAAGTCTGGCAGCATCTGAGGAAAAGATTAATTTTATGGGTGGCATGATGATTAACACTGCTGCGTCACAGCACCAGGGAACAATTGCCCCTTAGTGTCCAAAAGGTTAGGTGGGGCTCCGGGGTTAGGGTTGGAGTGTGGGCCTAGATAGCGTGCTCTGTCAGAGGGTCAGTGCAGATTCGGTGGGCCGAACGGCCTCTTTTGCACTAAGGATTCGATGAAAAAGAATCGATGTTCATACTGCTGCTGTAACCCAGCCCGGCCTGGGACGGTGCTGTCCAGGGAGGACCCTACAGCTGCTGTAACCCAGCCCGGCCTGGGACGGTGCTGTCCAGGGTGGACCCCACAGCTGCAGTAACCCAGCCCGGCCTGGGACGGTGCTGTCTAGGGAGGACCCCACAGCTGCAGTAACACAGCCCGGTCTGGGACGGTGCTGTCCAGGGAGGACCCCACAGTGCTGCAGTAACACAGCCCGGCCTGGGAGGTGCTGTCCGAGGAGGACCCACAGTCTGCAATAATCCCATCCGGCCTGGGACGGTGCTGTCCTAGGAGGACCCACCGTGATGTAGTAACACAGCCCGGTCTGGAACGGTGCTATCCTGGGAGGACCCACAGTTCTGCAATAACCCCACCCGGCCTGGGACGGTGCTGTACGAGGAGGACACAGAGTGCTACAGTAACACAGCTCAGCCGAGGACGCTGTTATCCTAAGAGGACCCGCAGTGCTGCAGTAACTCAGTCCGGCCTGGGACGGTGCTGTCCTGGGAGGACCCGCAGTGCCCCAGCCCAGCCTGAGACGGTGCTGTCCTGGGAGGACCCGCAGTGCCCCAGCCCGGCCTGAGACGGTGCTGTCCTGGGAGAACCCGCAGTGCCCCAGCCCGGCCTGAGACGGTGCTGTCCTGGGAGGACCCGCAGTACCCCAGCCCGGCCTGAGACGGTGCTGTTGAGGGAGGACCCGCAGCCCGGCCTGAGATGGCGCTGTTGAGTGAGGACCCGCAGGCCTGAGATGGCGCTGTTGAGGGAAGACCGCAGCCCGGCCTGAGATGGCGCTGTTGAGGGAGGTCCCGCAGCCCGGCCTGAGATGGCGCTGTTGAGGGAGGACCCGCAGCCCGGCCTGAGATGGCGCTGTTGAGGGAGGTCCCGCAGCCCGGCCTGAGATGGCGCTGTTGAGGGAGGACCCGCAGCCCGGCCTGAGACGGCGCTGTTGAGGGAGGACCCGCAGCCCGGCCTGAGATGGCGCTGTTGAGGGAGGACCGCAACCCGGCCTGAGATGGCGCTGTTGAGGGAGGACCGCAACCCGGCCTGAGATGGCGCTGTTGAGGGATGACCCGCAGCCCGGCCTGAGATGGCGCTGTTGAGGGAGGACCGCAGCCCGGCCTGAGACGGCGCTGAGGGCAGATCCGTTTCCGACTTGACAGCCAAGTGACGGGAGTGCAGCGCTCCCTGAGCCGGGCACCGTCAGGGGGCAGGATGGTGAGTGCGGCCTTTCTTGTCAGCGAGAGGGTTCAAGCGGTAACGAGCGGAACTCAGGCCCGAAGGTTTCCCCTGGCCTATCGTATTTCGCGGAGTCAGCGAACCTGCCAGAGGTCGGGGAGCGCACCCGGGACTGACCGCCCAGCCCCCCCCCCCCCCCCTCGGGACTGACCGCCCAGCCCCCCCCCCCCTCGGGACTGACCGCCCACCCACCCACACCCCCCCGGCCCCGGGACTGACCGCCCAGCCCCCCCCCCCCCCCCCCCCCCCGGGACTGACCGCCCACCCACCGACCCCGGGACTGACCGCCCAGCCCCCCCCCCCCTCCTCCCCCCGGGACTGACCGCCCAGCCCCCCCCCCTCCCCCCGGGACTGACCGCCCACCCACCCCCCCGCCCCGGGACTGACCGCCCACCCACCCCCCCGGCCCCGGGACTGACCGCCCACCCACCCCCCCGGCCCCGGGACTGACCGCCCACCCACCCCCCCGGCCCCGGGACTGACCGCCCACCCACCCCCCCGGCCCCGGGACTGACCGCCCACCCACCCCCCCGGCCCCGGACTGACCGCCCACCCACCCCCCCGGCCCCGGGACTGACCGCCCACCCACCCCCGGGACTGACCGCCCCACCCGCCCCCGGGACTGACCGCCCCCCCGGCCCCGGGACTGACCGCCCCCCCGGCCCCGGGACTGACCGCCCCCCCGCCCCCGGGACTGACCGCCCCCCCGCCCCCGGGACTGACCGCCCCCCCGGCCCGGGACTGACCGCCCACCCGCCCCCCCGGCCCCGGGACTGACCGCCCACCCGCCCCCCCGGCCCCGGGACTGACCGCCACCCCCCCCCCGGCCCCGGGACTGACCGCCCCCCCGGCCCCGGGACTGACCGCCCCCCCCGGCCCCGGGACTGACCGCCCCCCCGGCCCCGGGACTGACCGCCCCCCGGCCCCGGGACTGACCGCCCACCCGGCCCCGGGACTGACCGCACCACCCGGCCCCGGGACTGACCGCCCACCCGCCCCCCCCGGCCCCGGGACTGACCGCCCACCCGCCCCCCCCGGCCCCGGGACTGACCGCCCACCCGCCCCCCCCCGGCCCCGGGACTGACCGCCCACCCGCCCCCCCCGGCCCCGGGACTGACCGCCCACCCGCCCCCCCCGGCCCCGGGACTGACCGCCCACCCGCCCCCCCCGGCCCCGGGACTGACCGCCCACCCGCCCCCCCCGGCCCCGGGACTGACCGCCCACCCGCCCCCCCCGGCCCCGGGACTGACCGCCCACCCGCCCCCCCCGGCCCCGGGACTGACCGCCCACCCGCCCCCCCGGCCCCGGGACTGACCGCCCACCCGCCCCCCCCGGCCCCGGGACTGACCGCCCACCCGCCCCCCCCGGCCCCGGGACTGACCGCCCACCCGCCCCCCCCGGCCCCGGGACTGACCGCCCCCCCCGGCCCCGGGACTGACCGCCCCCCCGGCCCCGGGACTGACCGCCCCCCCGGCCCCGGGACTGACCGCCCCCCCGCCCCCGGGACTGACCGCCCCCCCGGCCCCGGGACTGACCGCCCGGCCCCGGGACTGACCGCCCACCCGCCCCCCCGGCCCCGGGACTGACCGCCCACCCGCCCCCCCGGCCCCGGGACTGACCGCCCACCCGCCCCCCCCCCCCCGGCCCCGGGACTGACCGCCCCGGGACTGACCGCCCACCCGCCCCCCCCCCCGGCCCCGGGACTGACCGCTCACCCACCCCCGGGACTGACCGCTCACCCACCCCCCCCCCCCCACCCCGGGACTGACCGCCCACCCACCCCCCCGGCCCCGGGACTGACCGCCCACCCACCCCCCCCCCCCCCCCCCCCCGGCCCCGGGACTGACCGCCCCGGCCCCGGGACTGACCGCTCCGGCCCCGGGGTGATGCTGACCGCTCCGGCCCCGGGGTGACCGCTCCGGCCCCGGGACTGACCGCTCCGGCCCCGGGGTGAGTGACCGCTCCGGCCCCGGGCTGACCGCCCACCCACCCCCCGGCCCGGGACTGACCGCCCACCCACCCCCCCCCCCCCCCCCGGCCCCGGGACTGACCGACCACCCACCCCCCCCCCCCCCCCGGCCCCGGGACTGACCGACCACCCACCCACCCCCCCCCCCCCGGCCCCGGGACTGACCGCCCACCCACCCCCCCCCCCCCCCCCCGCCCCGTGACTGACCGCCCACCCACCCCCCCCCCCCCCCCCCGGCCCCGGGACTGACCGCCCACCCACCCCCCCCCCCCCCCCCCCGGCCCCGGGACTGACCGCCCACCCACCCCCCCCCCCCCCCCGGCCCCGGGACTGACCGCCCACCCACCCCCCCACCCCGGCCCCGGGACTGACCGCCCACCCACCCCCCCACCCCGGCCCCGGGACTGACGCCCCCCCCCCCCCCCCCCCGCCCCGGGACTGACGCCCCCCCCCCCCCCCCCCCCCCCCGGCCCCGGACTGACCGCCCACCCACACCCCCCCCCCGGCCCCGGACTGACCGCCCACCCACACCCCCTGCCCGGACTGACCGCCCCCCCCCACCCCCCCCCCCGGACGACCGCCCCCCCCCCCCCCCCCCGCCCCCGGGACTGACCGCCCCCCCCCCCCCCCCCACCCCGGCCCCGGACTGACCTCACACCCACCCACCCGCCCCGGACTGACCCCCCTCCCCACCCCCCCGCCCTGACTGACCGCCCCCCCCCCACCCCCCCGCCCCGGACTGACCCCTCCCCCCCCCCCCCCCGCCCCGGGACTGACCCGCGGCCCCCCCCACCCCTCCGGCCCCGGACTGACCGCCCCCCCCCCCCCCCCGACTGACCGCCCCCCCCCCACTCCCCCCCCCCCCCCGGACTGACCGCCCCCCCCCCCCACCCCTCCTGCCCCGGATTGACCGCCCCCCCCCCTGGCCCCGACTGACCGCCCCCCCCCCCCCCCACTCCCCCCCGGCCCCGGACTGACCACCCCCCCCCCCCCCCCCCCCGGTACTGACCGCCCATTCTCTCCCCCCCCCCCCCCCCCCGGGACTGACCGCCCAGTCCCCCCCCCCCCCCCCCCCCCCGGGACTGACCGCCCAGTCCCCCCCCCCCCCCCCCCCCGGGACTGACCGCCCAGCCCCGCCCCCGGCCCCGGGACTGACCGCCCAGCCCCCCGGCCCCGGGACTGACCGCCCAGTTCCCCCGGCCCATGGGCTATGACCAGCGGATTTTGCTATTCGGCCATGGGTGCATCGCGGCCAAACCTGCACATGTGCACTTTTTCCACAGCATTCACTGGATGGTGGGGGCGTCCCGGCTAATTTCCCAACCTACCAAGGCACTCCCCACCCCCCTCCTACATCCCTTCCACCCCCCTCCTACATCCCTTCCACCCCCCTCCTACATCCCTTCCACCCCCCTCCTACATCCCTTCCACCCCCCTCCTACATCCCTTCCACCCCCTCCTACATCCCTTCCACCCCCTCCTACATCCCTTCCACCCCCCTCCTACATCCCTTCCACCCCCCTCCTACATCCCTTCCACCCCACTCCTACCCCCTTCCAACCTCTCTCCTACCCCCCTCTAACCCCTCTCCTACCCCCCTCCAACCCCTCTCCTACCCCCCTCCAACCTCTCTCCTACCCCCCTCCAACCTCTCTCCTACCCCCCTCCAACCTCTCTCCTACCCCCCTCCAACCCCTCTCCTACCCCCCTCCAACCTCTCTCCTACCCCCCTCCAACCTCTCTCCTACCCCCCTCCGACCTCTCTCCTACCCCCCTCCGACCTCTCTCCTACCCCCTCCGACCTCCCACCCACCCCCCCTCTTGCTGTTTGTTCCATAACGTCTTTGTCATTTAACCTCTTCTGCCCTCTACCCTGTCCCTTTGTTTATTCTTCATTCCTCCACCACCTCCCATTTCAACATCACATTTCTACATTCCTCCAGTTTTGAAGAAGGCCAGTGTTGGACTGAACTCTTTAACTGTTTCTCTTTCTACAGACGCTGCTGGACCTGCTGAGTTTGCCCCAGCGCATTGTTTTTATTTCAGATTTCCAGTAGCTGCAATATTTTGCTTTTACATGTGGCTTGTGTGTTGTTTGCAGAGTGTGAGTGGACTGAAAGCATTGGTGCGGAACCTATATGCGTTGCAGGAGGAACGAGTTGAAGCTTATCGGCTTTTCGATCTGTGAGTAAACTACTGATTTACACAGAATCTGTGGTGTTTGTTTCTTGAAAGCAGTTCTCTGACTACTTTCTTTCTGTGTAAGCCTGCACACTTATGTCTGGAGGATATTCAAACACGGCATGTGTGTCTCTCCTCTCAATACCACCTTGGTGATGTTTTAACAAACCATTCTAACTTTCATTGCAGATGGTGCAAAATTTGATAGTGAATGACCTCAAAGGGACATATACAAGTTGGCGTGGGCAGATAGGTGACAGATGAAGTTTGATGCGGAGAATTGGAAGGCGATTCATTTTGATAGGACGGACGTGAAGTGGCAATATAACGTAATGGTTACAAATCCAAAGTGGGCGGAGGATCAGGGGGACCTGGATGTACATTTACTTAAATCATTGAAGCTGGCAGGACAGGTTGAGAGAGCTGATAAAGCCGAAAGTATTCTGGGCATTATTAATGGGGGCCTAGTGCACGAGAGCAATGAGTTATGTTGAATTTGTCACCGGTTCAGCCTCAGCTGGGATATTCCGTTCAGTGCTGGGAGCCACTGTGGGAAAGGTGTGAACGCATTGGAGAGAGTACAGAAGAGGTTCACAAGAATGATTCCAGGGATGAGAAACATCAGTGATGAGGATAGATTGGAGAGGTTGGGGCTGTTCTCCTTGGATTTAGATGTGGATTTATTGTCACGTGTACCGAAAAGTGGTGTTCTGCGTACAGTCCAGGCATATTGTTCCATCCCTGAAAAACATAGGACATACGATAATACACAATGTGAATAGACATAGACATTGGGTGAAGCATACGGAGTGTAGTCCTACGATAGTAGAGAAGATGAATAGAGAGATCAGTTCAGTCCATAAGAGGATCATTCAGAAGTCTGCTAACAGCGGGGAAGAAGCTGTTTCTGAATCTATTAGTGCGTGTTCTCAGACTTTTGTATCTTCTGCCCGATGAAAGACATTAGAAGATAGAATAACCCAGGTGGGAGGGGTCTTTGATTACGCTGCCCGCTTTCCCAAGGCAGCGGGAGGTGTAGATTGAGTCAATGGATGGGAGGCGGGTTTGTGTGATAGACTGGGCTGTGTTCACGACACTCTGTAGTTTCTTATGGTCTTGGGCCGAGCAGTTGCCATACCAGGCTGTGATGCAGCCAGATAGGGTGCTTTCTATGGCACATTTGTAAAAATTGGTTAGAGTACTGGGCAGCACGGTGGCGCAGTGGTTAGCACTGCTGCTTCACGGTGCTGAGGTCCCAGGTTCGATCCCGGTTCTGGGTCACTGTCCGTATGGAGTTGGCACATTCTCACCGTGTCTGCGTGGGTTTCGCCCCCACAACGCAAAGGTGTGCAGGTTAGGTGGATTGGCCCGCTAAATTGCCCCTTAATTGGCAAAAAATAATTGGATACTCTAAATTTTTTTTTTAATTGGTTAGAGTCAATGTGGACATGCTGAATTTCCTTAGTTTCCTGAGAAAGTATAGTACTGTTGTGCTTTCTTGGTCGTAGCGCGATGTGAGTGGATCAGGACAGATTATTGGTGATGTGCATACCTAGGAATTTGAAGCTGTCAACCATCTCCACCTCAGTCCCATTGATGCAGACAGGGGCGTGCACGACACTTTGTGTCCTGAAGTTAATGATCAGCTCCTTAGTTTTGCTGCCATTGAGGGAGGGATTGTTGTCGTTGCACCATGCCACTAGGGTCTCTATCTCCGAGAGAAGAAGGATAAGAGGAGATTTGATAGAGATGTTCAAAATCATGAGGGGGCTGGACAGAGTAGATAAACTGTTCCCGCTCGTAAAAGGATCAAGAACCAGAGGGCGGAGGACGGCACGTGGCGCAGTGGATAGCACTGAGACTGCGGTGCTGAGGACCCGGGTTCGAATCCCAGCCCTGGGTCACTGTCCGTGTGAAGTTTGCACATTCTCCCCATGTCTGCGTGGGTTTCACCCCCACAACCCAAAAGATGTGCAGTTAGGTGGATTGGCCTAGCTAAATTGCCCCTTAATTGGGAAAAAAAAATAATTGAGGACCCTAAATTTAGTTTTTTTTTAAAAGAATGAGTGGGCGCAGATTTAAAGTGATGCATAAGAAGCAAATGCAATGTGGGAAATAGTTTTCACACAGCGAGTGGTGGGGTCTGGAATGCATGGCCTGCAAGAGAGGTGGAGATGGGTTCAATCGAGGCATTCAAGAGGGTATGAGATGATTATTTCAATAGGGGGAAAAGCAGGAGAATGGCACAAAGCCATCAAGTTCGTTTGGGGAACTGGTGCAGACACAATGGGCCGAATGGCCTCCTGTGCTGTAACAATTCTGTGATTGATCATGAGGGGTCTGGAACGAGTAGATGGGCAGAAACCTCCTTCTCGTGAAAGGATTGAGAAGGCAGAGATGTAAAGTAATTTGGAAAAGAAGCAAAAGTGATGCGAGGAAAAACCTTGTACTGTACTCAGCGAGTGGTTAGGGTTCAGAATGGATTGTCGGTGAGTGTGTGGTGGAGGCAGCTTCAACTGAAGCATTCAAAAGAGAATTAGACTTATCTGAAAGGAAGAATGTCCAGCGTCATGGGTAGAAGGCAGAAGAGTGGCACGAGACAGGTTGTTCATTCAGAGAGCCCATATAGATAGAATTGGCCTCCTCCACACCCAAAGGACTGCCTGGCCATTCCTGCACCTGGCTCAGCATGGTTGGGACTGAAACTGAGAGTCTCAGCGCTTTGAGAAAAGTAGCAGTTTAAAAATCACAGGTATGTTTGATCACAAATAGTGATTATTTTTTCTTGGTCTCGTCTCCTTGGCTCCAGAGGACACCAGGCGTATCTCCGCTCCTCTCCCAATTATGACTTCATCCAATATCGGCAGCTCGTGCACGAAATCACACAGGCGTTTAACCGGATCTCAAAGGAAGTGATTCAGCTCAAGGATCGGTTTCACGAGGAGTATGATCGCCCTGACCTCTCGGAACATGTCGAAAGGATGCAGGAGCGGGAACGGGAGAAGTTGGAGCTGGTGAGGTGAAGGGGAAAAGGGGGCCTCGGAGGTGGTTGGGGGGGGGGGGGCTGCAACTGGGCTACAGGTAGAGTGGGGGGGAGGCACGTGTTGGGGAATATTGGGCACTGGTTCAGCTGACCTCTGATTGGGAAGGGATCAGTCCAGCTATCTGTTTGGGATGGGATCTGTCCAATCTGGGAAGGGATCAGTCCAGCTATCTGTTCGGGATGGGATCTGTCCAATTTGGGAAGGGATCAGTCCAGCTATCTGGGAAAGGATCAGTCCAGCTATCTGTTTGGGATGGGATCAGTCCAGCTATCTGTTCGGGAAGGGATCAGTCCAGCTATCTGTTTGGGATGGGATCTGTCCAATATGGGAAAGGATCAGTCCAGCTATCTGTTTGGGATGGGATCTGTCCAATCTGGGAAGGAATCAGTCCAGCTATCTGGGATGGGATCAGTCCAGCTATCTGTTTTGGGAAGGGATCAGTCCAGCTATCTGTCGGGATGGAATCTGTTTGGGAAGGGATCAGTCCAGCTATCTGTTTGGGAAGGGATCAGTCCAGCTATCTGTTTGGGAAGGGATCAGTCCAGCTATCTGTTTGGGAAGGGATCAGTCCAGCTATCTGTTTGGGAAGGGATCAGTCCAGCTATCTGTTTGGGAAGGGATCAGTCCAGCTATCTGTTTTGGGAAGGGATCAGTCCAGCTATCTGTTTGGGATGGGATCTGTCCAATCTGGGAAGGGATCAGTCCAGCTATCTGTTTTGGGAAGGGATCAGTCCAGCTATCTGTCGGGATGGGATCTGTCCAATCTGTTTGGGAAGGGATCAGTCCAGCTATCTGTTGGGATGGGATCTGTCCAATCTGTTTGGGATGGGATCAGTCCAGCTCTCTGTTTGGGAAAGGATTCCTGCAGTGATGGCAGTGTTTATTGAGGCAGCCAGTTGTATGCTGAATCTCACAAGGACATCCATGAATTCCTGATAATCATTCCCAGCACATATTACTAACACTATCTGTCAATTCTTATTCTGAACTTCATTGGGATCTTTTTTGTAATGAAGATAAGGTCAGTAAAGTAAAAGAGAGGTTCAAGCTACGGAAAGGACCACTTACCATTTTGGATTCTACACTCCTAGGACAGGTACAGCACGGGGTTAGATACAGAGTAAAGCTCCCTCTGCACTGTCCCATCAGACACTCCCAGGACAGGTACAGCACGGGGTTAGATACAGAGTAAAGCTCCCTCTGCACTGTCCCATCAGACACTCCCCGGACAGGTACAGCACGGGGTTAGATACGAGAGTAATGCTCCCTCTACACTGTCCCCATCAAACACTCCCAGGACAGGTACAGCACGGGGTTAGATACGAGAGTAACGCTCCCTCTGCACTGTCCCCATCAAACACTCCCAGGACAGTAACAGAACAGGGTTAGATACAGAGTAAACTCCCTCTACACTGAGGAGACTTGTGTGTTACTGATAAAGCTTTTTTTGTCCTCCAGACAGCCCAGCTGCAACTTGCCAAACAGAATATGTTGGACCATCCAGGCAATGAGACATACCAGGAGGAGGCCCAGGAGGCGAAGCACAGGTAGGAGCATTGCCATTCTGGTCGACCCATCTCAACTCTCTGATCTTGTTAGTATGCACTGTGCTCTTGCCAGGGGCGGAGGAGAACCCAAGCTCTCGTGTCATATTCAGAGGAAGCATCACCACCTGATTTTGTTTTTAATATAAATTTAGAGTATCCAATTGTTTTTTCCAATTAGAACATAGAACAGTACAGCACAGAACAGGCCCTTCGGCCCTCAATGTTGTGCCGAACAATGATCACCCCACTTTAAACCCACGTAACCCGTATACCCGTAACCCAACAATCCCCCCATTAACCTTACACTACGGGCAATTTAGCATGGCCAATCCACCTAACCCGCACATCTTTGGACTGTGGGAGGAAACCGGAGCACCCGGAGGAAACCCACGCACACACAGGGAGGACGTGCAGACTCCACACAGACAGTGACCCAGCCGGGAATCGAACCTGGGACCCTGGAGCTGTGAAGCATTGATGCTAACCACCATGCTACCGTGAGGCCATTTAGCGTGGCCAATCCATCTAACCTGCACATCTTTTGAGTTGTGTAGGTGAGACCCACACAGACACGGGAGAATGTGCGAACACCACACGGACAGTGACGCGGGGCTGGGATTGAACCCGGGCCTTCTGCGCCATGTGGCAGCAGCGCTAACCACTATGCCACCATTTAGCCAAAAGCGGAGAATTTCAACAGCAAATTGTAGCTGAAGGTGTGGAGGAGACATTCCCCCCCCCCCCCCCCCCCCCCCCCCCAGGAGTGGCATGTCTGCTGGTTATCAGACCTGGCAGAAGATGGTTAATGACCTGGCCAAGGAACTGGAGGAGACCTGTGGTGCAGTAGCAATTGGAAAGATGGCGGAGGGGGAAGGGTCGGCACAGTTTGGAAAACCCCAGATGGAGCAGTTCATGGCATTTATTAGAGAGGAGTTCTGCCAGCAGCAAAAGGAGATGCAGAAGGATTGGTTGAAGGCCCTCGAGGGAGTGGCACCACCCATGAAAGGATCAATGGAGAGAGTCGAGAAGTGCCTGGAGGCACAGGGGTCACAGGGTGGCGTCCGATCACAGTGATCGGGTGGTGGAACTGCAGGCGGAGATGGGTTCCTGGGGGACCTTTGCACGTCGCTAAGGGCAGACGTAGAGGTGCGTGAAAACGGATCCAGAAGGCAGAACCTGTGTATCATGGTCTTGCCTGAGGGTGTAGAAGGCACGAGTGCCACGAGATATGTCTCAAGGATGCTTATAGGGCTGGTGACAGAGGGGGTGCTGGACAAGGCCCCGGAGGTGGATAGAGCGCACATGTCCCTAAGCCAGAAGCTGAGAGTGGGGGAGCTGCCACGGGCGGTGATCGTGAGGCTCCATAAGCTTGTGGAAAAAGAGAAGATACAGTGATGGGCCAGGGAGAAGCGGAACTGCGATTAGGAGGGGGAACAGGGTCCAAATCTATCGGGGCATTGAAGCGGAGCTGGGTTCAACAAGACCAAAGCGTTTCTATACCAACGGTAGATCCGGTTTGGGTTACTGTACCCGGCGAAACAGCCTCCCACTGTTTGTGGTGTTTTCCTTTTTGGAAGGGATGACCTGTGGTTTAGGATCTGTATTTGTTTGTGTGGGGGAGGGTGGGGGAATGCGACATGGCAGGGTTAGAGGATGAGTGGGGTCCTGGGCAGACAAGGGGGCCCGATTTAGGGCAAAATTAAAGAGGGCAGAATTGGAAGGTGAGGATGGCGGACGGTAGAGGGGAGTGGAGGTGCAAGTCTCCGGTAAGGTTCGTAGTATGGAATGGATGGTGACTGAACGTGAGGGTGAAGAAGTCTCAGGTCTTCACGCACTTGAGGAGCTTGAGGTGGGGGTGGTCTTTCTGCAGGACACGCATCTCTGGGTGAAGGTTCAGGTTAGGTTGAGAAAGGGATAAGTGGATCAAGTATTTCACTTGGGGTTTAATTCAAAGTTGCCAGGGATGGCCATCTTGCTGAGCAAAAGGATGGTGTTTGTAGTACATCAGAATGGGGAGATATTGGTGGCAACATTTTGGGAGGTGTTGAAGGCGATGGTTCGGGGTGGTTATCTCGTTCAAGGCACACAGATAAGAGGAGGGACAGTTGTTGGACGAGATAGTCGAGGTTGACAGGAAATATTCGAGTGCCTCCACCAAGGAAGGGTTGGTGGAGAGAAAGAGATTACAGGGCAGTTCGATAAGTAGCTGACGGGGAAGGCGGCTACGGAGGGTTGAGGGGGTGGGGGTGGTAGTGGTAGAGGTGCATTATGAATATGGAAGCCGAGCCGCATGCTAGCCCATCAGCTATAGAGGCAGGTCACGTCCAGAGAAATTCTGAGGGTACAGACAGAATGGGGGAGATAGTGTCGGAGCAAGGGAAGATTTTTTTTAAAAAAATTTGGAGTATCCAATTATTTTTTTTCCAATTAAGGGGCAGTTTAGCATAGCCAACCCACCTAACCTGCACATCTTTTGGTTTGTCGGGGTGAAACCCACGCAGACTCTGGGATAATGTACAAAATCCACACTGACAGTGACCCAGAGCCAGGATTCGACTGTGTGGAGTGGCGGTACGTGTTTGAGAATGTGTGAAGATTTGGGTTTGGCCCGAGGTTTGTGGCATGGGTGCGTTTGCTGTACGTGAGCCCGGTGGCGAGTGTACAGGCAAACGAGATGAGTTCACAGAACTTTGGGTTGTGCAGGGGAACGAGGCAGGGATGTCCGTTGTCACTGCTGATGTTCGCGCTGGCGATAGAGCCCTTGGCGATGGCCCTGATGGGGTCAGCAGAGTGGCAGGGGATTGTGAGGGGAGTAGGGAGCACCGGGTATTGCTGTACGCAGACGACCTGTTGTTCGTATCGGACCCAATGGAGAGTATGGGGAGAATTATAGACATACTAGAGAGGTTCGGGGCCTTCTCGGTCTGTAAGCTGAATGTCGGAATGAGTGAGGTTTTCCAGTGAATGGGGTTGGTGGAGGAACCAATCTTGGAGTGATGCCATTTAGGGTTGCCAGGGGTACGTTTGGCTATTTGGGGTTCAGGTACAGGGGCGTGGGCGATGATGCACAATTGGAACCTGACAAAGTTGGTGGAGGAGGTTAGGGAGGACTTTAAGAGATGGGATACACTACACCTGACACTGGTGGGGAGGGTCCAAGTGGTGAAAATAACCTTCCTGCCAATGTTTCTGTTTGTATTTTAGTAAACAAGAGGCAAAGGAATAAAGGATATGTTGATTGGATGAGATGAAGGAGGGTGAGAGGAGGCTCATGCAGAACAAAAAACACCTGCATGGACCAGTTGGGCTGAAAGGTCTGTTTCTGTTTTGTAAATACTATCTCTACAAGATATCTAGGAGAACTGATGAAATCTGCCAGTTTAATTCCACTTTGTGGTTTCGTAGCAGGTCTGTTTCTTGGTGAGCTTACTTACCGGTGTGCTGCTCTTTTGCAGGCCGTCGTTGCAATCTCTGTCTATACATTCCGTCTGATTACATTACTCAGCTAAACTTCGAGCTGAATAATTTCCGTTCCTCCTCCTGTCCTTTCTCAGTACATGGGTGTGGTAATCACCACTGTTGTGTATATTAGGGGATGTGTGGCAAGGCCCTGTACTACAGGTACGGGGGTAGTCCCTGCCTACTGGCTCCGCCCAGTAGGCAGAGTATAAATATGTGTGCTCCACGTACAGCAGCCATTTCGACAGCTGCTGTAGGAAGCAACACATCTTAGAGTAATAAAGCCTCAGTTGTATTCAACTCCCGTCTCTGTGCAATTGATCGTGCATCAATTTATTACTCTAAGATGTGTGCCTCCTACAGCAGCTGGCGCAAAAAGAGGCCCAAGCCATCGTTGAAGCTGTGCTGCATTGGAGGCATTACCTGGCTGGCAGGAGATTCACTCTCCTCACTGACCAATGGTCGGTAGCCTTTATGTTTAACAACACACAACGGGGCAAGATCAAGAACGATAAAATCTTGAGGTGGAGGATCGAGCTCCTCACCGAAAACTACGAGATTTTGTATCGCCCCGGGAAGCTTAAAGAACCCCCAGATGCCCTATCCTGCGGTACATGTGCCAGCGCACAAGTAGACCGACTCCGGACCCTGCACGACAACCTTTGTCACCCGGGAGTCACACGGTTGTACCACTTCATAAAGGCCTGAAATCTGCCGTACTCCTTCGAGGAAGTACGGGCAATCACCAGAGACTGCCAGGTCTGTGCGGAGTGTAAACCGCACTTCTACCAGCCGGACCGCGCGTGCCTGGTGAAGGCCTCCCACCCCTTTGAATGCCTCAGCGTGGATTTTGAAGGGCCCCTCCCCTCCACCGACCGTCCTCAGTGTGGTCGATGAGTACTCCAGATTCCCCTTTGCCATCCCGTGCCCCGACATGTCATCTGCCACTGTCATCAAAGCTCTCAACACAATCTTCGCTCGGGTCGGCTTCCCCGCCTACATCCACAGTGACAGGGGATCCTCATTCATGAGTGATGAGCTACGTCAGTTCCTGCTCAGCAGGGGTATCGCCTCCAGCAGGACGACCAGCTATAACCCCCGGGGAAACGGGCAGGTGGAGAGGGAGAACGAGACGGTCTGGAGGGCCGTCCAGCTGGCCCTACGATCCAGAAATCTCCCGGCTTCCCACTGGCAGGAGGTCCTCCCCGATGCACTGCACTCCATTCGTTTGCTCCTATGCACTGCGACTAACGACACACCCCATGAACATCTCTTTGCCTTCCCCAGGAAGTCCACATCCGGGGTGTCGCTCCCGACTTGGCTCGCAGCTCCAGGACCCGTACTCCTCCGTAAGCGCGTACGACTCCACAAGGCGGACCCATTTGTTGAAAGGATGCAGTTACTCCACGCTAATCCCCAGCACGCCTACGTGGCGTACCCCGACGGCCGCCAGGATACTGTCTCCCTCAGGGACCTGGCACCAGTAGGTTCCCCACACACACACACACACACACCCCTGGCCCGGCGCCACCCCCCCCCCCCCCCCCCCCCCCCCCTGCCTCCCCGCACATCCAGCAGCACCCTCCCAGGACCATCCGCCCTTCCCTTGCCCACGCCCGAGGTTGAAGAGGATTTTGGCACTCTCCCGGAGTCACCGAGGATCAGACCACCAACGGAATCGCCGCCACCACTGCGTCGCTCCCAACGTCATATCAAGGCCCCAGACCGGCTAAACCTGTAATTGGTTTGGGACTGTTAAAGCACCTTGTACTGGACTAAAAAAAAATTTTGCCTCGGTATATTAAACTTGCTCTGTATATAGTTCTCCGCCACCCCCGCCGGACTCAATTTTAACAGGGGGTGAATGTGGTAATCACCACTGTTTTGTGTATATTAGGAGATGTGTGGTAAGACCCTGTACTACAGGTAGAGGGGTAGTCCCTGCCTGCTATTTCCACCCAGTAGGCGGAGTATAAATATGTGTGCTCCCCGTACAGCAGCCATTTCGCTAGCTGATGTCGGAGGCCACACATCTTGGAGTAATAAAGCCTCAGTTGTATTCAACTCTCTTCTCTGTGCAATTGATCGTGCATCACTGGGTCTAGGTGAGGAGAAATCAGCCTCAGATCCTGCATCCTATCTTTGTCCCACAAAACTGTGTACACCTCGATCAGGTCCCCCTCAGCCTTCTCTGCTCTAAGGAAAACAACCACAGCCTTACCAGCCTCTCTTCACAGCTGGAACGCTCCAGCCTCAGCAACATCCTGGTGAACCTCCTCTGCGCCCTTTCCAGTGCAATCATGTCCTTAGGGCAGCACGGTAGTTGGCGTTGTTGCTTCACAGCACCAGCGTCCCAGGTTCGATTCCCGGCTTGGGTCACTGTCGGTGTGAGTTCTCTCCATGTCAGCGTGGGTTTCCTTCAGGTGCTCCGGTTTCCTCCATACCCACTTACCGCACCTCGGTCCCAAAAGATGTGCTGTTGGGTAATTTGGACATTCTAAATTCCTCAGTGTAACTAAACAGGCGTGTGTGGCGACTAGGGGCTTTTCACAGTAACTTCATTGAAGTGTTAATGTAAGCCTACTTGTGATTAATAAAGATTGTTATTGATTCTTGCTGCATGGTAAGTGAGGACCCAGTGGATAAATTTGGCTTCCCCATTTATGAACCTGGCTATCCTAGGACAAAAGGACCTTGGAATTCCAACGGCCAGTGAACCTGGGCCAGGTACAGCGGCCAAATTACAGGCTGTATCCCACCCTCTGATGCATTAAGTGCTCTCGGTTGTAAATGCCTTCACCACCACCTGAGCTGAGGTGGACAGGAGGAAATCAGCAACAGTTTCTGCTTCTGATTACTATTCAGTGACTGCGACCACCACCATCTCCCACCTCTCACCCCTGTTTCGCTGAACAGTGCGTGTGACCTGATACTAAGTGTGAACAAGATTGATCTTCACTGTGCTGTCCTCCACAGTCAAATAGCTTGCTGCCACTCACTGTCTCATGAAAATTGAAAATAATTTATTGTCACGAGTGGGCTTCAATGAAGTTACTGTGAAAAGCCCCTAGTCGCCACATTCCGGCGCCTGTCCGGGGAGGCTGGTACGGGAATCGAAACATGCTGCTGGCCTACTTGGTCTGCTTTAAAAGCCAGCGATTTAGCTCAATGAGCTAAACCAGCCCCTAATCATGCATGTGATTATGCGACTGCTTTGATGAGGTACCTGAGAACAGCCCACAAAAGTCACACCCAACAAGAGTCAGCAGAGTGGCGGGGAAAGGGGAGTCAGTCACATTTCTCATAAGAGCCTCCATCACCCCTGGTTTTATATAATGTTTATTATTTTCTCCAGGATTAATAAAACTATTGAGGCAATTAACGACATACTTCAGGACTTCAAATACGACTCTGAAGAGATTGAATCCAGTGAATAGAATCCTTCTCGCGTGGGTTGAAGACCTGTTGGAGTCGGCTCTGCTCAGTTTGTGCCTCTGATCTGACCTCCGCATCACCACCACCTGCAGCTTGCAATGTCCCTGTGGCCGACAGACACCCGAGGCTGGAGTTCCTGCAGGTTTCACACTCTCTTTGTCGCTCTGGGGAAATCTGTTGTCACAAATTGGGACAGAGGGAGCCCTATTTCTGGGAGGTATCTGGAATGATATTCCCTTTTCCAGGGAGGATTGTGATTCTGTCTGCATCCCAAATTTCTGCAAAGACTCAACTGGATCCCTAACCTGTGATGGGATCACTAAACAAACTGTTTCGCTAACCTGCACGTACCATTCACATACTGTGTAGATCTTCTGCACAAATAAATGATCATTCCCCTTGTCAAGTATTTTAAAGTGCGACACTCGTTAGCCTGTATTTCTGCATTGCAAAAGGATTGTCTTTGTGACATCTGTCAGAAACATCACTAAATGCTGAGTGTTCTGTAAGCAAGTGCTGCAGCTGTTTAACACAGTGAGAGGGACTAACTAATCTGCTTTAATAGTGTTGGGTGTGGGATAAATATCAGACAGGACACTGGGGAGAACTTTCCTGTTCTTGTTCAATATAGTGGCCATGGAATCTTTCACATGCACCCAAGAGGGTGTCAGTCAAAGATGGCATCTCCAACAGTGCAGCTTGAGGTCAGGCGAGACGGGCACAGAAGATATTTGGCACAGGTAAATGGGTACAGAGCGGCAAACCGGCACTGACTGCCACTCCTGAGATGCAGTAAGTGGGTATGGAATGGTAATTCCACACTGCCACTCCGAGGTGCGGTAAGTGGGTATGGAATGGCAATCCCACACTGCTACTCCGAGGTGCGGTAAGTGGGTATGGAATGGCAATCCCACACTGCTACTCCGAGGTGCGGTAAGTGGGTCTGGAATGGCAATCCCACACTGCCACTCCGAGGTGCGGTAAGTGGGTATGGAATGGCAATCCCACACTGCCACTCCGAGGTGCGGTCAGTGGGTACAGAGTGGCAATCCCACACTGACTGTCACTCCCAAGGTGCGCAAGTGTGTACGGAATGGCAATCTGACACTAACATCCGTTCCGAGGTGCAGTAAGTGGGTACGGAATGGCAATCCCACACTGCCACTCCGAGGTGTGATAAGTGGGTGCAGAGTGGCAATCTGACATTGACTGCTACTCCGAGGTGCGGTAAGTGGGTATGGAGTGGCATTCCCACACTAGCACCCACTCCGAGGAAGTTACAGCCCAATGTTTCCTCTTTTGCTGAGTCCAGAACTAGGGGGACACTGTTTTAAAATTGGGATTATTAGCACAGCGATGAGGAGAGATTTTTCTAGGAGCATGGTAGGACTTTGGAACTCTCTGCCTTAGGAGGCGGTGGAAACTGGGGTCACTGAATATTTTTAAAATGTAGGTAGATCGATTCCCATTAGGCAAGGGAATCAAAGGTTATCAAGGGTAGGTAAACGTCAATGTGGAACTTGAAGCTCAAACCTATCGTTTATGATTTTATCGAATGCCAGAGCAGCCTCGAAGGGCCGAATGGCCCACTTCTGTTTTATATGTTTGTATTACTATGACTGATTGCATCTACCAGTTACTTTAGGGATACGTTGTTGAAAAACCAGCGCTTTTCATTGTAAGGCTCTGTGTCGCCAGGCAATTCTACTTTGTTGGGCACATTAAGTGTGGTGTCTTCTGGTGTGTTGCCTGCTGATAGCCCTTTGTAGCACGAGAACTGCAGTCAATATGGGGGTGGATGGGAACAATATTTTATAAATCTTTAGAAACAATATTTGTGTGAACTCCCTGAGGGGGTCAGAGTAGAGTTGTCCCAAAGTAAAACAGGCGGAAGCTGTCCAGCCCATTGAGCCTCTGCAGCCATTTACTGAGAATATGGCTCATCTGTAATGTTAATTTATCCATTTTGCTACCGATCCCTTTGCTCAACAGAAGTCTAAATCACAAAGCTCCAACGACGCCCCCACCACCACAACACATTGAGGGAGAGAGTTCCAGATTTCCACTGAACTCTGTGAACAAGTGCTTCCTGACATCACCTCTGAATGGCCTTGTTCTGGACTTCTCCTTGCTCTCAAACAGAGGGAATAGTTTCTCTCTGTTGGGGTGAGATGACAGAGTGGGAGGAGGCCTGTGTGGAGCTGAACACTGGGACAGCCCGATTTGGCTGCGTGTTCTGTTTGTTGTACGTTCTATGTAACCCTCCCAAGTCCTCGTATCCTCTCTGATTTTGTCCTTTTCCTGTACCTCAATAAAGTAGCCATTCTTCATATTAGACCCTGGATGCAAGTGTGGGCTCAGCCATTCAACTGCAAGTACGTGTGGAGTTTGCACTTTGTCCCCATGTCTGCGTGGGTTTCACCCCCACAACCCAAAGATGTGCTGGTTAGGTGGAATGGCCATGCTAAATTGCCCCTTAATTGGAAAAATAAAAATAATTGACTACTCTAAATTTATACCGGCATACAGGGCAGCACGTTAGCATTGTGTTTAGCACAATTGCTACACAGCTCCAGGGTCCCAGGTTCGATTCCCGGCTTGGTTCACCGTCTGTGTGAAGTCGGCACGCTCTCCCCGTGTGTGCGTGGGTTTCCTCCGGGTGCTGTGGTTTCCTCCCACAGTCCAAAGATGTGCAGGTTAGGTGGATTGGCCATGCTAAATTGCCCTTTGTGTCCAAAATTGCCCTTCGTGTTGGGTGGGGTTACTGGGTTATGGGGATAGGGTGGAGATGTGGGCTTGGGTAGGGTGCTCTTTCCAAGAGCCGTTGCTGACTTGACGGGCCGAATGGCCTCCTGCACTGTAAATTCTATGAAATACCAAAAAAAGCTATTTGACTGCATGGGGCATCAGTCAAGCCAAACTTTGCTGTCACTCATCAATCATGCACACCTTCCAAAGAGGGGGCATGGGGTGGCTAGCTGATAACCAGGGACAGGAGCCCTGGCTGATTTTGCCCCCCACAACCTAACCGCGCCTCCTCCCCCCCCCACCAAAGAGGGACAGAAATTAGTACCAGAGTCCCTAAACTACCCTAACTTCCATTCTGTGGCTCAGCACCACACCTGGAGGAACGTGTTACCCATTGAGCCATCTGTGCACATGCCTTTCAACCCAGTGGCTTCCATTCGAGTCCGAAAGGGAATATTACTTCAAAGAAAAGAAAAATCTTAACATTTGATATAAATGTAATATTTGGTTTATTTGAAATTTTGAATGGTTCATTCCGGAATATTTTGGTTCGATTGCTTTTTGCATCAAGGTGGGAAGACATTGTTCCCTGTACTAGCTGGGTTTTCCGAAGCTCCGTATCTTTTGCTTCCTCGGAATTTTGGGTGCTTAATCCTGCTGACATTTCTGACCATCTCAACAACAACTTGCATTTATATTGCACCTATAACATAATAGGAACAACCCCAAAACACTTCACAGGAATGCCTTCAAACAAAAACTGACACCGAGCCACACAACGCAATAATAGGAACAAGAAATAGAAAGAGAGATTATAAGAGCGTTAAAGCTCAGGGAGAACTAAGCCAAAATGCTAAATTATTGAGAATGGGCCGTTGACCAGCAGTTGAAGAGGAATGACCTTCAACCCCTGTGGTGAATTTGTTCATTGATTCCTGAGGTGACAGGACAGTGTCTAAACACCTCTGTCTTTATTTTATGAATGAATGAATACACCTGTGCTAGTGTCTGCAACTTCTCCATGACTAACAATGGGGAAATGTTGTGGTGACTGCGCCATACATTCTTCCTGGATTAAAGACCAATCCTCCCTCGAAACACCAAGGGGCCCGTCCTTTCAGAGAATATCTGGAGTTACCGGCCAGGGGAATCTGGAGAAAAAAAACAGGTACAAGGATTTAGCTGGGTAGAGACAGATGTACAGAGATGGAAAGAAAACTACTAAGTCAAAAGAAGACTGAGACATGCTGTAGCCATCTGGGATGGCCACCTGCAAAGCACCATGGGAATTATGGCCAACCCAAGACTCAGACACACTCAGAGCTTGTGTGTGTATTTGCAACTCAGATAGCTAGACTCAATCGAAACCCCTGCTCGTTTGCATTCTAATGGCCCATTTTCCCAGAACAAAAGTACTGTACTCAGGTAACAGATGCAGACTAATCGTCGCCACTCCCTTTGCTAAGAAAGCCCAAACAGCCAAGGTTAATGACCGCTCAGGGCACACCCAGCCATCAAGGCACCCGCCCCTTTATTGGCCAAAATCGAAGGCAGTGATCGAAGCCTGTTGAATTATTGGGTCCAAAGCTAAGGACTGCCCCAAAGAGCGCAAAATCCCAGAGGGATAAAAAGAGACACAGCCATGTGTTCGGTCTCTCTTGGCCCCGGCTTACACCTAAAACCAAGTGTAGCATTACGACCAGAAGACAAGTTCAAGACCAACAATCGCTACCAGACGGATGAGCCCAGCAGAAACGTAGCCACTTCTTGTACCCAGCCACGCAAGATCTGAACAATGGCCTTGTTCATCTGCAAAGAGCCGGTTGCCCTGAAGTTAAGTACAGGCTATTGTAGTTGTTAGGTGTAGTTTAACCTGTAGTGTTTTATGTTGCACGTCGAAGTAATCCTTGTTTGTAAATAAACTATCTTTGAACTTGAACTGACTAACTGGTTGTTTGGTCTTTGATCGATATCTGGTATTTTTGACATCTGGCGACTCTGAAAAGCAATATTATTAATAACTGCCATATCTAGTTAATTTGGCAACATTATTGGTGACATTGGTGGGATAGTATTCCACTCATAAAAAAGAACTACATTATTGGTGACTCCGATGCCGATTGGCAACAACGCACAGAAAAAGGGGACTTAACAGAGTGGCTGCTGAGAGGATTCATGGATTTCATAGAGTTTACAGTGCAGAAAGAGGCTACTCAGCCCATAGAGTCTACACCAGCCCCTGGAAAGGGCACTCCATCCAAGCCCATACCTCCACCCTATCCCCGTAACCCTATACCCTTATATGGGAGGCATGAACTAGGAAACAGTCTAAAAATAAGGCCACCGGAATTGTCCGGCTGTTGGGATTCTCTGTTCCTGCCAACAGCCTACCCCTACTCACGGGTTTCCTGGTGGTGTGGGGTGCTTCAATGGGAAATCCATTGACAAGTGGCAGTAGTAGAGATTCCCACCACCAGCCGATGGCGCGCTGCCGAGAGACACACGTGGTTGAGGGACCGGAGAATCCAACCCAACATTTTCCATATAAGACGGAGACGAGAAATCTTTTCTCGAGAGAGTCATTAGTTGGTGGAATATTTTCCTCAGAGAGCAGTGCAAGGTGAGTCACTGAATATGTTTGAGGCAGGGAGACCAAAAGTGTGAACAGGAAAGTGGATTGAGGCCACAATTGGATCTGACATGATCTTAACGAATGGCCGGCCAGGCTCGAGGCCCGAATGGCCTACTGCTCCGAATTCCTATGTTTGTAAAAACACACCATTAGCACCTGGTACGGTTACTAAACCTCCAGGATTGGCCCTGGAGTCTCAAAGCATTAAATATGCATCTCTAGTAGAGGGCTGCAAACAACACCCAGGAGAAAATCCATCGGGGTGTTAATGATATCGTATTCTTTAACCTTGTTCCAACACTTGGTTTAAAAGTCTGTTTGGGCCGACATCTTGAATACAACTGAGTGGCTTGCTGGGCCATCTCCAAGGGCAGTGGAGTCAACCAGTTTGCAGTCTGGTAAGGCTGGAATTGCTCCATTTAGAGTGGAGAAGGTTAAGAGGAGATTTAATGAAGGTGTTCAAAATCATGATGGGTTTAGGTAGAGTAAATAAAAAGAAACCTTTTAGAGGCAGGAGGGTCAGTAAGCAGAATGGGACAGTTTGAAGATAATTGACAGAAGAGCCAAAGCGGAGATGAGTGCGTAAACCTGGAAGTGTTTGCGGGGGAAGCAGATTCAGGAGTATCTTTCAAAGGGGGAATTGGTTAAATACCTGAAGGGAAACTAATATAGACTAGTGGGCAAAGAGCAGGGGCTAGTCGTACTCAGACTGTCACAGCTATGATACGCTGAATGGCCTCCTGGTTCTGTGATTCCGTGACCGACAGCCAAGTATTAGTCATTTGGATAACAAAAGTGTGATTTGCGATTGGCTGTGGGAAGATGGGGCACTGCGAGGATAAACGTCCAGTGGAGAATAGGGGGCGAGCACAAGGGAGTTGGAAACGGGAAATCACATGATAAAACCTCCAGGGGGGTATCCCAGCTCTGGGTCACTGTGTGGAGTTTTTTTTTTTGTTTTTATAAATTTAGCGTACCCAATTATTTTTTTCCAATTAAGGGGCAATTTAGTGTGGCCAATCCACCTATCCTGCACATCTTTTGGGTTGTGGGGGCAGACACGGGGAGAATGTGCAAACTCCACACGGACAGTGACCCAGGGCCGGGATTCAAATCCGGGTCCTTAGCGCCGTAGGCAACAATGCTAACCACTGTGCTGCCTGATCCGTGTGGAGTTTGCACATTCTCCCAGTGTCTGCGTGGCTTTCACCCTCACAACCCAAAGATGTGCAAGTTAGGTCGATTGGCGACGCTAAATTGGCCCTTAATTGGGAAAAGAAAATGGGGGTTTAATTTATTTTTTAAAAACCTCTAAGGGGTGGGGGGGACTTCTGGTGGCGGCATATAGGTACGTGAGGTGGCTCCTGCTAGAGTCTCTGGTTTTTGGACTTTCATGCCCAGTTTCAGGGGTAGTTTGTGGATGAGTTTGTGTGGGAAGTTGTAAGAAAGGTGTGAAATGTCAAAGACCCAGAAGAAGGGGGCGAGCGAAAGTCCACCGGTGAGTGCAGCTGTGAGTCTGCAGGAAGAAAGATGGCAGTCGGGTGGGTGCGGCTGCTCCCCTCACCATGGAAACTCTGACCAAGGTGATGTCGTTGGAGTTTGAGCGGCTGTTTGTCAAGTACATGGAGGTACCTCGGAGGAAGATGACGTCTTTGATGAAAGAGTGGGTGGAGGAGGCAATTACCCCAGGAAAGGCGGCAGTGATGAAGGCGTCAGTGAAAGTGTGGAAGCATCAAGAAGTTGAAGGGGGTGGAAGAGGCATTGTTGCAACACTGCAATGCAACTTCAATGGATGAAAGCTGCGGAGGTTGGTTGAGGCAAGCAAATGGCTCGGGCAGGATGGAGGACCTGCAGAACAGGTCGAGGAGGCAAAATTTGAGAATTGTGGGCTGCCTGAGAGGGTGGAGGGCCTGAGGCCAACCTAAGATTTTGCAGAGTTGATGGGAAGGGAGGAGATCCTTCCCGCTACGAGTTGGACACATCGGTCGCTCAGGCCCAAGTCTAAAGCAAATGAAGCGCCAAGGCGATTAGAGTCTGCTTTCACAGCTAGCACGTGAAGGAGAAGGTTTTGAGCTAGGCGAAGCAAAGATAAGATGTGAAGTGGGATGGCGTTGGTATACACATATACCAAGATCTGGCGGCGGAGCTGGCGAGAAGGCAGGTGAACGGGTGAAGGTGGCATTTTATGGCAGCGGAGTGAGATTTGGAGTGGTCTGCCCAAGCAAAGGTTTTTTTTTATATAAATTTAGATTAGCCAATTATTTTTTCCAATTAAGGGGCAATTTAGCGTGGCCAATCCACCTACTCTGCACATTTTTGGGTTGTGGGGGCGAAACCCACGCAGACACGGGGAGAACGTGCAAACTCCACATGGACAGTGACCCAGAGCCGGGATCGAACCTGGGACCTCAGCGCCGTGAGGCGGTTGTGCTAACCATTAGGCCACCGTGCTGCCCTTGCCCAAGCAAAGGTGACAGTGATTCACAATGCAAAGGAGTTTTATTTTGAGACGGTGGAGGTTTTCGTTAAAGCTGAAGGACTGGGACTGAGATGAGAGTTGGAACTTAGACTGTCATCAATTGAGAGTCCAATTGTGTTTTTCTTATTGAAGGTCTTCTATTTGCCTGGGTTTTGTTTTTTCTGACTCTTGAATAGGAGGGTTTGTTTACATGTGTTTTGGTTTTATTTTTTCCTTATGGGTGCAGTTCTGTGTTGTTTCTCGGTTTGAGGGAGGTGGGTAGGGGCATGTGGGGCCCAGTCACTGAGGAGGGGAAGGGGAGATTGGGGTGCTCTGGCAGGGGTCACTGTGCTAGCAAACGTAGGTTGGCTAGTGAACGGGAGTGTGGTGGGGGGGAGGGGTCGCGGTTGTTGGAGCCTGGCCGAGCAGGCTTTGCTGGGCCTGGGAGGTGTGAAGGATGGAGGAGAGGCTCAATACCACCCATGTCCCCCCTTCTGTTTGCTTTGGCTGTAGAGCCCTTGGCCATTGCACTGAGGGGCCCAGGGAATATTGGGATGGGGGGGGGGGGGGGACATGGGTTGTCCTTGTATGCAGATGACTTGTTGCTGTATATCATGAAGCAGGGCTCTTTGGTGGGGAGTATAATGGGGTTGCTCCAGAGATTTAGGACGTTTTCAGGATATAAATTGAATTTCGGGAAAAGTGAGTACATTGTGATCTCCCCTCCGGTGGTGTGGGTGGCGACATCTCATTTTATTTTTGTTAGATGTATTTTATTCCAAACCTGTGTAAAAATCAGTAACATATACAACACACTCCCCAACCTCATTGTCCATAGTTGTATAATTTTTTCCCTTTTTAATTTCACTAGCTGGTGGGGAGGGTGAAGGCTGACTTGCTGAGATGGGACAATCTCCCTTTGTCATTGGCGGGCCGGGTGCAGGCAGTGAAGATGAATGTTTTTCCGCGAATCCTGTTCTTGTGTCAATACCTGCCAGTCTTTTTTCTCCAAGGCATTTTTTTAGGGGGGTGGACAGGCTGATCTCCTTGTTTGTTTGGGCAGGGAGGTGATACTGCGGAGGGGGCAGCAGGCGGAGGGGATAGGCCTCCCAAATTTGTGTGTTATTATTTGGCAGCAAATGCAGAGGAGGTTCAGTAATGGAGCAGGGATGGGAGGGGAGTTCCCCGACTTTGTAGGTGATGATGGAGATGGGCTCCTGCAGGGGGATGAGTTTGCAGGTGCTGGCAATGGCGCCGCACCTGATGACCCCAGGGAAGTATATAGTGAGTCCAGTAGTGGTGGCCACTTTGAAGATCTGGAGGTACTTTAGGCAGCATTATAGGTTGGGAGTTGGGTCAGGGGGGGTGGGGTGCCAATTAGGGGGAATTATGCGTTCAAGAGCCTGGAAGGATGGATGCAAGGTTCCGGGGATGGGAAGAGAGGGGGATTATGGAAATGAAGGAACTGTTTCTGGGAGGTGATTTATGAGTTTGGAGGAGTTGGGCGAGAAGTTTGTGCTGGCAGGGGGCGAAAGCCTCAGATACATGCGGGTGCATGACTTTGCAAGGATGATCTTCCTGACCTTCCCGATAGGGCCTGACACCTCATTGCTGGAGGAGGTGCTGCAAATGGGTGAATTGGAAAGGGGAGTTGTCGGCGATTTACGGGAAGATTTTGGAGGAGGACGGGGTGTCCATGTTGGGGTTTAAAGCGCAGTGGGAGGAAGAGTTGGGGGTGGTGCTGGAGGAGGGTCTGTGGTGCAAGGTGCTGCGGAGGGTGAATGCCTCGACTTTGTGCATGAGGAAGGTAGTGTACAAGGCGCACGTCACAAAGTCCAGGATGAGCCGGTTTTCAAAGGGGTGGAGGATGTCTGTGAGCGATGTGGGAGGGGCCTTGCGAATCATGAACAAAGATTTTGGAGGACAATTTTGGGGTTTCTGCATGTGGACGTGAAGCTGGGTCCCCTGGAAGCCACATTCTGGGTGTCAGACTGGCCGGAACTACGGGCCGGGCTTCTCAGCCTTCGTCTTGCTGATGCTTGTAGATGGGTCTTGTTGGGGTGGAGGTCAGCTTCTCCACCCTGTACCTCGGTGTGGCCAGGGAGGGGACCTTCTGGAGTTTCTGACCCTGGAAAAGGTGAAGTTTGCTCTAAGGGGGAGGGGGGCAACTGAGGGGTTCTACAATTGTTGGGGTTTGTTCATCATGCACTGTCAGGAGTTGGTTACTGTTGAGGGGGAGGGGTTTGTGGGGTTTTGGTGAATTATAAAACTTGAAAATTTGTTGAATAAGAATATTTTTTTAAAAAGATAAAACCTCCAGGAAAAGGTCCATCCAGAGTTGCCAACCAACCCCGGTATAATGGTGAGTGATGAATTGAAGGAAAGGCAGAGAGAGAGAAAAGGTGAAACAAACAATCAGAGAAGGAAATTGAGAGATGGCCCAGCAGACAGATTTTCTCTATAATATGAATGATCAGTTCTGCGGCTCATCAATAAATCCACAAATTGATAAGAAATTTGTTTTAGCAATGTGGGGAAAGGGCCCCATGGACACATTGAAACTATCTGGAGCTTCGGTCTGGTCTGGCAACTCAAATCCTGGGATTGTCTTCATTTCTCTGAAAGCATACGGGGTACCTTCTCACTTGTTAACCGATTAAAGTCATCACTCACTTACCCAACTCGATCTCACTCACCTTCCTGCAATCCAATGAAAACAGCAACCTCCTGGTTCTGGGAGAAGAGAAAGGAATGGCGAGTCAATGAAGGCCGAGAATGAGACAGAATTTGGGTTTGTGAAATTGGGGGCAGCGAGAGGAGGAGGTAATTTTTTTTCTGCTTTCTTCCTTCACTGGAACCCGCAAGTTTGAAAGGAGAACAATGACCTCCTGTCCCACGCCTGCTTAACCCACCATTGGCAGCACATCACCTTCACGCTCACAACCAGAGCTCTGTAGCTCAATGAGCAGCACTCGCGCTACTGGAACAAAGAGCTTTTGGGTTCAAACCCCATAATCTAGGCTGGCAATCCCAGTTCAGTACAAAGAGAATGCTGCACTGTCAGAGCTATGAGCTGTTAAAACCTAAGCCCACGGTGACTATTTCAAAGGAGAGAAGGAACATTTTCCACTGGTCAATATTTCTGCTTCAACCAACATCACTTAAAAACAGATTTTCTCATCTTTTACCATGTTGGGATCTTGCTGTGCCCACATTGGCTGCCATGTTGTTTCTGATGTTCGAACACTGCCAAGTTACATCATTGGCTTTATTTTATTAAATTTTGGCATGTGGCCTTCGCTGGCTAGATCAGCATTTATTGCCTGTTCCTAATTGCCCTTGAGGTGGTGGTGAGCTGCCTTCCTGAACCACTGTGGACTGTGGAGATGTAGGTACACCCACTGTGCAGTAAGTGAGGGAATGCCAGGATTTTGACCCAGCAACAGAGACGGAATGGCCAATATATTTCCAAGTCAGGATGGTGAGTTACTTGGGAGGGGAACTCACTGCTCTGAGGTTGTGAAAAGCATTATATCCATGGAAATTACTTCAGCGTGTGCCAGCTCACTGCAAACATTGCACAGCCATACCCTGTGAGTAAAGTGTGTACCTGGTTCCGTGTCTTGTGCGATTTCTGCAGCCACACACGCCACTGGTCGTACAGTTTGATATTGAGGGCTGTGCACCCGTACGCATGTTTCTTCACCCAGCCAAAGAACTGCTTCAGCTCGCGCCGCAGGTTAGAGCCACTCTCTCCACTCTTCTGGTAACAGGTGCCACTCGATCTCTCTGCCAAGACACCAGGGAATGTTGCTATTTATCTTGCTCATGGAAAGACCACACACTGAAAATTAACACCGTACTATTTCATTATGGTCCTGGACAAAGTAGTATCCTGTCCCCTAAAACGTCTCTGGCCATGTTAGATACAGCTGCACTGTCCCCAACAGATACTCCCAGGACAGGCACAGCACGGGGTTTGATACAGAGTAAAGCTCCCTCTACACTGTCCCCATCAAACACTCCCAGGACAGGTACAGCACGGGGTTAGATACAGAGTGAAGCTCCTTCTACACTGTCCCCATCAAACACTCCCAGGACAGGGACAGCACGGGGTTAGATACAGAGTAAAGCTCCCTCTACATTGTCCCTATCAAACACTCCTAGGACAGGTACAGCACGGGGTTAGAGTCAGAGTAAAGCTCCCTCTACACTGTCCCTATCAAACACTCCCAGGACAGGTACAGCATAGGGTTAGATACAGAGTAAAGCTCCCTCTACACTGTCCCCATCAAACACTCCCAGGACAGGTACAGCACAGGGTTAGATACAGAGTAAAGCTCCCTCTACACTGTCCCCATCAAACACTCCCAGGACAGGTACAGCACAGGGTTAGATACAGAGTAAAGCTCCCTCTACACTGTCCCCATCAAACACTCCCAGGACAGGTACAGCACAGGGTTAGATACAGAGTAAAGCTCCCTCTACACTGTCCCCATCAAACACTCCCAGGACAGGTACAGCACAGGGTTAGATACAGAGTAAAGCTCTCTCTACACTGTCCCCATCAAACAGGTCAAGGTGAGGAAGAACGCACCATTTCGGGGAGTGGAGGCAGCTGTAGGGACGCTCCATTCACTCCAAATACCAGCCTTCCTCGAGCCATAAATACCGACAGGATTACAACGGACTTGCACAAAGTACACGGTTCCCGGTCTCAGCCCTGCCAATCGGCACAGAGTCTGGTTTCCAATATCATCCACAACCTGCAGCGAGAAAGCAAGAGAGACAGGACTAAATTATGTGGGCAGATTTCAGGGCGGCATGTGGCACAGTGGATAGCACTGGGACTGTGGAGCCGAGGACCCGGGTTCGAATCCTGGCCCTGGGTCACTGTCCGCGTGGTGTTTGCACATTCTCCCCGTGTCTGCGTGGGTTTCACCCTCACAACCCAAAGATGTGCAGGGTAGGTGGATTGAACATGCTAAATTGCCCCTTAAAGAAAATATGGGCAGGTTGCACAGTGCTGTCTTCTGATTTAATTGAAGGTGATTTAAGTTGATAGGGTCAATAAAGGGAAACTATTTCCTCTAGTTGGTAGGAGTTGACAACAAGGAGCAGAACCTTAAAATTAGAGCTAGATGCTCAGGGTAATGGCAAGAAGCACTTCCTTGGCGGAACGTGGCACAGTGGTTAGCACTGTAGCCTACAGCACTGAAGACCTGGGTTTGAATCCCGGAGTGGAATTCTGAAACTTTTCCCAGCCTCCCTCCCCTCATTCCCACCAAAATAGGTGAGGTTGGGAGTCGGTAGAACCATTGAATCCTTACAGTGCAGAAGGAGGCCATTCAGCCCATCTGCACCGACCCTCTGAAAGAGCACCCGACCGAGGGCCAGCCCCCACCCTACAGAGTTACAATACTCATAGCCAAGATCTAATTCAATGGTAGAACAGGCTTAAGGGGATGAGTGGCCTCCTCCTGTGCAAAACAAGTGGAACCTGCAGTGATGGTTCTCTGTGCTGACCCAGATCTCCATCAGCACCGCTTGTTCATGCTTACACTCACAGAGCTAACTCTGCCCTCTGATGCTAATTCAGTCAGTGCCCAGACTTCAGGTGCACGTCTGGGCCCTGAGTGTCAGCAGACTATTGGACCACAAGGGGCATCACAGTTAAGCTCAACCCTGACCTTAAATGTCTATATACGAATGTACAATTGTTTTTATGTGCATTCTTGGCCACTCACATATACACAAATACACGTACAGATGAGAACACAGTTACATACACTAATCTATATGGTCACAGGCACCCAAATGTGTACACACACCAATACGATTCACTGGATAGGGATGAGGGGTTGGAATCGTGGTTGATTTTCCCCATACCTAAATGATGAAGCAAGTCGCAACATTCATTTACCCATGCCTCCCCTGTACATCAGCTCCATTTAACCAAAGAGGCAACAGTGAAAGATAATCTAATGAAAATACCAGGTATACCTTCCACTCAGTGCTGTCCTCCACACGATACCGGATCTGATACTTGGCCTGAAAGAGAAAGTCTTTCAATGCAGGTGGGGAGCTCCAACGAACACTGAGTTGATCCTCAAGGTCACCAACACGATTCACATGAACGTCAAATGGAGCATCCGTGGTAACTGTTCCAAACAATAAACAGCAATGTGGATATTTTAGTGCTATGGGTAACAAAAGTGTGTGTCTCAGCACTGTGTGTGTGTAACAGGACTGAGTGTCTCAGCACTGACTGTGTGTGTGTGTGTAACGGGACTGAGTGTCTCAGCACTGACTGTGTGTGTGTGTGTGTGTGTGTGTAACAGGACTGAGTGTCTCAGCACTGACTGTGTGTGTGTGTGTGTAACAGGACTGAGTGTCCCAGCACTGACTGTGTGTCTGTGTGTGTGTGTGTAACAGGACTGAGTGTCTCAGCACTGACTGTGTGTGTGTGTAACAGGACTGAGTGTCTCAGCACTGACTGTGTGTGTGTGTGTGTGTGTGTGTAACAGGACTGAGTGTCTCAGCACTGACTGTGTGTGTGTGTAACGACTGAGTGTCCCAGCACTGACTGTGTGTCTGTGTGTGTGTCTGTAACAGGACTGAGTGTCTCAGCACTGACTGTGTGTGTGTGTGTGTGTGTGTGTAACAGGACTGAGTGTCTCAGCACTGACTGTGTGTGTGTGTGTGTGTAACAGGACTGAGTGTCTCAGCACTGACTGTGTGTGTGTGTGTAACAGGACTGAGTGTCCCAGCACTGACTGTGTGTGTGTGTGTAACAGGACTGTGTGTCTCAGCACTGACTGTGTGTGTGTGTGTGTGTAACAGGACTGAGTGTCTCAGCACTGACTGTGTGTGTATGTATAACAGGACTGAGTGTCTCAGCACTGACTGTGTGTGTGTGTAACAGGACTGAGTGTCTCAGCACTGACTGTGTGTGTGTGTGTGTAACAGGACTGTGTGTCCCAGCACTGACTGTGTGTGTGTTTGTATCAGGACTGTGTCCCCCAGCACTGACTGTGTGTGTGTGTGTGTATCAGGACTGTGTGTCCCAGCACTGACTGTGTGTGTAATGGGTTGAAATGTGCCATTCCACTGTGTTTGGATCAGTAGCACACAGACGGTGTATTTTCAACACTGACTCACGAGAGGCCACCCCGGATGTGTATCATTTATATTTTGACATTTTAAATCTCCAGCCCCCCCAGTCATACACCAAAACACCTCGCAGAAATCTCTCACCCACGTCCAAGATGTCCAGAGAGATGATGTCAGAAGCTGCAGACCCCAATTTGTTTGATGCCTCGACCCAGATTTCATATGGAGTGAAGAGAGCAAGATCCTTGGGAATGTAGCAAGAGTTCAATCCAGCTGTGCCCATCTCCTGGCATTCATTCTCTTTACCGTACCACCTGAGGAAAGCAACGGGGCATCTTTACAATAGCAGATTCACGGGGGTGGGCTTTGACTCTCTGCAATAGCATTAAACAGGTGACAGTGACTGCAACAGGATTCATGTCTTCCTATTTACACTGATTTCACCATCTCCCATTTTGTACCATCCCACAGAATCTTACAGCCATTCAGCCCATTGTACTTGTGACAGCCCTTTAAAAGAGCTACTCAAACAGTTACACTCTCTGGCTCCTTCCCCAATGACGACCCAACTGGGGGGGAAACGTTTCTCTCTTATCTACCCAGTTGCTTCCTTTCAAAATCCTAAAAGGAAGCGTAATCACCCCTTAACCTTACCTAGTATATGGGCAGAACGGTGGTGCAGTGGTTAGCACTGCTTCCTACGGCATTGAGGACCCGGGTTCGATCCTGGCTCTGGGTCACTGTCCGTGTGGATATTGCACTTTCTCCCCCGTGTCTGCGTGGGTTTCACCCCCACAACCCAAAGATGTGCAGGCTAGGTGGATTGACCACACTAAACTGCCCCTTAATTGGAAAAAAATAATTGGGTACTTTAAATTTATTTTTTAAACACCTTACCTAGTTTAGGAAATGTGCTGATTGTCCCTTCAAGAGCAACACAGCAGAAAAGGGTCACCTGGCTTGGGGGACCAATTGGGGCTCAGAGTGGGGAATCACCCCAGGGGGTGGAGCTCTCTGAGGAAAAGAGATATTTTGGGAGCCAGCTGCAGCCATGTGACTGCTGAACAATTCTTATCAATCAATACCTTTTGTGTTCGCTAATGGAATCTCTGAAAGTGCATCTTCACATCCGGCGACGAGGATAAATTATCATGCGCCGCCTCTGGCTCGACACATGTGAGTATCCTGAATTAATGGAAGTTATTAATGACCCATTTAAGATATTGCCAGACCCTGAGTACGGTAGAATGGGAAAAGATGGGCGGTTAGAAGATGCATGAAACAGAGAACATGGCAAGACCCCTGGGTCAGAATCCACGAGAAGGGTGAATGAAATAGGGAGAAGCACCTGCACCTACATTCTGGTCCGGAGCTGATCCAGGAGGCTCAATGCATTGGAGAGGCTGAGGAATAGACACAGAAGAAACCTAAATTGGCCGACGGAGTCAAAAGAAAAGCAACGGGGAAAAACAAGGAAAACTAATCCTACAAAGCAAGAGCCATGGCTTTAAGTTTAGAGAAAAATAACATATTAAAAAAATGGAACTGCTGCGAAGGGTTTTGAAGAAGAGCACAGAGAAAGCAGTGATTTAAATTAAAAAAGAAAGCCAAAGTGAGCTACAGCGAGGACTTCTGAAGCGCGGCAAGAACAAAAGGCTGAAACTGAGTTTCGGGCTCCCGGTGTGCAGGCTCGGGGGAGAGCCTGCGGGGGTTCCTGTGGCAGTAATCCCTGCACTGATGAACTTCAATCAAGCTGAGAAATTCTCAACCTTTGGGCAACACGGTGGCGCAGTGGTTAGCACTGCTGCCTCACAGCCCCATGTTCAATCTGGCCACAGGTCACCATCCATGTGGAGTTTGCACATTCTCCCCGTGTCTACGTGGGTTTCACCCCCACAACCCAAAGATGTGCCGGTTAAGTAGATTGGCCACACTAAATTGACCCTAAAAAAAATAATTAGGTACTCTAAATTTATTTTAAAAATAAAAAAATAAAAAAATTCTCAACCTTTATATAAAGAAGGAATTTGGCAAATAATTGCTGCAGTTAGTAAAGTTCAAAACTGGGCAGCACGGTGGCGCAGTGGTCCCATGTTTAATCCAGGCTCTGGGTCACTGTCCGTGTGGAGTTTGCACATTCTCCCCGTGTTTGCGTGGGTTTCGCCCCCACAAACCAAAGATGTGCAGGGTAGGTGGATTGGCCACGCTAAATTGCCCCTTAATTGGAAAAATTAATTGGGTACTCTAAATTTTTTTTAAAATAAAGCTCAAAATCTTTTTTTTTAAAGTTGTCGCGAGAAAGCAGTGTTGTAGCTTTAAGAGTAAAACAAAAAGGAACAGTTCAGAAAACTCTGCACCTGCATTGATACATTTGTTGCAAAATACACCTGGAAAAGGAAGCCAACCTGTGTCTGAGCATGGACAGCCTGTATTGCGATCCAGAACCAGATCCCAACAGTGACGCAGGGATACTGGACAGAAACCCCAATGTTTTATTTTAACTTTGTAAGACTGAGGAAAGGATGCTTCGCTCCAGGAGTGATTTCACGTAAAATAGGGATGTGGTATATTAAATCAAATTTCATTCCTAACACAGTAGTAAAATATCTTTAACATCACACAAGAAAAATGGCTTACAATTACCCCTTAAACAATGCTATTCAATACAGTGACACAATAACCCTTAATTATAATCTATACTTTCACTCAAAACCATCTCAGCTCTCAATCCACTTTCAAATACAATGGCAGACCCAGGCATGCTTGCTTTACAGTGATGTTCTTTGAGAGTGTTTTAAAGAAAAGACCTGGGCCGGGATTCTCCCCTACTCGGCGGGGCGGGGGGTCCCAGCGTGATGGAGTGGCGTGAACCACTCGGGCGTCGGCCCCTCGCCGGATTGGTTGGTGCTCCGCCGGCTGGCGTGGACGGCCTTTGGCGCCACGCCAGTCGGGGCCGAAGGGACTTCTCCAGCCGGCGTAAGTCCGCGCACGCGCCGGAGCGTCAGCGCCTGCTGACGTCAACCCCGCGCATGTGCAGGGGAGGGGGTCACTTCCGCCTCCGCCATGGTGAAGACCATGGTAAAGGCGGAAGGAAAAAAATGCCCCTACGGCACAGGCCCGCCCGCCGATCAGTGGGCCCCGATCGCGCGCTAGGCCACCGTGGGGGCACCCCCCCCCCCCCAGGGCCAGATCGCCCCACGCCCCCCCCCCCCAGGATCCCGGAGCCCGCTCGCGTCGCCTACTTCCGCCGGTAAGGTAGGTGGTTTGATCCACACTGGCTGGAGAGGCTTGACAGCGGCGGGCCGGAGAATCGCCGGGGGGGGGGGGGAGGGAGACCGGCGCGGAGCGATTCCTGCCCCCGCCAAATCTCTGGTGGCGGAGAATTCGGGACACGGCGGGGGCGGGATTGACGCCGGCCCCCGGCGATTCTCCGAACCGGCGGGGCGTTTGGAGAATCCCGCCCCTGAACCTTGTGAGAACCATGCAGAAACTCTGGCTGTATTTCTTCAGAAGCTGCCTCTCAGCTTGTCTCAGCGCACCTTCTAGCCACACTATTATTCTGTCTATAGACATACCTTTAACTGAACTGCAGTGAGAGCTGATGCTTGACTTCTGCTCATATCCCAATCTAAAACTCAACTAAACTGCTTAATAAACTGATTTTCTCCAAAATGCCTGATGCCTTAGCTCCTCCCATCATCTTACCTATCTGAAATCTAATTAATCCACAGGGAACCCTTAATCCAACAAACTCCATTAGCCCAAGCTTTTACGATGTCTTAATTGCACCTCTGGCTTCCAAACCTTTCAAACCAGAATTCTTTGAAATGTTACTGCAGCAATCATACACACACTAGCCCAGGCTATTAGCTCTTTCTGAACCAAATACCTATAATACAACATCTCTGAAATTCCTACATTCAGGACCCCTGTGCAGGGGAAAAAGCTAACTTTGCAGTCTTAAAGCAGCAATATCCTTAAAGAGGTGATACATTTAAAGTGGTAATGTGCTGATATGTGCCTGCATGCATTACAATGAAATGTGCTTGGCAGAGCAAGGACTAACGTGCGACTGGAGAGTGGCACCACCCACAGAGTGATGTATGTAGTCATGTGGTGAGAGAACAGTCAGGACAAAACTTGGTAGAGAGCAAGCCTAAATGGAACCGTGACATGGAAGACCATATTTGGAACTGACCATAGTTAAAGCTGACTATTAAAAGTATTTTTGTTTAAACACACAAGTCTCAAGGTCTTATCAATGAGCAACCATCACTGCAACATAACAAAAACCCATATTAAGTACATAATATGACATGGTGTCATAATATGAAACTTTGGGAGTGGATCAAGTTAGATTCCCGGCGGTGGCACAGTGGGTTAGCCCTGTTGCCTCACGGCGCCGAGGTCCCAGGTTCAATCCTGGCTCTGGGTCACTGTTCGTGTGGAGTTTGCACATTCTCCCCGTGTTTGCGTGGGTTTCGCCCCCACAACCCAAAGATGTGCAAGGTAGGTGGATTGAATATGCTAAATTGCCCCTTAATTAGAAAAAATGAATTGGGTACTCTAAATTTATTTTTTTTAAAGTTAGATTCCCGGAATTATTGTCTCTGAGACGTACCCCTGTCGTACCTAGTAGATATGGAGGGATGGGTTGTTCGTAAACACATGGATTAGTTGAGGAGTAGAGAGACAAATGTTGCCATCAAGAAATATTTCTGAACCCGTGAGCACAGAAGTTAATGATCAGCCTGTTTTTGACATAACTGATATCTCCATGGAAACAGGTAGTGCTGAACTGCTTGTGCCAGATGGGGTACCCGTTATTGCTGTTAATGTCGATCTTGTGGACGCATCTCAGACTACAGAATTACGCCATCTACAAGAAACAGATAAACCCCTCACGGACTCAAGTTATACTTGTCCAACTCATTTATATAATGTTTAGTTAGAATTTAGGACTGAGTAGTTTAGTTTTTGAAGATTATATAAAGGTGTTAAAGGGAGAGGGGTGTGGTGATTGTCCCTTTAAGAGCAACACAGCAGAAAAGGGTCACCTGACCTAGGGGAACAATTGGGACTCAGAGTGGGGAATCACCCCAAGGGGTGGAGCTGTCTTGGCAAAGAGACATTTTGGGAGCTAACTACAGCCATGCAGCTGCTGAACAATTCTTATGAATAAATACCTTTTGTGTTCAGTAATTGAGTCTCTGAAAGAGCATCATTACAGGTAACCTCTGTTATAATCTACCCATTGGTATCATTCTGGCACTGCAGTTAAGGCCAATATACCTTTCTAAATGTGTGTAGCCCACAACTATTCACATGTGCTCTAATTTGCATGGTAATGACTACATTTTGGTGATCTATACATGGACACCTAACACTATGTGGACTCCCAATCTTCCAAACTTTTCACCATTTTACTAACACTTAACGGTTTCAGTTTTTTGGTCCATAATGGATGATCTCACACTTACCTCTGTTGAAATCCATCTGCTGCAGTTTTACCTACTGATTTAATCCAGCAATGTTTCTTTGTAATTTTATGCTCCTGTCTACATTGCTCATTATTCCACCAATCTGTGCGTCACTCACAAACTTGGACATATGGGCCAGGATTCTCCAATCCTGCGGCCACGTTCTGACGCCGGCGTGAAAAGTGGTGCAAGCCACGCCGGCGTCAACAGGCCTCACCTGGCGGCTATCCACCTCTTCCCAGGGGGCTAGTATGGTGACGGAGCGGTCTCCGCAGCTCCAGTGCCCGAAAGCCGGCGCGCCATGGTCGGCGCAAATTCTCGCATGCGCACCACAGCCGACGTGACTTCGCGCAAGCGCGTGCGTTTTCATATCCGCACCGGCCCCCGGGCAATATGGCGGAGCCCTACAGGGGCCCGGCACGGAGGAACATAGGCTCCCACGGAACCAGCCCGCCCGCCAATCGGTAGACCCTGATCTCGGGCCAGGCCACATGGTGGCCCCCCCGGGGTCTGATCCCCCCCCCCCCAACCAGGACGGCCCCCGCAGACAGAGCTCCAAGGTCCTGCCGTGTGGACCATACGTAACCCACGCCGGCGGGACTTGGCTGAACTCGGCGGGCACACAGACCGTCGTGGCCCGGAGAATCGCCGGCGGGGGGGCGCTTTCAACGGCCCCCAACCGGCACGGCGCGAACCCGCAGCAACCCGAGAATCATCGCCGGAGAATCGGCGAGTCGGCGTCGGGGTGGCGTGATTCTCCCCCCCCCCCCCCCCGCCCTCCGAGGATTCTCCGACCCGGTGTGGGGTTGGAGAATACTGGTGGTTTTTGCTCTCTAATGGGTTATTTTAAAATCACTGAATTGAGTCGATTTAATCTGGGTCCATTGATCTTGCATTGACGAACAAGGAACTGGATTCTCAGTTTTACTGCCTTACAGGGCGGCACAGTGGCGCAGTAGTTAGCACTGAGGTCTCATGACGCTTCCATCTCGGCTCCTGATCACTGTCCGTGTGGAGTTTGCACATTCTCCCCATGTTTGTGTGGGCCCCACCCCACAACACAAAGATGTGCAGGCTAGGTGAATTGACCACACTAAATTGCCCCTTAATTGAAAAAAACTAATTGGGTACTCTAAATTTATTTTTAAAACGTTTTGCTGCCTTACCTTAGCTTGAATTTCAGTGTGTATTTTGTACGGAGGAAGGACTCGCCCTCGCCTCCTGGGCTCCATTTACAGGTAAGGTCCTTTGTGTTCTTTGACCAACAGGTGATGTTGGTGGGTTTTTCGGGGGGAACTGCGTGAGAGAGAAACAGGCAAATATTAAAACACTCTGCGAGCCACACTCACAACACTGTAACGGTTTCACTGTCTCAAACCTTTTCAGGTGACACCTGCTCAATGGATCACATTCTATCGTGCAATGGGACCAGTCCTGTTTCAGAAGCTTGTGGTGAATGTGATTCACACCGGTTTATAATCTGTATATACATGTGTCTGTATTGTAAGTGCAGTTGCACTACCTGTCCTCCAGGGGGAGTAGCTTTGGGAATGCTCGAGTTGTACGGGTCTTCTCCCTTGGCTCTGCCCAGGACTCCTCCCCTGGAAGCTGCTGTATAAAGATCAGTGCCACATGGTCAGCTGGCCAGTTCACCGAAAGTTCAATGGCTAATAGGCTGGCTCTGTTGTGAGTATATTAAAACCGCTATTCTAATCCTACAAGCACGTGTCCGTAGAATTGTTGGTTCCAACAAAGCTATCAGCTGGAAATGGTGTGACTCAACCCTTTTAGGAAATAGGATCAGGGCTCAGCCACACAGCCCCAAGACCCTGCTCCATGGGGTCACGACTGGTCTTTTACATCAACTCAATTTTCCCACCCTATCCCATGATTACATCAGTGCCCAAAACCTTATCAACTCTGTCTTGAACATCTGAATAACTGTGTATTTACAGCTCACTGTATTAGAATAGTGAGAATTCTAAAAATTCACAACCCTCTGAAGATGTTTCTCCTGATCCCAGACCAAAGTGATTGAATCATTTTCCTGAGGCTATGGCCCCTCTTCCAGATTGATTACCTGACAGTCAGAAACATTTAATCAGGCTATATTCACCTTTCAATTGGCGTTCCATAACGACAGATGTGTCGGGTAACCAGTGGTGGGACTGAGGTGTCATCTGACAATAACTAGGATTACATCCAACAAAATCTGCCCGCCTTAGGTGACCGCTGGCCTTGCCAGAAAGACAAAAGGGAGATAGAGAGACCCGTGACCAATTGTTGAGTCATGAGGGGAGAACCAGCCTCTCTCGCAGCCTCTTCATCCTGACATCAGTGGCAAAGGCAGACGGCAGCCATGTTGGGGGCTGCTGCTGCCTTGCTGATTGGAGCAGGCAGTTCCTCTGCGGTCCTGTAGCATCAGCACTGCTGCATGCAGGCGAGCAGGAAACATTAAGGTCCAGCACTTGCACAAACACAAGTAGGCGCATTAATAAAAAGTTTTAAGACAAAGGAAGATAAACTTTATTTTGCCCCGCAACACACTTGACAACCTTGCACTAAAATAGACCAGACCGTTCAAGTTTGCTGGAATAAAGTTTTAAAATGCCATTCTCCATTGGATAGGAGCTCTGAAGAAGAGTCATGCAGACTTGAATCGTTAACTTATTTTTTTTTTGCCACAGACGCTGTCGGGCCTGCTGAGTTTTTCCAACATGTTCTGTGTTTTTTTTAAATAAATTTAGTGTACCCAATTCATTTTTTTCCAATCGAGGGGCAATTTAAGGTGTTCAATCCACCTACCCTGCACATCTTTGAGTTGTGGGGGCGAAACCCACACAAACACGGGAAGAATGTGCAAACTCCACACGGACAGTGACCCAGAGGCGGGGAGCGAACCTGGGACCTCGGCGCCGTGAGGCAGCAGGGCTAACCCACTGTGCCACCGTGCTGCCGCATTTTCTGTTTTTGAATCAGATTCCAGCATCCGCAGTAGTCTGCTTCTACTTGAGGAACTTAAGTTAATTGGCGGATGAGCAGATCCCCTTGGCCCTTTGAAAATCTGGCCCCCTCTATTCTCTCTCTCTCACCCCCTCCACCTCCTGGGCCACTGAGGCCAATTGCTACCACTGGGATCGCACAGACTGTCCTGCTGAAAGGCCATTGGCCTGAAACGTTAACACTGTTTTTCTCCCCACAAGTGCTGCCAAACCTGCTTTCCAACATTTACAGTTTCTATTAAAGGCTCGGGCATCGAGTCAATGAAGCATTGTCCTCCAGCTCAGTTCTCCAGCAGAACAGACTTACATGTTCAACAGATCAATAAAATGCGGTGCCAATTTGCATTGTTCTAGAGAAAAGGTTTAACATCAGTCTCCGTAACACACACTCATATATTTACACACGCAGACACTCGCATACAAATTTGCACACAGATGTTTACATATATACACACACATAAAACAACAACTTGCTTTTATAAAGCACCTTTAATGTCGTAAAACACTAAGGGCGCTTCACAAACAAAATTTAACAGCGAGTCACACAAGGAGATATTACAGACAGCCAAGATTTTGGCCAAAGAGGTAGGAGAGAAAGGTGGAGAGGTTTCGGGAAAGGAATTTCAGAGATTTAGGCTGAAGGTACAGGCGGCAATGGTGGAGCAATTAAAATCGGGTCTGCGTAAGAGGCCAGAATTGGAGAAGTGCAGACTTCTCCGAGGGCTGTGGAGCTGGGGAAGGTTATCGGCATTGGAAGGGGGTGAGGCCATGGAGGGATTTGTAGGCAAGGATGAGAATTTTACAATTGAGCCGATGCCAGACTGAGGACCTGTGTATGTCAGCAAGTCCAGGGTGATGGATAAACAGGACTTGGGTGCTGGTTACGATGCAGGCAGCGAGGTTCCAGACGAGTTCAAGTTTATGGAGGGTGGGGGCAGCACGGTGGCGCAGTGGGTTAGCACAGCTGCCTCACGGCGCCGAGGTCCCAGGTTCGATCCCGGCTCTGGGTCACTGTCCGTGTGGAGTTTGCACATTCTCCCCGTGTCTGCGTGGGTTTCACCCCCACAACCCAGGATGTGCAGGCTAGGTGGATTGGCCACGCTAAATTGCCCCCTAATTAGAAAAAGAATTGGGTACTCTAAATTTATAAAAAAAGAAAAAAAAATGCTTGCAAGGGTTTCGCCCCCACAACACAAAGATGTGCAGGCTAGGTGGATTGGCCTCACGAAATTGCCCCTTAATTTGGAAAAAAAAGTTGATGGAGGCTGGTAATGGGAAGCTGGACAGGAGAATATTCAAAATGTCAGGTCTAATAGTAAAGACATTAATGAGGCATTTCAGCAGCACATGAATGAGGCATGGTACAGGTAGGCAATGTTAAAGAGGTGAAAATAGGTAGTCTAAGTGCTGGTTGAGGATGTGTGGTCAGACCTTCAGTTGATATACAAATAAGCAAGATCTCACATTTCCACACTCTTAAAAATAAATGTGAACGCATATTCACATCACACTAGTGCAGTACAAAGTTTCCCGGTGCCAGTGGAGAACACTGCGAGAGAGGCGAGAGAAACTTACGGCCCACGTAGAGACAGGACCCGGCGAGAATCCTGCCGTCCACTCGGTGACACACGAGATTGTCGCCAGATTGCTGCCGTGACCCATTCAGCCCATGCACCATCACCCTCAGTGCACTGCTGTTCACCAGCGTGTACAGCTCCGAGGGAAGCTTCTGGCCGTTCAGCGTCCAGTAGAGTTCATGGGAGTCCACGTTCACCTCAGAGTTTATAATGCAGGTGGCGGTCAGCGATGACCCAATGGTCAGGATCGGATCCTGGGGCACGACCACAGCAAGAGCTGTGAAGGAAGGGAACAGAAAGAACCGCTTAAAGTGGTTTATATAGTGAAAAAATCTGAACCTATCTCGCTCAGATTTCTTCCCTGAAAGTTGAGGTATAGTTTCACAGTTATTCAGTTAAAAACAATAATTTGCAGCGAATTTATGCACAGCAAGATCCCACATACTTCAATTACCAAATCGCCTGTTTCTGTGATTTGGCACAGGGTACCAGAGAGGACGCCCTTGCTGTTTTATAAAGAGTGGCCAGGGGAATCCTCAATGTTCAACTGAGGAGGGAGACAGGCTCTCAGTTTAAGTCTCATGTCAAAGGCTGCGTTTCCGACAGAGCAGCACTCCCTCCAGTGGTACAGCATTTCCTCAGATGGTACAGCATTTCCTCAGACAGTGCACTCAACCTCCCCTCCCCCCCCCCCCCCCCCCCCCTCCCCCCAGACAGTCAGCACTCGCTCAGACAGTGCAGCATTTCCCCAGACAGTACAAAACTCCTTCAGGCAGTCAGTACTCCCTCAAACAGTGCAGCACACCCTCCGACAGTGCAGCACTCCCCCAGACAGTGCAGCACTCTCTCAACCAGTGCAGCACCCCCTCAGACAATGCAGCACTCCTTCAGACAGTGCAGCACTCCTTCAGAAGATACAGAACTCCCTCAAACAGTGCAGCACTCCCTCAGACAGTGCAGCACTCCTTCCGACAGTGCAGCACTCCCTCCGACAGCGCAGCACTCCCTCAAACAGTGCAGCACCCCCTCAGACAGTGCAGCACTCCCTCAGACAGTGCAGCACTCCCTCAGACAGTGCAGCACTCCTTCAGACAGCACAACACTCCCTCAGACAGTGTATCACTCCTTCAGACAGTGCATCACTCCCCCAGACAGTACAACACTCCCTCAGACATTGCAGAACTCCCTAAGACAGTACAGCACTCCTTCATAGAGTGCAGCATTTCCCCAGACAGTACAACACTCCTTCGGGCAGTTAGTACTCCCTCAGAAAGGGCATCACTCCTTCAGACAGTGCAGCACTCCCCCAGATAGTGCAGCACTCCCTCAGACAGTGCAGCACTCCCCCAGACAGTACAGCACTCCCTCAGACAGTGCAACACTCCCTCAGACAGTGCAGCACTCCCCCAGACAGTACAGCACTCCCTCAGACAGTGCAGGACTCCCTCAGACAGGCAGCACTCCCTCAGAGAGTACAGCACTCCCTCAGACAGTGCAGGACTCCCTCAGACAGTACAGCACTCCCTTAGACAGTGCAGGACTTCCTCAGACAGTGCAGCACTCCCTCAGATAGTGCAGCACTCCCCCAGACAGTGTAGCATTCCCTCAGACAGTACATCACTCCATCAGACAGTGCAGCACTCCTTCAGACAGTGCAGCACTCCTTCAGACAGTGCAGGACTCCCTCAGACAGTGCAGGACTCCCTCAGACAGTGCAACACTCCCTCAGACAGTACAGCACTCCCTTAGACAGTGCAGGACTTCCTCAGATAGTGCAGCACTCCCCCAGACAGTGTAGCATTCCCTCAGACAGTACATCACTCCATCAGACAGTGCAGCACTCCTTCAGACAGTGCAGCACTCCTTCAGACAGTGCAGCACTCCTTCAGACAGTACAGCACTCCCTCAGACAGTGCAACACTCCTTCAGACAGTACAGCACTCCCTCAGACAGTGCAGCACTCCCCCAGACAGTACAGCACTCCCTCAGACAGTGCAGGACTCCCTCAGACAGTACAGCACTCCTTCAGACAGTGCAGCACTCCCTCAGACAGTACAGCACTCCCTCAGACAGTGCAGGACTCCCTCAGACAGTGCAGCACTCCTTCAGACAGTGCAGTACTCCCTCAGACAGGCAGCACTCCCTCAGGCAGTCAGTACTCCCTCAGACAGTGCAGCACTCCCTCAGACAGTGCAGCACACCTTCCGACAGTGCAGCACTCCCTCCGACAGCGCAGCACTCCCTCAAACAGTGCAGCACCCCCTCAGACAGTGCAGCACTCCCTCAGACAGTGCAGGATTCCCTCAGACAGTGCAGCACTCCCTCAGACAGTACAGCACTCCCTCAGACAGTACAGCACTCCCTCAGACAGGGCAGCACTCCCTCAGACAGTACAGCACTCCCTCAGACAGTACAGCACTCCCTCAGACAGTACAGCACTCCCTCAGACAGTGCAGCACTCCTTCAGACAGTCAGTACTCCCTCAGACAGTGAGCACTCCCTCAGACAGGGCAGCACTCCCTCAGACAGTGCAGCATTCATTCAGACAGGGCAGCACTCCCTCAGACAGTGCAGCACTCTCTCTGACAGTACAGCACTCCCTCAGACAGTGCAGCACTCTCTCTGACAGTACAGAACTCCCTCAGACAGTGCAGCACTCCCTCAGACAGTACAGCACTCCCTCAGACAGTGCAGCACTCCCTCAGACAGTGCAGCACTCCCTCAGACAGTGCAGCACACCTTCAGACAGTACAGCACTCCCTCAGACAGTGCAGCACTCCCTCAGACAGTGTAGCACTCCTTCAGACACTGCAGCACTCCCTCAGACAGTGCAGCACTCCCCCAGACAGTGCAGCACTCCTTCAGACACTGCAGCACTCCCTCAGACAGTGCAGGACTCCCTCAAACGGTGCAGCACTCCCTCAGACAGTGCAGCACTCCCTCAGACAGTGCAGCACACCTTCAGACAGTACAGCACTCCCTCAGACAGTGCAGCACTCCCTCAGACAGTGTAGCACTCCTTCAGACACTGCAGCACTCCCTCAGACAGTGCAGCACTCCCTCCGACAGTGCAGCACTCCCTCAGACAGTACAGCACTCCCTCAGACAGTGCAGCACTCCCTCAGACAGTGCAGCACTCCCTCAGACAGTGCAGCACTCCCTCAGACAGTGCAGCACTCCCTCAGACAGTGCAGCACTCCCTCAGACAGTGCAGCACTCCCCCAGACAGTGCAGCACTCCTTCAGACACTGCAGCACTCCCTCAGACAGTGCAGCACTCCCTCAGACAGTGCAGGACTCCCTCGGACAGGGTAGCACTCCCTCAGACAGTACAGCACTCCCCCAGACAGTACAGCACTCCTTCAGACAGTCAGTACTCTCTCAGACAGTACAGGACTCCCTCAGACAGTGCAGGACTCCCTCAGACAGTCGGTACTTCCTCAGACAGTGCAGGACTCCCTCAGACAGTGCAGCACTCCCCCAGACAGTCAGTACTCCCTCAGACAGTACAGCACTCCCCCAGACAGTACAGCACTCCCCCAGAGAGTGCAGCAATCCCTCATTCAGTACAATATTCCTTCAGACAATCAGTACTCCCTCAGACAGTACAGCACTCCCTCAGATGGTACAGCATTTCCTAAGACAGTGCAACCCTCCCCCTCCCAGACAGTCAGCACTCCCCCAGACAGTCAGCACTCCCTCAGACAGTGCAGGACTCCCTCAGACAGTGCAGCACTCCTTCAGGCAGTCAGTACTCCCTCAGACAGGCAGCACTCCCTCAGACAGTGCAGTACTCCCTCAGACAGGCAGCACTCCCTCAGGCAGTCAGTACTCCCTCAGACAGTGCAGCACACCTTCCGACAGTGCAGCACTCCCTCCGACAGCGCAGCACTCCCTCAAACAGTGCAGCACCCCCTCAGACAGTGCAGCACTCCCTCAGACAGTGCAGGATTCCCTCAGACAGTGCAGCACTCCCTCAGACAGTACAGCACTCCCTCAGACAGTACAGCACTCCCTCAGACAGGGCAGCACTCCCTCAGACAGTACAGCACTCCCTCAGACAGTACAGCACTCCCTCAGACAGTACAGCACTCCGTCAGACAGTGCAGCACTCCTTCAGACAGTCAGTACTCCCTCAGACAGTGAGCACTCCCTCAGACAGGGCAGCACTCCCTCAGACAGTGCAGCATTCATTCAGACAGGGCAGCACTCCCTCAGACAGTGCAGCACTCTCTCTGACAGTGCAGCACTCCCTCAGACAGTGCAGCACACCTTCAGACAGTACAGCACTCCCTCAGACAGTACAGCACTCCTTCAGACACTGCAGCACTCCCTCAGACAGTGCAGCACTCCCCCAGACAGTGCAGCACTCCTTCAGACACTGCAGCACTCCCTCAGACAGTGCAGGACTCCCTCAGACAGTGCAGCACTCCCTCAGACAGTGCAGGACTCCCTCGGACAGGGTAGCACTCCCTCAGACAGTACAGCACTCCCCCAGACAGTACAGCACTCCTTCAGACAGTCAGTACTCTCTCAGACAGTACAGGACTCCCTCAGACAGTGCAGGACTCCCTCAGACAGTCGGTACTTCCTCAGACAGTGCAGGACTCCCTCAGACAGTGCAGCACTCCGCCAGACAGTCAGTACTCCCTCAGACAGTACAGCACTCCCCCAGACAGTACAGCACTCCCCCAGAGAGTGCAGCAATCCCTCATTCAGTACAATATTCCTTCAGACAATCAGTACTCCCTCAGACAGTACAGCACTCCCTCAGATGGTACAGCATTTCCTAAGACAGTGCAACCCTCCCCCTCCCAGACAGTCAGCACTCCCCCAGACAGTCAGCACTCCCCCAGACAGTGCAGCACTCCCCCAGACAGTGCAGCACTCCCCCAGACAGTGCAGCACTCCCTCATGCAGTACAGCACTCCTTCAGACAGTGCAGAATTCCCCCAGACAGTGCAGCACTCCCTCAGACAGTGCAGCACTCCCTCAGACAGTACAATACTCCCCCAGACAGTACAGCACTCCCTCAGTCAGTGCAGCACTCCCTCAGTCAGTGCAGCACTCCCTCAGACAGTGCAGCACTCCCCCAGACAGTACAGCACTCCCCCAGACAGTACAGCACTCCCTCAGACAGTGCAGCACTCCCTCAGACAGTACAATACTCCCCCAGACAGTGCAGCACTCCCTCAGACAGTACAATACTCCCTCAGTCAGTGCAGCACTCCCTCAGACAGTACAATACTCCCTCAGTCAGTACAGCACTCCCTCAGACAGTACAATACTCCCTCAGTCAGTGCAGCACTCCCTCAGACAGTACAATACTCCCTCAGTCAGTGCAGCACTCCCTCAGACAGTACAATACTCCCTCAGTCAGTGCAGCACTCCCTCAGACAGTACAATACTCCCCCAGACAGTGCAGCACTCCCTCAGACAGTGCAGCACTCTCTCTGACAGTACAGCACTCCCTCAGACAGTGCAGCACTCCCCCAGACAGTGCAGCACTCCCTCAGACAGTGCAGCACTCTCTCTGACAGTACAACACTCAGACAGTTCAGCACTCCCTCAGACAGTTCAGCACTCCCTCAGACAGTACAATACTCCCTCAGACAGTGCAGCACTCCCTCAGACAGTACAATACTCCCCCAGACAGTGCAGCACTCCCTCAGACAGTACAGCACTCTCTCTGACAGTACAACACTCAGACAGTGCAGCACTCCCCCAGACAGTGCAGCACTCCCTCAGACAGTACAGCACTCCCCCAGACAGTACAGCACTCCCCCAGAGAGTGCAGCAATCCCTCATTCAGTACAATATTCCTTCAGACAATCAGTACTCCCTCAGACAGTACAGCACTCCCTCAGATGGTACAGCATTTCCTAAGACAGTGCAACCCTCCCCCTCCCAGAGAGTCAGCACTCCCCCAGACAGTCAGCACTCCCTCAGACAGTGCAGCACTCCCTCAGACAGTGCAGCACTCCCTCAGACAGTGCAGCACTCCCTCAGACAGTACAGCACTCCCTCAGACAGTGCAACACTCCTTCAGACAGTACAGCACTCCCCCAGACAGTACAGCACTCCCCCAGACAGTACAACACTCCCTCAGACAGTGCAACACTCCTTCAGACAGTACAGCACTCCATCAGACAGTACAGCACTCCCCCAGACAGTACAACACTCCCTCAGACATTGCAGCACACCCTTAGACACTACAGCACTCCTTCAGACAGTGCAGCATTTCCCCAGACAGTACAGCACTCCCTCAGACAGTGCAGCACTTCTTCAGACAGTGCAACACTCCCTCAGACAGTACAGCACTCTCTCTGACAGTACAGCACTCCCTCAGACAGTACAGCACTCTCTCTGACAGTACAACACTCTCTCAGACAGTGCAGCACTCCCCCAGACAGTGCAGCACTCCCTCAGACAGTACAGCACTCCCCCAGACAGTGCAGCACTCCCTCAGACAGTGCAGCACTCCCTCAGACAGTGCAGCACTCCCTCAGACAGTGCAGCACTCCCCCAGACAGTGCAGCATTCCCTCAGACGGTGCAGCACTCCCCCAGACAGTGCAGCACTCCCCCAGACAGTGCAGCACTCCCCCAGACAGTGCAGCACTCCTTCAGACAGTACAACACTCCCTCTGACAGTGCAGCACTCCCTCAGACAGTGCAGTACTCCCTCAGACAGGCAGCACTCCCTCAGACAGTACAACACTCCCTCTGACAGTACAACACTGTCTCTGACAGTGCAGCACTCCCTCAGACAATACAGCACACCCCAGACAGTGCAGCACTCCCCCAGACAGTGCAGCACTCCTTCAGACAGTACAACACTCCCTCTGACAGTACAACACTGTCTCTGACAGTGCAGCATTCCTTCAGACAGTACAACACTCCCTCTGACAGTACAACGCTGTCTCTGACAGTGCAGCACTCCCTCAGATTGTACAGCACCGCACTGGTTTATGTCGTCAAAATTGTGATGTTCTGACCCAGAGGAGAGAGAGTTACTCCTTGAGCCACAGCTGAAATGAGTTGTTGCCCAAGTCGCTGTTCTCCATGTGTGAACAGAGATCATGAGCTGGATTCTCCGATTCTGGGGCCATGTCCCCTCGCCAGCGTGGGAACAGTGCCGGGAAAACTGGCGCAAAACTGCCACCGATTACCCGTTTTGCTGGGGGCTAGCAGGACGGCAGCATAGAGCTCTAGCTGCCGATACTCCCCGTGGAAAGGCCGGATCCATGGCCGCGCATGCACACGGTGGCGGCCGACAGCAGCCGTTCCGAGCTTCATGGGAGACGCAGCTCGCGGACCCGGCCCGCGAAACAGTCCCTCCTTTCAGCCAGCTTGTGTGCCCCGGACCACCCCCCAACAGTGCCGCCAGCCCTGAACAATGCACCCCCTGCGCGCAGATCAGCCCTCCCCCCACTGTGGCACGCTGGACTGAGTCTGGAGCTCTTGCGCACGCACCCCCCTTTCCCCAGCGCCCCCCCCCCCCCCCCCCCCCCCCCCACCCACCCTTGGATTCCCATCGCACCGCCATCGGTGCATCGGTGGCTGTACCTTCAGCTACCCAGGCCCTGAGCTCTGGACTCACCCCTTAAACCTCTCTCCCTCTTTACTTCTCTCTCCTCTTTTAAGATGTCCCTTAAAATGTGTTTCTTTGATATCGTTTTTGGCCAATTGCCTTTTGTGCGGCCCGGTGTCAAATATTCCTTGATAATACTCCCATCAAGCACCTTGGGAGGTTTGACAATGTTAAAGGTGCTATATAAGGACAATTTCCTGTTGTTGTTCTGTCCGTTCACACACACGATTTTCTATTCTGATATTATTACCAGTTATGGCTTCTTTGCAACTCTTCCTGCCTGAAAAGAATGAAAGGCACAGACTGGGAATGGAGCCTGAATTCTCATCGCCCAGCAAACTCAAGGTTGAGATCAGTAACAGAATGAGATAGTTCCTTTGGGGTTAAAAACAGACTGTGTTTCAGAGAGTAGACTTGCAGTCTGGTGTTAGATCAGAAGCTAAATTCAACTCCGCTACCAAGCGTAGTGTTTTGGGAGTAGATCTGGGTGGTGCATTGGGAACAGAGTTTAAATCCCGCCCAACCCTTTTAAAAAATAAATTTATAGAGTACCCGATTATTTTTTTTTCCAATTAAGGGGCAATTTAGTGTGGCCAACCCACCTACCCTGCCCATCTTTGGGTTGTGGGGGTGAAACCCACGCAGACATGGGGAGAATGTGCAAACTCCACTCGGACAGTGTCCCAGAGCCAGGATCGAACCCGGGACCTCGGCGCCGTGAGGCAGCAGAGTTAACCACTGCGCCACCGTGCCGTCCTAGATCCTGCCCAACCTGACAGTGTAAACTGCTGGTGTCATTTGGCTGTGAGTCCTATTATAAAAAAGAGATAGAGTTTTCCTACATTGGGAAAGTGACCACAATTGAAAAGTACTTCATTGGTCAGGAAGTGCTTTGATATGTCCTGTCTCGGGTCGCAAAAAGTGGTTAAATGACATTTTGGGGGCAGCACGGTGGCGCAGTGGTTAACTCTGCTGCCTCATGGTGCCGAGTTCCCAGGTTCGATCCCGGCTCTGGGTCACTGTGTGTGTGGAGTTTACACATACTCCCCGTGTCTGCGTGGGTTTCGCTCCCACAACCCAAAGATGTGCAGGTTAGGTGGATTGGCCACGCTAAATTGCCCCTTAAATGGAAAAAATAATTGGGTACTCTAAATTTATTTTAAAAAAATGTTTCCACTATGGAGAAGATCAGAACGAATTGGATCATCAATTTTTTTTTAATGAATTCAGAGTACCCAATTTGTTTTTTCCAATAAAGGGCCAATTGACCTATCCTGCACATCTTTGGGTTGTGGGGATGAAACCCACGCAGACACAGGGAGAATGTGCAAACTCCATACCATACGGACAGTGACCCAGAGCGAACCTGGGACCTTGGCGCCGTGAGGCAGCAATGCTAACCACTGTGCCACCGTGCTGCCCATTGGGTCATCAATATAAGATAATCATTTTTTTTTTATAAATTTAGATTACCCAATTATTTTTTTCCAATTAAGGGGCAATTTAGCGTGGCCAATCCACCTACTCTGCACATTTTTGGGTTGTGGGGGCGAAACCCACGCAGACACGGGGAGAATGTGCAAACTCCACACGGACAGTGACCCAGAGCCGGGATCGAACCTGGGACCTCAGCGCCGTGAGGCGGTTGTGCTAACCACTAAGCCACCGTGCTGCCCTAAGATAATCATTATTAAATTCAATCAGGAATTCAGGAGAAACTTCAATTACCCAATGAGTGGTGGGAATGTGGAACATGTTACCATCGGAAGTGGATCCATTGAATCCCTACAGTGCAGAAAGAGGCCATTCAGCCCATCGAGACTCTGAAAGAGCACCCTACCTAGGCCCAATCCCCTGCCCTATCTCCGTAACCCCACCTAACCCGCACTGCTTTGGACACTAAGGGGAAATTTTAGCACGGTCAATCCAACTAACCTGCGCATCTTTGGACTGAAGGAGGAAACTGGAGCACCCGGAGGAAACCCACACAGACACGGGGAGAACGTGCAAACTCCACACAGGCAATCACTCAAGGCCGGAATTGGACCCAGGTCCCTGGAGGGATGAGGCAACCGTGCTAAACACTGTGCCACCAGTGAATAAATTCATTGAAAGGGAAGCTATAGATAAACACATGGGTGAAGAAACAAAAGATGAGGTTGTTAGTGTGAGATAAGGCATGATGGAAGGCGGCTTGTGTGGAACATAAGCTCCGGCATAAACTGGTTGGGCCAAATACTGGGTAAATACTTCAAAACTGTTGTGTCAGATGTTCCGACAACCAGGAGGCCTCTGATGAGCAGGGGGGTGGCTGCGATGAGACACTTACAGGGTGAAGGTTACCTGCGTTATATACTCTCATCCCAGGGAGCTGCTGGCAATCAGAGCCAAGGTACATAAATGGACAATGTAGGGGAAACCTGACTCTGTATCTAACCTATGCTGCAATTGATTGGAAGTACTTGCAAATTGCTCCCAAAGCTGAACCCTCCCTCTCACACCAATTGCTAACAAACGGATGCCTTGATTCCAAGGATTGATCGCAGTCGGCATTCACCAGCCTCTAGCACACATTCCGCGCCATGTAATGGCAGGTCGGTACTGATCTGGCACTCATCTCTGAAGAGAGAATCATTCAACATCGGCAGCAGCCCTCAAGGCCTGTCACCAACCTCTGTCCAAGGAAGGGGTGTGCCGGGCCCCAAGGCTCCGACTAAATCCTCCTTTTATTCCACTCCCTTTTTAACTTTCAGTTCTTTTGGAGGGTCCTCCATTTTATTTCTTGATCAACCACATTCTTTCCCTTTACTTTCTGTCTCAGATTTATGCATTCCCCACTCTATCGCTTTGTTCTTTTCTCTCTCTCTCTCTTCCTTTTTCTTCTCCTCGCCTTAACCATTAATCACACAAAGAGAAAGAAATACATTTCTGGCCTGACATTGCAAGTATTTTAAGATCCTCCGAACCCCACGTTGGTCAAGAGGTGCTGGCTGAAGGATGTTAGAAGGTGCAATTGTACAGGATTGCAATGATTTGAAACTTTAAAAAAAATTAATTTAGAGTACCCAATTCATTTTTTCCAATTATGGGGCAATTTAACCTGGCCAACCACCTACTTTGCACATCTTTGGGTTGTGGGGGCGAAACCCACGCAAACACAGGGAGAATGTGCAAACTCCACATAGACAGTGACCCAGAGCCGGGATCGAACCTGGGACCTCTGCGCCGTGAGGCAGCAGTGCTAACCATTGCGCCATTGTGCTGCCCTCAATGAGTTGTAACTTAAGTCATGACTGAATTCAAGAAATTAGTTCAGAGCGGAAAAAAAACATTTAAGGTACAGTATGGTTCACACTGCCCCTCTGGATCCAGCAGGCAACATTTAACAGTTCGCACTGGCTCCCCTGGATCCAGAGCATCCAGTGTTCCACATCTCACAAGATTAACACTGTAACCTCTTATATCGTACCTTCATACCAATCAGTGTCATTTTCTCAACTGGTATTCAAAATGATACTTACGTGCCGAGCACAAAATCAGCTTCATCAGACAGAACGAAAGAAGGAAAAGGAGGGAAGACATCATACTTTCACTGCTGGTCAATTCAAAATTAATAACTTTTATGGAGGGTGGGAAACGTCTGTCAGATAAATGTTTCAAAAACAGGCGCATGTGTTCTCCCACTAACGTGTGTTGGACTGGGTGCTTCTGCTGCAGAATGTTCACAGTCTCTGTTCCGTCTGCAAAGAAGTTCCTCTGTCTTCTACCTTACACACCGCAATTTGACAAGTTGATCCTTGCAAATGCCCCACCCTACAACCCCCACCACTCCATCAGTGTTCACTTTTGTGAAAAAACTCACTCGTTCTCTGCACAATTCCGCCTCTTGTGTTAGACTGAATAATCCTTCCTGTAATTAGCCTGGGTGCCTGCGATTCCAGTCAGCCGACGAGATTGTTCAAGCCGATCCCTCGGCGAGTGTCAATGACTGAGCAGTGACTCACTCTGTATATTGGTGAATGGTTCAGGGAAGTCTTAATGGGACGGTAAACAGCAACAAGCTTCCCGTAATCACACTTCCAATATCATTCAACACAGACAGCACAAACTCAACAGCTACAAATTTCTCTGATATACTCCTCACTGCTTCACTCTGATATACCCCACATCTTTCCTTTCACTGCTTCACTCTGATATACCCCACATCTTTCACTGCTTCACTCTGATATACCCCACATCTTTCACTGCTTCACTCTGATATACCCCATATCTTTCACTGTAACACTCTGATATACCCCACACTCCTCACTGCTTCACTCTGATATACCCCACATCTTTCACTGCTTCACTCTGATATACCCCACATCTTTCACTGCTTCATTCTGATATACCCCATATCTTTCACTGTAACACTCTGATATACCCCACACTCCTCACTGCTTCACTCTGATATACCCCACATCTTTCACTGCTTCACTCTGATATACCCCACATCTTTCACTGCTTCATTCTGATATACCCCATATCCCTCTCTGCAACATTTTGTAATACCCCACACTCCTCACTGCTTCACTCTGATATACCCCATATCCCTCACTGTAACACTCTGATATACCCCACACCCCTCACTGAAACACTCTGATATACCCCACACCCCTCACTGTAACATTTTGTAATACCCCACACTCCTCACTGCTTCACTCTGATATACCCCACACCCCTCACTGCTTCACTCTGATATACCCCACACCCCTCACTGTAACACTCTGATATACCCCACACCCCTCACTGTAACACTCTGATATACCCCACACCCCTCACTGAAACACTCTGATGTACCCCACACCCCTCACTGTAACATTTTGTAATACCCCACACTCCTCACTGCTTCACTCTGATATACCCCACACCCCTCACTGTAACACTCTGATATACCCCACACCCCTCACTGTAACACTCTGATATACCCCACACCCTCACTGTAACACTCTGATATACCCCACACCCTTCACTGTAACACTCTGATATACCCCACACCCCTCACTGTAACACTCTGATATACCCCACACTCCTCACTGTAACACTCTGATATACCCCACACCCTTCACTGCTTCACTCTGATATATCCCACACTCCTCACTGCTTCACTCTGATATACCCCACACCCCTCACTGTAACACTCTGATATACCCCACACCCTTCACTGTAACACTCTGATATACCCCACACCCCTCACTGTAACACTCTGATATACCCCACACTCCTCACTGCTTTACTCTGATATATCCCACACCCCTCACTGTAACACTCTGATATACCCCACACTCCTCACTGCTTCACTCTGATATACCCCACATCTTTCACTGCTTCACTCTGATATACCCCACATCTTTCACTGCTTCATTCTGATATACCCCATATCTTTCACTGTAACACTCTGATATACCCCACACTCCTCACTGCTTCACTCTGATATACCCCACATCTTTCACTGCTTCACTCTGATATACCCCACATCTTTCACTGCTTCATTCTGATATACCCCATATCCCTCTCTGCAACATTTTGTAATACCCCACACTCCTCACTGCTTCACTCTGATATACCCCATATCCCTCACTGTAACACTCTGATATACCCCACACCCCTCACTGAAACACTCTGATATACCCCACACCCCTCACTGTAACATTTTGTAATACCCCACACTCCTCACTGCTTCACTCTGATATACCCCACACCCCTCACTGCTTCACTCTGATATACCCCACACCCCTCACTGTAACACTCTGATATACCCCACACCCCTCACTGTAACACTCTGATATACCCCACACCCCTCACTGAAACACTCTGATGTACCCCACACCCCTCACTGTAACATTTTGTAATACCCCACACTCCTCACTGCTTCACTCTGATATACCCCACACCCCTCACTGTAACACTCTGATATACCCCACACCCCTCACTGTAACACTCTGATATACCCCACACCCTCACTGTAACACTCTGATATACCCCACACCCTTACCTGTAACACTCTGATATACCCCACACCCCTCACTGTAACACTCTGATATACCCCACACTCCTCACTGTAACACTCTGATATACCCCACACCCTTCACTGCTTCACTCTGATATATCCCACACTCCTCACTGCTTCACTCTGATATACCCCACACCCCTCACTGTAACACTCTGATATACCCCACACCCTTCACTGTAACACTCTGATATACCCCACACCCCTCACTGTAACACTCTGATATACCCCACACTCCTCACTGCTTTACTCTGATATATCCCACACCCCTCACTGTAACACTCTGATATACCCCACACCCTCACTGTAACACTCTGATATACCCCACATCTTTCACTGCTTCACTCTGATATACCCCCCACTCCTCACTGCTTCACTCTGATATACCCCACACCCCTCACTGTAACACTCTGATATACCCCACGCCCCTCACAGTAACACTCTGATATACGCCACATCTTAGAACATAGAACAGTACAGCACAGAACAGGCCCTTCGGCCCTCGATGTTGTGCCGAGCAATGATCACCCTACTCAAACCCACGTATCCACCCTATACCCGTAACCCAACAATCCACCCAATAACCTTACACTACGGGCAATTTAGCATGGCCAATCCACCTAACCCTCACCGTAACAGTCTGATATACACCACACCCTTCACTGAAACACACTGATATATCCCACACACCTCACTATAACAATCTGCTGTACCCCACACCCCTCACTGTGATACTCTGATACACACCACACCCCTCACTGTAATTTTCTGATATACCCCACACCCCTCACTGAAACACTCTGATATACCTCACACCCCTCACAGTAACACTCTGATATACCCCACATCCCTCCCTCTAATATTCTGATGTACCCCAAACCCCTCACTGAAACACTCTGATATACACCACACCCCTCACTGTAACTCTCTGATATACCCCACTCCCCTTACTGTAACACTCATATATCCCACACCCCTCACTGTAGCACTCTGATATACCCCACACCTGTTATTGTAACACTCTGATATACACCACACCCTTCGCTGTAACACTCTGATATACCCCACAACCCTCACTGTATCACCCTGAGGTACCCCACACCCCTCACTGTAACACTGATATACCCAACACCTTTCACTGAAGCACGCTGATATACCCCACACCCCTCACTATGACACTCTGACATACCCCACACCCCTCACTAAAACTCTCTGATATACCCCACACCCGTTACTGTAACACTCTGATGTACCCCACACCCCTCACTGTAACACTCTGATATACCCCACGCCCCTCACAGTAACACTCTGATATACGCCACATCTTAGAACATAGAACAGTACAGCACAGAACAGGCCCTTCGGCCCTCGATGTTGTGCCGAGCAATGATCACCCTACTCAAACCCACGTATCCACCCTATACCCGTAACCCAACAATCCCCCCAATAACCTTACACAACGGGCAATTTAGCATGGCCAATCCACCTAACCCTCACCATAACAGTCTGATATACACCACACCCTTCACTGAAACACACTGATATATCCCACACACCTCACTATAACAATCTGCTGTACCCCACACCCCTCACTGTGATACTCTGATATGCACCACACCCCTCACTGTAATTTTCTGATATACCCCACACCCCTCACTGAAACACTCTGATATACCTCACACCCCTCACAGTAACACTCTGATATACCCCACATCCCTCCCTCTAATAGTCTGATATACCCCAAACCCCTCACTGTAACTCACTGATATACCCCACTCCCCTTACTGTAACACTCATATATCCCACACCCCTCACTGTAGCACTCTGATATACCCCACACCTGTTATTGTAACACTCTGATACACACCACACCCCTCACTGTAATTTTCTGATATACCCCACAACCCTCACTGTATCACCCTGAGGTACCCCACACCCCTCACTGTAACACTGATATACCCCACACCTTTCACTGAAGCACGCTGATACACCCCACACCCCTCACTACGACACTCTGACATACCCCACACCCCTCACTAAAACTCTCTGATATACCCCACACCCGTTATTGTAACACTCTGATGTACCCCACACCCCTCACTGTAACACTCTGATATACCCCACACCCCTCACTGTAACACCCTGAGGTACCCACCACCCCTTACTGTACCACTGATATACCCCACACCCTTTACTGCAACACCCTGATATACCCCACACTCCTCACTGTACCACTCTGATATACCCCACACCCCTCACTGTAACACTCTGATATACCCCACACCCCTCACTGTAACACTCTGATATACCCCACATCCCTCCCTGTAATATTCTGACATACCCACCCCTCACTGAAACATTCTGATATATTCCACACCTCTCACTGTAACACTGATATAACCCACACCCCTTACTGTACCACTCTGATATACCCCACACCCCTCTCTGAAATAATCTGATATACCCCACACCCCTCACTGTAACACCCTGAGGTACCCACCACCCCTTACAGTACCACTGATATACCACACACCCTTTACTGCATCACCCTGATATACCCCACACCCTCACTGTAACACTCTGATATACCCCACATCTTTCACTGCTTCACTCTGATATACCCCCCACTCCTCACTGCTTCACTCTGATATACCCCACACCCCTCACTGTAACACTCTGATATACGCCACATCTTAGAACATAGAACAGTACAGCACAGAACAGGCCCTTCGGCCCTCGATGTTGTGCCGAGCAATGATCACCCGACTCAAACCCACGTATCCACCCTATACCCGTAACCTAACAATCCCCCCAATAACCTTACACTACGGGCAATTTAGCATGGCCAATCCACCTAACCCTCACCGTAACAGTCTGATATACACCACACCCTTCACTGAAACACACTGATATATCCCACACACCTCACTATAACAATCTGCTGTACCCCACACCCCTCACTGTGATACTCTGATACACACCACACCCCTCACTGTAATTTTCTGATATACCCCACACCCCTCACTGAAACACTCTGATATACCTCACACCCCTCACAGTAACACTCTGATATACCCCACATCCCTCCCTCTAATATTCTGATATACCCCAAACCCCTCACTGTAACACTCATCCCACACCCCTCACTGTAGCACTCTGATATACCCCACACCTGTTATTGTAACACTCTGACATACACCACACCCTTCGCTGTAACACTCTGATATACCTCACAACCCTCACTGTATCACCCTGAGGTACCCCACACCCCTCATTGTAACACTGATATACCCCACACCTTTCACTGAAGCACGCTGATATACCCCACACCCCTCACTATGACACTCTGACATACCCCACACCCCTCACTAAAACTCTCTGATATACCCCACACCCGTTACTGTAACACTCTGATGTACCCCACACCCCTCACTGTAACACTCTGATATACCCCACGCCCCTCACAGTAACGTTCTGATATACGCCACATCTTAGAACATAGAACAGTACAGCACAGAACAGGCCCTTCGGCCCTCGATGTTGTGCCGAGCAATGATCACCCTACTCAAACCCACGTATCCACCCTATACCCGTAACCCAACAATCCCCCCAATAACCTTACACAACGGGCAATTTAGCATGGCCAATCCACCTAACCCTCACCATAACAGTCTGATATACACCACACCCTTCACTGAAACACACTGATATATCCCACACACCTCACTATAACAATCTGCTGTACCCCACACCCCTCACTGTGATACTCTGATACACACCACACCCCTCACTGTAATTTTCTGATATACCCCACATCCCTCCCTGTAATATTCTGACATACCCACACCTCACTGAAACATTCTGATATATTCCACACCTCTCACTGTAACACTGATATGACCCACACCCCTTACTGTACCACTCCGATATACCCCACACCCCTCACTGTAACACTCTGATATACCCCACGGTCCTCACTGTAACACTCTGATATACCCCACACCCCTCACTGTAATATTCTGATATACCCACACCCCTCACTGAAACATACTGATATACCCCACACCCCTCACTGTAACACTGATATAACCCACACCCCTTACTGTAACACTCTAATATACCCCACACCCCTCACTGAAACATACTGATATACCCCACACCCCTCACTGTAACACTGATATAACCCACACCCCTTACTGTAACACTCTAATATACCCCACACCCCTCACTGAAATACTCTGATATAGCCCATACCCCTTACTGTACCACTCTGATATACCCCACACCCCTCACTGAAATAATCTGATATACCCCACACCCCTCACTCTAGCACTCTGATACACCCCACACCCTCACTGTAATATTCTGATATACCCACACCCCTCACTGTAACGCTCTGATGTACCCCACACTCGTCACTGTAACACTCTGATATACCCCGCACCCCTTACTGTAACACTATAATATATCCCACACCCCTCACTGAAATACTCTGATATACCCCTCACTGTAACACTCTGATATACCCCACGGTCCTCACTGTAACACTCTGATATACCCCACACCCCTCACTGTAACACTCTAATATACCCCACACCCCTCACTGTAATATTCTGATATACCCACACCCCTCACTGAAACATACTGATATACCCCACGCCCCTCACTGTAACACTCTGATGTACCCCACACCCGTCACTGTACCACTCTGATATACCCCACATCCCTCCCTGTAATATTCTGATGTACCCACACCCCTCACTGTAACGCTCTGATGTACCCCACACCCGTCACTGTAACACTCTGATATACCCCGCACCGCTTACTGTAACACTATAATATATCCCACACCCCTCACGGAAATACTCTGATATACCCCTCACTGTAACACTCTGATATATTCACACCCCACACTGTAACACTCTGATATACCCCATACCCCTCACTGCGACACTCTGATACACTCCATACCCTCACTGTAACACTCTGATATACCCCACACTCCTCACTGTAACACTCTGATATACCCCACACCCCTCACTGTAACACTCTGATATACCCCACACTCCTCACTGTAACACTCTGATATACCCCACACCCCTCACTGTAACACTCTGATATACCCCACACCCCTCACTGTAACACTCTGATATACCCCACAATCCTCACTGTAACACTCTGATGTACCCCACACCCCTCACTGTAACACTCTGATGTACCCCACACCCCTCACTGTGACAATCTCCTCATCTGTATGTAGGCAGTCTGTAGAAAAGCTTAACTCTATCGATGGGATGTATCAGTTGTCCACGCCAGCTGGCCCCACGCGGGCGCACGACTTTCTGGCGGTGAGGGGTGCTGTCAATGGGAAATCACGTTCACCACGGTGGGCTGATCGGTCCCACAGGCGGGCTGCCTCCCCCAACGAAAAACACACGGCGGGGTGGTTGGTAAATGCCACCCTGTATCTAACACCGTGCTGTACCTGTCCTGGGAATGTTTGATGGGGACAGCTTATCGTAGAATTTATAGTGCAGAAGGAGGCCATTTGGCCCATCGAGTCTGCACCGACCCATGGAAAGAACACCCCATTTAAACCCACACACTGACTCTCCCTGGGGTATGGGTCCCACACACACTGACTCTCATTGGGGTGCGGGTTCCACACACACTGACTCTCACTGGGGTACGGTTCCCACACACACTGACTCTCCCTGGGGTGCGGGTTCCACACACACTGACTCTCATTGGGGTGCGGGTTCCACACACACTGACTCTCACTGGGGTGCGGGTTCCACACACACTGACTCTAACTGGGGTACGGGTCCCACACACACTGACTCTCACTGGGGTACGGTTCCACACACACTGACTCTCACTGGGGTACGGGTCCCACACACACTGACTCTCACTGGGGTACGGGTTCCACACACACTGACTCTCACTGGGGTACAGGTTCCACACATACTGACTCTAACTGGGGTATGGGTCCCACACACACTGACTCTCACTGGGGTACGGTTCCACACACACTGACTCTCACTGGGGTACGGGTCCCACACACTGACTCTCACTGGGGTACGGTTCCACACACACTGACTCTCACTGGGGTACGGGTCCCACACACACTGACTCTCACTGGGGTACAGGTCCCACACACACTGACTCTCGCTGGGGTACGGGTCCCACACACACTGACTCTCACTGGGGTACGGGTCCCACACACACTGACTCTCACTGGAGTACGGGTTCCACAAACGCTGACTCTCACTGGGGTACGGGTTCCACACACACTGACTCTCACTGGGGTGCGGGTTCCACACACACTGACTCTCACTGGGGTGCAGATCCTACAGATATTAGCTGTACTGCAGTATCTGATACATGAGATTTATGTTTATAAATCTGGTTTAAATACCATAACTAGTTGTTGTTTAATCTGCTTCCATGGCCTTTTCAGGCGTGCATTCCAAATCACAACACCTTACTGAATTATACTCATCACCCCCTTCGTTAGTCAACTATCTGTGATCCGGATCCTCTTGTTATCGAGTGAGTGCCACTGTAGACGCATTCCTATTTTACACTCACTTTTTTGGAAGCAAATCATTAGGTCTGGAATGCACTGACTGGTGCAGATTCCATCATCGCCTTCGAAAGGAAATTCTCTAAATATTTGAGGGAGAAAAACTGCAGGGGTTTGGGGAAAGATTGGAGTCAGACTGGTCAGATTAGTCTTTGAAAGATCCGGCATAGACTCAATTGGATGAATGGTATCCATTTGTGCCACTGTTATACCATTCTATAAAGCCTCTGGTCACTGGCTGCCTTGGGCACTGAGGCAAATTCTAATGCCTAATGCGGTCCTGAATGAGAACAGGTGACTCAGCACAAACTGGGTCAAACACTGGGAAAGCCAATGACCAGGGGAACTGCAGCATTAGCAAGGGTTTTTTTTTTAATATAATTTTTATTGGAATTTTTTACAGAAAATATAAAACATAACGACAAACAATGAAATGCAACAAAATAACCCATAATAACCGTACCACCCCCAGACCGTATCGACGCATGTTTCACATCCCCCCACCCCCCCAACCCCAATGAACAACAAAAGAACTTCAAAATAAATTTAAATTAAATAAACAAACATAGTCATCGTCCGCCCCCCCTCCCAACCTTTTCCCTCCCCCTTCCCCCCCACCCCCCCGGGTTGCTGCTGCTACTGTCCCCGTACCCTATCGTTGAGCCAGAAAGTCGAGAAAAGGTTGCCACCGCCTAAAGAACCCTTGTACCGACCCTCTCAGGGCGAATTTGACCTTCTCTAGCTTAATGAAACCCGCCATATCATTGATCCAGGTCTCCACGCTTGGGGGCCTCGCATCCTTCCATTGTAGCAAGATCCTTCGCCGGGCTACTAGGGATGCAAAGGCCAGCACACCGGCCTCTTTCGCCTAGCATTAGCAAGGGTTAATGAACCGAGCCTCTCTCAGCCCACCCCAACCCGACAACACACGGAGCAAAACCCAGGCCATTGAGACAGCGCAGGCTGCTAACTGTGCTCTTTCACCCCCTTGGCAAGCTGGAGTCTTATTCCAACGCCTGCACTAGTCCCTTTACATCACGTCAGTGTGTGGGGAAGATCACAGACCCGCTCCTTCACCCAGAAAACTGACACATCGATGGGACAAAGGACGCAATTGTTGCCATCAGCAAGCGTGCTCACAATGAGGTCAGATCTGACTTTATTGTGCCTTGCTTGCTCATTCACGATCAGCATGGACCAGCCATCCTGCGCAGGTGAGTCAACTTCGGAAAGACGTGCTCTTGCCATAAGTCAGACTGGATTCTAAACCGTGCTGGAGAAAATCCCAGGATATGAACTTCCATGTTTGTAAATGTATTTTTTTTTTAATTTAGAGTATCCAATTCATTATTTCCAACTAAGGGGCAATTTAGCGTGGCCAATCCACCTAACTTGCACGTCTTTGGGTCTGTGGGAGGAAACCGGAGCACAGTCAGTGACTCAGCGGGGAACCGAACCCGGGACCCTGGCGCTGTGAAGCCACAGTGCTATCCACCTGTGCTACCGTGCTCCCTGTAAATGTATTTTTACATGTTTCCAATTAAGGGGCAATTTATCGTGACCAATCCACCTACCCTGCACATCTTTGGGTTGTGGGGGTGAGACCCATGCAGACACGGGGAAAACGTGCAAAACAATGACCCGGGGCCGGGATCGAACACGGATCCTCGGCACCATGCGATAGCAGTGTTCACCACTGCCCCACCACGCTGCCCCATAAGTTCTATGTTAATTGTTATTATCAAACTTCCTTCGTGAACAGGACATTCCTTTTTTTTTAAAATGTTTTTATTGGGTTTTATACATGATGTACACAGAGCAAAGCAAAAATACCGAGGAAGTAAAACATTCCAAAACACATAACAAAACTGGGTTTTTGTCTACCCCCTTTCTTGTCTTTTCTTTAAACAAACAAAATAGGACCGGGTGGAAGGGGCCCCTGGGTGGTTCCGCTGATGTCACTTGGATCTCTAGGCTGTTTAAAAAAAAATGTTGTTCATTTGCCTCAGCCTCGGCCATCCGTCATTCCTTTTTTCTGTTCTTTCCTTCTTTCGCCTTACTTATCGTTGTCGTCTCCTGCGCTCTCCCCCCAGTTTGTGTTTCCTCCTCTTTCCTCCCCTCTGTTCTCCTTGCTCATCCGCCCTCCCACCCTACCCCCCTTCTAACCCTCTCCTCCCCTCCCACCTCCTTCTTGTCTGCCGCTCCCCTTACTTTCCTGTTGGGTTTGGCTACTCCCTCTTGCTCCTCCCCATCCCCCCTGGCCTGGTCCTCCCTCCCTTCTTTCATGTCCTGCTATTTTCACCTGGCTCTTGGCTCCTTGTTTACTTTTTTGTTTGTTTGTTGGCCGCAGACGGGTCCCGGAACAGTCGGGTGCATGCGACATGTTTCGAGGAAGCCATTTTCCGACCCTTGAATGGTGAATTTGATTTTCTCCATTTGGAGAAATTCCTATAGGTCTGAGAGCCAGTCTGCAGCTTTAGGTGGTGCTGCTGCTGACCGCCAGCCAAGCTGGATTCCACGCAACACTCTTTCAGTATTGACCCTCCATCAGTGCAGCATACCCTCAGTACTGACCCTCTGACAGTGCAGCACTCCCTCAGTACTGACCCTCCGACCGTGCAGCACTCCCTCAGTACTGACCCTCCGACCGTGCAGCACTCCCTCAGTACTGACCCTCTGACAGTGCAGCACTCCCTCAGTACTGACCTTCTGATAGTGAAGCACTCTCTTCGTACTGACCCTCTGACAGTGCAGCACTCCCTCAGTACTGACCCTCTGACAGTGCAGCATTCCCTCAGTACTGACCCTCTGACAGTGCAGCACTCTCTCAGTACTGACCCTCTGACAGTGCAACACTCCCTCAGTACTGACCCTCTGACAGTGCAGCACTCCCTCAGTACTGACCCTCTGACAGTGCAGCACTCTCTCAGTACTGACCCTCTGACAGTGCAGCACTCCCTCAGTACTGACCCTCTGACAGTGCAGCACTCCCTCAGTACTGACCCTCTGACAGTGCAGCACTCCCTCAGTACTGACCCTCTGACAGTGCAGCACTCCCTCAGTACTGACCCTCTGACAGTGCAGCACTCCCTCAGTACTGACCCTCTGACAGTGCAGCACTCCCTCAGTACTGACCCTCTGACAGTGCAGCACTCCCTCAGTACTGACCCTCTGACCGTGCAACACTCCTTCAGTACTGACCCTCCATCATTGCAGCACTCCTTCAGTACTGACCCTCTGACAGTGCAGCACTCCCTCAGTGCTGACCCTGATGTGTTGGGTGCTCTGGATCCGTGAAACACATACAGGCCACCAACACTTAAAATAGTACAACACTATTTTATTAAACTACAAACTGTTGAACATACTTTCACTGTGGGTTAACACGATGTTAGATTAAACTAAAGACCTGAAGGGCAGCACGGTGGTGCAGTGAATTAGCCCTGCTGCCTCGCGGCGCCGAGGTCCCAGGTTCGATCCCGGCTCTGGGTCACTGTCCGTGTGGAGTTTGCACATTCTCCCCGTGTCTGCGTGGGTTTCACCCCCACAACCCAAAAATGTGCAGAGTAGGTGGATTGGCCATGCTAAATTGCCCCTTAATTGGAAAAAAATAATTGGGTAATCTAAATTTTGAAAAAAAAAACTAAAGACCTGTGCCTATCCTAACCAGTCTAATCACTCAGCACATGGTGAGGATCTGTGCTGTAAGCTCTGTTCTTCTGAAAGGCTGCATCCCGAATGAGCGGGAAAACTGATGCCCACTGTCTCCACAGTGAGTGTGCTCTAACTGGTGATTGGCTGCGGTGTTATGCATGTTGATTGGTCCTACTGTATGTCCATCAGTGTGTGTGTCTGCACCATGATATACTGGTGTATATTATGACATTGCCCCCTTTTTAAAAAAAAATGTATGTTTGTGGCAATAAATAATGTGTGGTGATAATGTTCCTAACTATGTGTGGGGTGCGAAGACATATTTACAGGACTATGTACATGAAAACTAAGCTATTTACAAGGGAAGGTGCATGGTGCAGAGAAGCAGTATGCAACAAGAGTAACGAGAACAACATTATATACAAACCAGGAAAACGATCAAACAAAGCAACGAAACAATTCAGAGAGTCCATAAATTTGTAAAGTTCATAAATTTAGTCTCTGAGGTGGGCGACGAATTCTGGTTGATCGCCTCAAGGGTGGGGCAAGAGCCGCCGGTTCAGGAGCGGGCTGGACTGCATCACAGTCAGGGGGAGGCAGAGTGACAGGAAGCTCTGCATAGTCCGTGGCAGGGTCAGCAGGAGGGCGGGTCAGCAGGAGGGCGAGGCAACACCGGAGGATCACCGTGGCGAGCGTGGTACGAGGCAAAGGGCGCATCGATTGCGGCGCAGAAGAGAGCCATCCGGTAGCCGAACCAGGATCGAGCGGGGGGCCACTTGTCGGAGGACAACAGTGGTTGCAGACCAGCCACCATCCGGAAGATGGACGCGAACATTGTCATCTGTAGCGAAAGCGGGGCGATCAGCAGCACAGGAGTCATGAGCCGCCTTGTGCTGCGCACGAGACAGCTGCATCCGGCGAAGAACCAGAACATGGTCGAGCTCTGGTACATGGATGGACGGCACCGTCGTCCTCAGTGAGCGATTCATGAGTAGTTGAGCTGGCGACAGGCCAGTGGACAAGGGGGCGGATCGGTAGGCCAGCAAGGCAAGGTAAAAATCAGAACCAGCATCGGCAGCCTTGCATAGGAGCCTTTTGACGATATGTACTCCCTTCTCCGCTTTGCCGTTGGATTGGGGGTACAGGGGACTGGACGTCACATGGGCAAAATTGTGCCGCCGGGCAAAGCTGGACCATTCCTTTTTTTAAAATAAATTTAGATTACCCAATTATTTTTTCCAATTAAGGGGCAATTTAGCGTGGCCAATCCACCTACTCTGCACATCTTTGGGTTGTGGGGGCGAAACCCACGCAGACACGGGGAGAATGTGCAAACTCCACACGGACAGTGAACCAGAGCCGGGATCGAACCTGGGACCTCAGCACCGTGAGGCAGCTGTGCTAACCACTAGGCCACCGTGCTGCCCTAAGCTGGACCATTCCTGGCTGGTGAAGCAGGGGTCATTGTCTGACATCACCATGAGCGGGATGCCGTGTCGAGCAAAGGTTTCTTTGTATGCACGAATGACTGTGGACGAAGTGAGGTCGTGCAACCGTATCACCTGCGGGTAATTTGAAAAGTAGTCCACGATCAGAACATAGTCTCTACCCAGCGTGTGGAACAGGTCAATGCCCACCTTGGTCCAAGGTGACGTGACTAACTCATGGGGCTACAGTGTCTCCCTTGGTTGGGCCGGCTGAAAGCGCTTACGGGTGGGGCAGTTGAGCACTGTGTTGGCGATGTCTTCATTAATGCCAGCCAGTACACAGCCTCTCGGGCCCATCGGCAACGCTTCTCCACGCCCAGGTGGCCCTCGTGTAATTGTTCCAGGACAAGCGGGCTCATGCTATGCGGGATGACAATGCGGTCCAGTTTCAGAAGAACCCCATCTACTACCGCCAGATCGTCTCTGCCGTTATAGAATTGAGGGCATTGGCCCTTGAGCCACCCGTCTGTCAGGTGGCGCATGACACGCTGCAGCAGGGGGTCAGCCGCCTTTTCGCAGCGAATGTGGACAAGGCGTTCATCTGAGGCAGGTAGATTGGAGGCTGCGAACGCTACCTGGGCGTCAACCTGGCAGGCAAACCCCTCTGGGTCATACGGAGTGTTGACTGACCTGGAGAGAGCGTCCGCAATGATGAGGTCCTTGCCTGGGGTGTACACCAGCTGGAAGTCGTATCGCCGGAGCTTGAGAAGAATATGCTGGAGGCGAGGCGTCATGTCGTTCAAGTCTTTCTGTATTATATTGACCAGCGGGCGATGGTCAGTCTCGACGGTGAATTGAGGAAGCCCATAGACATAATCGTGAAATTTCACACCACCGGTCAGAAGGCCCAGGCATTCCTTTTCTATCTGCGCATAGCGCTGCTCTGTGGGGGTCATCGTCCGTGACGCATATGCAACGGGGGCCCATGATGAGGTCTCATCACGTTGAAGGAGCACTGCTCCAATGCCGGATTGACTGGTATCTGTTGAAATTTTGGTCTCCTTTGCTGGATCAAAGAATGCTAAGACTGGGGCCGTGGTTAGTTTAGCTTTGAGTTCCCTCCATTCGCGCTCGTGGGCAGGGAGCCACTGGAAGTCTGTCGTCTTCCTGACCAGGTTCCTGAGAACCGTGGTATGAGAGGCGAAGTTAGGGATGAATTTCCCAAAAAAATTTACCATCCCCAAAAACCGGAGGACCGCCTTCTTGTCTTCTGGCGTTCCCATAGCTGTGATGGCAGCTACCTTGTCTGCATCCGGCTGCACATCCAATTGGGAGATGTGGTCCCCTAGGAACTTGATATCTGTCTGACCAAAAGAGCACTTGGCTCTGTGAGGCGGAGGCCATGCTCATGTATCCGTCTGAAGACGCGTTGATGCCGACTTGAATAGGCGCCTTTGGGTCCTCGGTGTCAAAATAAGGTGACAGGTCTGAATCGGGCTCGGTGACTGTGGGGTGAATGGCCCGGACATCTCTGCGAGGCTGGCTGGAGCGATAAAAGCTGACAGGTTGAGTTGATCTGCATAAGGCAGCATAGTGGCCAAGTTTGCCACATTACAGGCATCGTCGGGATTTGGTAGGACACTGCCACTTTAAATGGGCGGAGCCACAGTTGCCTCACGCTGTTGCGTCAATGCGTTCGTTGCGCCACCACGCACGCGCGGTGCGATCATGCATGGTGCGCGCCTGCGCAGTACGTTCGTCGACGTCGCCGTCCCCTCGTTCGGTGCGCCCAAGCGCGGGAGTCCGCGAAAAGCTCACAAAATGGCCGCCCTCATCCAGGCTGAGGCCCTGGAGTTGTTTGGTTTCTTGGCCCCGTTCTGCCTCGTGGGGAGCTTGCTGCGCCATTTCAGCTGCTTGGATGTGTGAATACCGATTAGTGGCGCGTACATGGAGCACGCAGGTCTCGATGGCAATCGCTAGGGTGAGCTGCTTAACCTTGAGGAGCTGCTGGCGTAGGGGGTCCGACTGAACACCGAAAACGATGTGGTCGCGTATCATGGAGTCGGAGGTGGACCTGTAATTACAGGACTGCGCAAGGATGCGGAGGTGGGTGAGAAAGGACTGGAAAGGTTCATCCTTACCCTGAAAACGCTGTTGGAAGACATAGCGCTCGAAACTTTCATTCACCTCGATGTCGCAGTGACTGTCAAACTCTAGGCGGACCGTCTTGAATTTAGATTTATCTTCACCATTGGCAACGGTGAGAGAATTGAAGATGTGGATGGCATGGTCCCCGGCTGTGGAGAGGAAGCGAGCAATCTTCCTGGCGTCTGAAGCAGCTTCCAGGTCTGTGGCTTCAAGGTAAAGCTGGAAACGTTGTTTGAAGATCTTCCAGTTGGACCCTAGGTTGCCGGTGATGCGGAGCGGTGGTGGCGGGCGGACACTGTCCATGTTGCAGGATGGCTGTCTGCTGGTGGAAGGCAGATCACTTGCAGGTAGGTCTAAGAAATTGTAACATCCCTCAACTACTGGTACCATGATGTGTTGGGTGCTCTGGATCCGTGGAACACATACAGGCCACCAACACTTAAAATAGTACAACACTATTGTTGGAACCAACAATTCTACGGACACGTGCTTGTAGGATTAGAATAGCGGTTTTAATATACTTATAACAGAGCCAGCCTGTTAGCCGTTGAACTTTCGGTGAACTGGCCGGCTGACCCTGTGGCACTGATCTTTATGCAGCAGCTCCCGGGGGAGGAGTCCTGGGTGGAGCCAAGGGAGAAGCCCCGTACAACTCTCAAGCATTCCCAGAGCTACTCCCCCTGGAGGTCAGATAGTGCAACTGCACTTACAATATAGACATATGTATATACAGGTTATAATCCGGTGTGAATCACATTCACCACATTCACCCCCTGTGAAAAAAAACGAGTCCAGCGGAGGTGGTGGCTCACAGAGTTAGTCTGTCCAGTGGACGAATTGTTCTTTTCGATCTGCGGAGCACCGGGGTTGCAGCCTCTTGCAGTGGCTGGGTGGGTGTTGAGAGCTGGGGTACGATGGCAGACTCCGGGGCGGGTCTCGTCCGAACTTTATACACCTCTGGCTCAACCGGAGACTGGGGGCGCTGGGGGCAGGTTGGTTCTGGCGCGTGGAACCGGTGGGGTGAGCTTGCGGAATCGGGGGCGCGAGGGGGCGGCAGCATAGGGAACAAGGTAAGGGGTTCCTCAGCGGGGGTGGGGGGGGGCTGGATCCAGCGGGTGCCAGGTCCCGAAGGGATACTGTGTCCTGCCAACCGTCCGGGAACTTCACGAATGCGTACTGGGGGTTGGAATGGAGGAGGCGCACCTTTTCAACAAGGGGGTCAGTTTTGTGCCCCCTGACGTGCTTCCTCAGGAGGACCGGGCCTGGTGTCCTCAGCCACGCCGGAAGTGAGACCCCGGTGGTAGTGCCCCTAGAAAAAATGAAGAGTCGCTCGTGAGGGGTTTGATTTGTAGCTGTACAGAGGAGGGATCTGATAGCGTGGAGCGCGTCTGGGAGGACTTCTTGCCATTGGGAGACTTGGAGTTTTCTAGACCGGACGGTCAGTAGGACGGTCTTCCAGACCATCGCGTTCTCCCTTTCCACCTGCCCGTTCCCCCTGGGGTTGTAGCTGGTAGTCCTGCTCGAGGCGATGCCCTTGTCGAGCAGGTACTGACGCAGCTCGTCGCTCATAAAGGACGAACCCCGGTCGCTGTGCACGTAGCTGGGGAAACCGAACAGGGCGAAGACACTATGCAGCGCCCTAATGACTGTGAGGGAGGTCATGTCGGGGCACGGAATGGCAAAAGGGAATCGGGAGAACTCGTTGATGATGTTAAGGAAATAAATGTTCTTGTTAGTGGAGGGGAGTGGCCCTTTGAAATCGATCGCAAGGCGTTCAAAGGGCCTAGAAACCTTGACCAGGTGGGCCCTGTCTGGTCTATAGAAGTGCGGTTTGCACTCTGCACAGATCGGGCAGTCCCTGGTGACCGCTTTTACCTCCTCGTTGGATAAAGGCAGGATTCGGGCTCTGATGTAGTGGGCGAGCCGGGTGACCCCTGGATGGCAGAGATCCACGTGGATGGCTTTCAGACGGCTGATCTGCACACTGGCGCATGTCCCGCAGAATAGGGCATCCGAGGGCTCGTTGAGCTTCCCCGGTCGACCTTTAATATCGTAACTATAGGTGGAGAGTTCGATCCTCCACCGAGGGATTTTATCATTTTTTATTTTGCCCCTTTGCGAGTTGTCAAACATAAAGGCAACCGATCGTTGGTCGGTGATGAGGGCGAACCTCCTACCTGCGAGGTAGTGCCTCCAGTGACGAACAGCCTCCACGGTGGCTTGTGCTTCCTTCTTGACTGAGGAGTGTCGGAGTTCTGAAGCGGATAGGGTACGGGAGAAAAATGCAACGGGCCTCCCTGCCTGATTTAAAGTGGCTGCTAGAGCTACCTCTGAGGCGTTGCTCTGAACCTGACAGGGAGTGGATTCATCCACCGCCCGCATGGCTGCTTTGGCGATGTCCTCCTTGATACAGCTGAAGGCCTGGCGCGCCTCAGCTGACAGGGGAAATCGTGTGGCCTTAAAGAGTGGGCGGGCTTTGTCCGCATATTGAAGGACCCACTGGGTGTAGTATGAAAAGAACCCCAAGCACCGTTTGAGGGCCTTGGGGCAATGAGGGAGGGGGAGTTCTAAGAGGGGGCGCATACGGTCCGGGTCTGGGCCCAGGACTCCGTTCTCCACGACGTAGCCGAGGATGGCCAGTCTGTTTGTGCGGAAAACGCATTTCTCCTTGTTATAAGTGAGATTTAATTTCTGTGCCGTTTGGAGAAAACGGTGGAGGTTGGCGTCGTGGTCCTGCTGGTCATAGCCGCAGATGGTAACATTGTCCAGATACGGAAACGTGGCCCGCAGCCCGTACTGGTCTACCATTCGGTCCATTGCTCGTTGGAACACCAAAACCCCATTGGTGACGCCGAAGGGAACCCGGAGGAAGTGGAAGAGGCGGCCATCGGCCTCGAATGCCGTGTAGTGGCGGTCCTCTGGGCGGATTAGGAGCTGGTGGTATGCAGACTTCAGATCCACCATGGAAAATAGCCGATATTGGGCGATCTGATTAACCATGTCTGCAATTCTGGGGAGGGGATACGCGTCTAGGAGCGTAAAGTGATTTATGGTCTGGCTATAGTCGACAACCATGGGAAATTTTTCCCCGGACTTGACGACCACCACCTGAGCTCTCCAGGGACTATTACTGGCCTCTGTGATCCCCTCACTGAGCAGCCGTCGGACCTCCGAACGGATAAAGACCCTATCCTGTAGGCTGTATCGCCTGCTGCGAGTAGCTACTGGCTTGCAATCTGGAGTGAGATTGGCGAAGAGAGGAGGGGGGGAGATGCGCAGCGTGGCTAGGCTGCAGATAGTGAGTGGGCGCAGGGGCCCGCCGAAGCTGAGGGTGAGGCTCTTGAGGTTGCACTGGAAATCCAGGCCTAATAAGAGTGGCGTGCAGAGGTCGGGCAGGACGTAAAGTTTAAATTTAGAATAACTAGCGCCTCGAATTGTGAGCGTAGCGACGGTGCGTCCTTGGATTCGGACTGAGTGGGAGCCCGAAGCGAGGGCGACAGTTTGGTTCACAGGAAAAATAGGAAGCGAACAGCGTCTTACCAGCTCTGGATGTGTGAAGCTCTCGGTGCTCCCGGAGTCAAAGAGGCATGGCGTGCTGTACCCGTTGATCTGGACCTCCGCCATCGAACTTCGTAGGTGCTTGGGGCGGGATTGATCCAGGGTGACTGCGCTGAGTTGCGGGTCGCGTGGTGAGTGCCCGAGGAAGTCGTATTCTTCAGATGAGCTTTCTGAGCATGCTGATGCAGATGGGGCCCGTGGATCGCACGTGGTGAGCGGCAAGGAAGATGGTGGCCCCCATGAGTCGCATGTGGCCGGCCGCATGGTGGGGGTTTAGAACATAGAACATTACAGCGCAGTACAGGCCCTTCGGCCCTCGATGTTGCGTCGACCTGTGAAACCATCTGAAGCCTATCTGACCTACACTATTCCATTTTCATCCATATGTCTATCCAGTGACCACTTGAATGCCCTTAAAGTTGGCGAGTCTACTACTGTTGCAGGCAGGGCTTTCCACACCCCTACTACTCTCTGAGTAAAGAAACTGCCTCTGACATCTGTCCTATATCTACCACCCCTCAATTTAAAGCTATGTCCCCTCGTGTTGGTCATCACCATCCGAGGAAAGAGACTCTCACTGTCCACCCTATCTAACCCTCTGACTATCTTATATGTCTCTATTAAGTCACCTCTCAGCCTTCTCCTCTCTAACGAAAACAACCTCAAGTCCCTGAGCCTTTCCTCGTAAGACCTTCCCTCCATACCAGGCAACATCCTAGTAAATCTCCTCTGAACCCTTTCCAAAGCTTCCACATCCTTCCTATAATGTGGTGACCAGAACTGCACGCAGTACTCCAGGAGCGGCCGCACCACAGTTATGTACAGCTGCAGCATGACCTTGTGGCTCCGAAACTCAATCCCCCTACTGATAAAGGCTAGCACACCATATGCCTTCTTAACAGCCCTATTAACCTGGGTGGCAACTTTCAGGGATTTATGTACCTGGATGCCGAGATCTCTCTGTTCATCTACACTACCAAGAATCTTGCCATTAGCCCAGTACTCTGCATTCCTGTTACTCCTTCCAAAGTGAACCACCTCACACTTTTCCACATTAAACTCCATCTGCCACCTCTCAGCCCAGTTCTGCAGCTTATCTACGTCCCTCTGTATCCTATAACATCCTTGAGCACTATTCACAACTCCACCAACATTCGTGTCATCTGCAAATTTACTAACCCATCCTTCTACACCCTCTTCCAGGTCATTTATAAAAATGACAAACAGCAGTGGCCCCAAAACAGATCCTTGCGGTACACCACTAGTAACTGAACCCCAGGATGAACATTTGCCATCAACCACCACCCTCTGTCTTCTTTCAGCTAGCCAATTACTGATCCAAACCGCTAAATCACCTTCAATCCCATACTTCCTTATTTTCTGCAATAGCCTACCGTGGGGAACCTTATCAAACGCCTTACTGAAATCCATATACACCACATCAACTGCTTTACCCTCATCCACCTGTTTGGTCACCTTCTCAAAAAACTCAATAAGGTTTGTGAGGCATGACCTACCCTTCACAAAACCGTGTTGACTATCACTAATCAACTTGTTCTTTTCAAGATGATTATAAACCCTATCTCTTATAACCTTTTCCAACATTTTACCCACAACCGAAGTAAGGCTCACAGGTCTATAATTACCAGGGTTGTTGTCTCTACTCCCCTTCTTGAACAAGGGGACAACATTTGCTATCCTCCAGTCTTCTGGCACTATTCCTGTCGACAAAGACAACATAAAGATCAAGGACAAAGGATTTGCCAAGATGGCGGCCCCCATGGATCGCACATGGCGGAGGGGGCGGAGTCGGGGCGTAGGCCGCAGCGTTTCAGGCTCCGCGGGCCCGCTGGTGTTGGGAGCGATTTGTTCTCTCTGCAGGGGAGTTAAAAACTGGGGCCCTTTTCGCGAGGCACACTCTGGCATAGTGGCCTTTCTTCCCGCAGCTGCTGCAGGTCGCGGATCGGGCTGGGCAGTGCTGCCGCAGGTGCTGGCTTTGGCCACAGAAATGGCAGGCTGGGGAAGCTGAGTAGCTGGCTGGAGCAGCTGAGTAGCTGGCTGGGGCAGCAGAGTAACTGGCTTTGGCAGCGCGGTAGCTGGGGGGCCGTGCGGCACAGGCCTGGGGGGGACTGTTGGTCGGGGGTCCACGATGGGGTCGCAGGGTCCGCGGGAAACGACGTGAGGCTGCGGAAGGAAACTTCCATAGTGGTAGCAGCCTCCACAGTAGTGTCTAAGTCCTGGGCCCCCTTTTCTAGCAGTCTTTGGCGCACATAGTTAGACCTAAGGCCCGCTACGAAAACGTCCCGCACAGCAAGCTCCCTATGCTCAGCCACGGTCATGGCTTGATAATTACAGTCATTGGAAAGGTTGTTCAATTCCCTTACAAACTCGGTTAGCATTTCTGTAGGCTGTTGATGGCGAGTCGTAAACACGTGGCGTGCATAAACCTCGTTAATGGGCCTAACGTACATTTTGTCCAGTATTGCCAGCGCTGCGGTGTAAGAACCGGCCAGGTTTAGCTGTGTGGAGATTCTGTGGCTTACCCTCACGTGCAGTAGGCTGAGATTTTGTTCCTCTGTTGTTCCAGTGGTGCTGGCTTCTGCCAGGTAGGCTTTAAAACATCTCAGCCAGTGGGAAAAAATTTCCTTAGCCTCTGCATCCTGTGGGTCGAGTTCTAGACGTCCGGGCTTGAGGGCTGCTTCCATGATTTCTTCGACTGTTTCCTAAGTAATATATTTAATATACTTACAACAGAGCCAGCCTGTTAGCTGTTGAACTTTCGGTGAACTGGCCGGCTGATCCTGTGGCACTGATCTTTATACAGCAGCTCCCGGGGGAGGAGTCCTGGGCGGAGCCAAGGGAGAAACTCCGTACAACTCTCAAGCATTCCCAGAGCTACTCCCCCTGGAGGTCAGATAGTGCAACTGCACTTACAATATAGACATATGTATATACAGGTTATAATCCGGTGTGAATCACATTCACCACAACTATATTATTAAACTGGGCAGCATGGTGGCGCAGTGGGTTAGCCCTGTAGCCTCACGACACTGAGGTCCCAGGTTCGATCCCAGCTCTGGGTCACTGTCCGTGTGGAGTTTGCACATTCTCCCCGTGTTTGCGTGGGTTTCGCCCCCACAGCACAAAAATGTGCAGATAGGTGGATTGGCCACGCTAAATTGGCCCTTAATTGGAAAAAAATAATTGGGTACTCTAAATTTATAAAAAAAAAAAAAAAAAACTATATTATTAAACTATAAACTGTTGAACATACTCTTACTGTGGGTTAACATGATGTTAGATTAAACTAAAGACCTGTGCCTATCCTAACCAGTCTAATCACTCAGCACATGGTGAGGATCTGTGCTGTAAGCTGTAAGCTCTGTTCTTCTGAAAGGCTGCTTCCCGAATGAGCGGGAAAACTGATGCCCTCTGTCTCCACAGTGAGTGTGCTCTAACTGGTGATTGGCTGCGGTGTTATGCATGTTGATTGGTCCTACTGTATGTCCATCAGTGTGGGTGTCTGCACCATGATATACTGGTGTATATTATGACAGACCCTCTGACAGTGCAGCACTCCTCAATACTGACCCTCAGACACAGCAGCACTCCTTCAGTATTGACCCTCCATCAGTGCAACATTCCCTCAGTATTGCCGTTCTGACAGTGCAGCACTCCCTCAGTACTGACTCTCTGTCAGTGCAGCACTCCCTCAGTACTGACTCTCTGACAGTGCAGCACTCCCTCAGTACTGACCCTCTGACAGTGCAGCACTCCCTCAGTACTGACTCTCTGACAGTGCAGCACTCCCTCAGTACTGACCCTCTGACAGTGCGGCACTCCCTCAGTACTGATCCTCTGACAGTGCAGCACTCCCTCAGTACTGACTCTGACAGTGCAGCACTCCCTCAGTACTGACCCGCTGACAGTGCAGCACTCCCTCAGTATTGACCCTCTGACAGTGCAGCACTCCCTCAGTATTGACCTTCTGACAGTGCAGCACTCCCTCAGTATGACCTTCTGACAGTGCAGCACACCCTTAGTACCAATCCTCCATCAGTGCAGCACACCCTCAGTACAGACCCTCTGACAGTGCAGCGCTCCCTCAGTACTGACCCTCTGACAGTGCAGCAATCCCTCAGTACTGACCCTCTGACAGTGCAGCACTCCCTCAGTACTGACCCTCTGACAGTGCGGCGCTCCCTCAGTACTGACCCTCTGACAGTGCAGCAATCCCTCAGTACTGACCCTCTAGGGCAGCACTGCTGGTGGCGCAGTGGGTTAGCCCTGTTGCCTCACGGCGCCGAGGTCCCAGGTTCGATCCCGGCTCTGGGTCAGTGTCCATGTGGAGTTTGCACATTCTCCCCGTGTTTGCGTGACAGTGCAGCTGGCACTCCCTCAGTACTGACCCTCTGACAGTGCAGCACTCCCTCAGTACTGACCCTCCGACAGTGCAGCACTCCCTCAGTACTGTACTGACCCTCTGGCAGTGCAGCACTCCCTCAGTACTGACCCTCCAACAGAGCAGCACTCCGTCATGTTATAAAAGGTAGGGGATTTATTTAAACCTCTGATTAGTTCCCCTCTTACTCTTCTGTGAACAGAAAATGTGTTTTTGATTTTTGATTGACCCCTTTTCTCAGTGGTGGCATATTTCCCCCAACCCTTAAAGTTGGATGTTCCAATTCTCTCTGAATAGCTCACACAGCAAACTCGAGATATGGTAAATTAAAAGGGTTGTTTTATTTTACACATGCACACAAACTGCGGGAAAGGGGTTTTGCAACATCCAGCTCTTTTCTCACTCCTAATATAAAAGAAAGCTAAGGGAATGAAAGGGGAACTGGGCCAGACCACAATAAAAACACAACTTATACTTTTATGTGAGTCAACAATCTATTGGAGGGTTCCTTCAGAGGGTAGGTTGGTTGACTGTCTCAGTGTGATCAGTCTTTCCTGAAATGCGGACCTCCACGAAGGGAGAAGGCACATAGAGTTGAATTAGTCATGAAGGCACCAGTTCCCGTGTCCCAGTAGTTCACAGTGTAAATGAGGACAGAGCTCCCTCTGCTGCTGCCTGTTCCATGGTGCGATGGTAGACACACACAGGCCTGGAGTACTCTTCAAAGGTCACACAGAGACTGCAAATCAGATCCCGTAGCTTATAAATTAAAGGAATTTGGGCAGCAGAATGGCGCAGTGGGTTAGCCCTGCAGCTTCACGGCACCGAGGTCCCAGGTTCGATCCCGGCTCTGGGTCACTGTCCGTGTGGAGTTTGTACATTCTCCCCGTGTTTGTGTGGGTTTCGCCCCCACAACCCAAAGATGTGCAGGGTAGGTGGATTGGCCATGCTAAACTGCTCCTTAATTGGAAAAAATGAATTAGGTACCCTAAAAAACCCGAATGAGTAGGTTCTTCCCAGAGGTGGAGGACAGATGTGAACGGTGCCAAGGAGGTCCGGCCAACCATGCCCACATGTTCCGGTCTTGCTGGGTGCTGGACAGCCTTCTTCGAGGCAATGTCCAAAGTGGTGGGGATGAGGGTGGAACCATGCGTGAAGGTGCTGGTCTTCAGGGTATCAGATCAGCCAGATCTCTTCATGGGGAGGAGGGCGGACCCCCTTGCCTTTGCCTCCCTGATCACCCGCTGTAGAATCCTGATCGGCTGGCGGTCAGCAGCACCAGCTAAAGCTGCAGACTGGCTGATCGACCTATCGATCGGAATTTCTCCAAATGGAGAAAAACAAATTTGTCATCCAAGGGTCGGAAGGTGGCTTCCTCAAAACATGGGAGCCATTCACCCGACTGTTCCAGGACCTGTTTGTGGCCAACACACAAAACAAAAACAAACAGACAAATTAACAAGTAGCCCTTGTTACCTGCCCCAGAGGAAAGTAGCCAGGGTGGTGTAGCCAAGAGGGAGTAGCCAAACCCAGCAGGAAATAAAGAGTAGCAGAAAAGAAAGGGATGGGAGGGGAGGCATGGGGAGGCTAGCTTTATTGCTCCAGTATTTATAGCGCCAGGATTTATGGCCCAGGATTTATTGCTCCAGTATCTACTACCCCAGGATTTTTTACCCCGTATCTATTGCCCCAGGATGTATTTCTCCAGTATTTATTGCCCCAGGATTTATTGCCTCAGTGTTTATTGTTCCAGTATTTATTACCCAAGGATTTATTGCCCCAGGATTAGTTGCCCAGTATGTATTGCCCCAGGTGTTATTACTAGGATTTATTGCTGCAGTATTTATTGCCCCAGGATCTATTGCCCCAGCATTTATTTCCCCAGTATTTATTGCCCCATGATTTGTTGTCCTAGTATGTATTGCCCCAGGATTTATTGCTCCAAAATCTACTACCCCAGGGTTTTTTGCCACAGTATTTATTACCCCAGTATCTATTATACCAGTATTTATTGCCCCAGTGTCTTTTACCCCAGGATTTATTGCCCCAGGGTTTATTGCCCCAGTATTTATTACCCTGGTAAATATTACCCTAGTATCAATTACCCCAGGATTTATTGCTCCAGTGTATTTTACCCCAGGATTTTCTGCCCCACAATCTATAACCACAGTATTTATTGCCCCAGTATCTATTACTCCAGTATTTATTACCTCAGGATTTATTGCCCGAGTATTTATTATCCCAGGATTTATTATGCCAGTATTTATTACCCCAGTACATAATATACCAGTATTTATTACTCCAGTATTTATTACCACAGGATCTATTGCCCCAGTATTTATTACTCCAGGATTTATTACTCTTGTGTTTATTACCTCAGGATTTTACCCTCAGTATCTATTACCCCAGTATTTATTGCCCTGGTATATATTACCTCAGTATCAATTACCCTAGGATGTATTGCCCCAGTGTCTTTTACCCTGGGATTTATTGCCCCAGAATCGATTACACCAGTATTTATTGCCCCAGTATCTATTACTCCAGTATTTGTACCCCAGGATTTATTCCCCGAATATTTATTATCCCAGTATGTATCACCCCAGTACTTAATACCCCAGTATCTATTATGCCAGTATTTATTACCCCAGGATCTATTGCCCCTGTATTTATTACCCCACGATTTATTACTCCAGAGCTATTGCCCCAGTATTTATTACCCCAGTACTTAATACCCCAGTATCTATTACTCCAGTATTTTTTACCCCAGGATCTATTGCCCCAGGATTTATTACCCCAGGATTTATTACTATAGATCTATTGACCCAGTATTTATTACCCCAGTATTTATTACCCCAAGATTTTTTACTCCAGGATTTATTACCTCAGGATTTATTACTCCAGGATCAACTGCCCCAGTATTTATTACCCCAGGACGTATTACTCCAGGATCTATTGCCCCATTATTTATTACCCCAGTATTTATTACCCCAAGATTTATTACTCCAGGAATAATTACCTCAGGATTTATTACCCCTGGATTTATTACCCCAGTATCTATTACCCCACGATTTATTGCCCCAGTATCTATTGCCCCAGGATTTATTGCCCCAGTATCTATTACTCCAGTATTTATTACCCCAGGATCTATTGCCCCAGTATCTATTGCTCCAGGATTTATTACCCCAGTATCTATTACCCCAGTATCTATTGCCCCAGCATTTATTACCCCAGGATCTATTGCCCCAGTATTTATTACCCCAGGATTTATTACCCCAGTATCTATTACCCCAGTATCTATTGCCCCAGCATTTATTACCCCAGGATCTATTGCCCCAGAATTTATTACCCCAGGATTTATTACTCCAGATCTATTGCCCCAGTATTTATTACCCCAGTACTTAATACCCCAGTATCTATTACTCCAGTATTTTTTACCCCAGGATCTATTGCCCCAGTATTTATTACCCCATGATTTAGTACCCCAAGATTTATTACTCCAGGATTTATTACCTCAGGATTTATTACCCCAGGATTTATTACTCCAGGATCGATTGCCCCACTATTTATTACCCCAGTATTTATTACCCCAAGATTTATTACTCCAGGGTTTATTACCTCAGGATTTATTACCCATGGATTTATTACCCCCGTATCTATTGCCCCAGGATTTATTGCCCCAGTATCTATTACTCCAGTATTTATTACCCCAGTATTTATTACCCCAGGATCTATTGCCCCAGTATCTATTGCTCCAGGATTTATTACCCCAGTATTTATTGCCCCAGTATCTATTACTCCAGTATTTATTACCCCAGGATCTATTGCCCCAGTATCTATTACTCCAGGATTTATTACCCAGCATTTATTGCCAGTATCTATTACCCCAGTATATATTACTCCAGGATTTATTACCCCGCTCTGTCCCTCCCTCTGCCTCTTCCTGACGTCAGGCTCCTGCAGCGCCACTCACTCTGCGCTGGAACAATGGCAGTGGCTGCAGGCATCCGCGCCGCTCTCCTGCTGCTCTCTGCGGCCGCCACCTGCAGCCCAGCCGGCACCGACCCCTTCGACAGCCTCCTGGGGGACACGGCTCGGTGTCAGAGCCTGTGCCGCGAAACCTTCCCCCAGCCCAGGGTAAGGCAGCCGCTCGGCAAAGGGCAGGCAGCCGGAGCGACCCTGGGGCTTCGCTGGAAATGTACGCGGCGGGGGTGGGGAAGGGGCTGGGGGGAGAGGGAGAAGGGGCTGGGGGGAGAGGGAGAAGGGGCTGGGGGGAGAGGGGGAAGGGGCTGGGGGAAGCTGGAGGAAGATAGATTGGAGGAAAAGAGGATGAATGGATGGATGAAGATTGGACAGAGAGAGAGGGGAGAGCTGGAGGGAGGGGGGCGTGGGCGATGGACCCAGAATGTTGCCATTTGGGAGGAAATGTAGCGAATTTCACGCAGGCTGCAACCCACTTCCCAGTGAATCCCTGAAAATGTCTGTGAGGGAGAGAATGGTCGCAGGGCGGCGGGGGAGGGGGGAATGTTTGATGCTATCTTCACCCCTCCCTCAGAGCTGTTTCTTCTGTTTTCAATCCGATTTCAAATCATTACCTCAATGTTTATTGCCCGGTGTTTGCAAAGCTTTGCAGTTAATGTTTGCACATATTGCGTTGTCGCCAGCTGCAGCACAGGTCCCATCTTGTCTGTGTGGAACAGATTGATCCCCAGGTGTATATAATGGTACCCGATTTCCATCTGCTCTCCATTCCAGGGGATGGAGCAGGGTCTATAATCGCCTCACAGACAGAGGAACATTAACGTCTGGGTTTAATCCAATCCGCGATGCAGCGACTAGGGGGATTGATTTTTTTTCTAAGAATCTGAGTGAAACCTTGTTTTTAATCCTTCAATGTGTTTTGCACATGAATTGTTAACCCTATAGTCCCTCTGTAAATGTACAGACAGTGCAATGGTACTGGGCCGTGGACAATGCCAGGTTGCCCTAAGAGAGCTGACATCAGCTCTGTTAACAGTCTGGGACACCAATGTTAGTCTGGGTGGACTGGAGAAAAGGGTTACAACTGAAATGAGAATCGCTTATTGTCACAAACAGGCTTCAAATGAAGTTACTGTGAAAAGCCCTAGTTGCCATATTCCGGCGCCTGTTCAGGGAGGCCGGTGCAGGAATTGAACCGTGCTGCTGGCCTGCCTTGGTCTGCTTTCAAAGCCAGTGATTTAGCCCTGTGCTAAACCAGCCCCTTATGGACCATCTGCTAAGTACCTGCTTGTAGATGATGGAGCAGCAAAGGTAGTGGCCAGGCGGTGCTGCCTCTCTCAATTCAGCATCCAGTTATCAGGCAATTTACAGCATCTACACGAGGAACAACTGCTTGTATCAGTAATTGAGTGGAACCTGTACCCCAGTGAGAATCACTTGTACCCCAGTGAGAGTCAGTGTGTGTGGGACCCATACCCCAGTGAGAGTCAGTGTGTGTGGGACCCGTACCCCAGTGTGTGTGGGACCCATACCCCAGTGAGAGTCCGTGTGTGTGGGACCCGTACCTCAGTGAGAGTCAATGTGTGGAACCCGTATTCCAGTGAGAGGGGTTTACTGTGCTGAACAGTCACTTTTACATGGAAGGAGGGAGATTATGAGTGATTGACCTCGCCACACTCCCATTCATTGCCTTGTGTGGTTTAATTTCTCCTACAGGAGGCGCCGCTGACTGCCTGTCAACGAGGCTGTCGACTATTCTCCATTTGTCAGTTTGTGGATGGGATCAATCGCTTGAACAGCACCAGGGCTGAGTGTGAGGCAGGTAAGGATTGGTGACAGTGTCGAGTGCCAGAGAGCCCAGATAGATACCAGAGTTCCAGATTTCCCCTCCCCTGTGCGTGAGGAAGCACTTCCTGACAACACCCCTGAATGGTCCTGCTCTCATTTTCGAATTCTGAAGTTCTGCTTCCTCCAGCACCCCAATCTGCTCTCCGTGAATCACCTCCGTTTCGTCCCCGTGTGGCCTATCAGAATGAAGTTCAAGCTTGTCCTTATACTGAACTATTCTTCCATCACTTCTTTGGCCATGAGTCTTCACCCTGGGCTCCCAGCTTCCACTTGGACCCTTCCTCTTGGGATGGGGAAGGGGCTGTCTTTTCTGAAGAAAGAGATTGTGATCATAGTCATAGGACAGGATTCCCCATTTGGGAGACAAGTGTTATCGCAGGGAGTGAATTGCGTGTGGGTCGCCTTCCCGTTGGGAACGCGATTGGTGGAGCAATGCTTGACGGTGCAGAAGAGGGAAGAGCACCCTCTTCCCCAGGGTGGTCAGGAGGCTCCGACCCAGCATTGTGAACCAGGCCTGGGAGGAAGATGCATGACCTCCTTAGGGATGCTCGGGTGAGTCACCACCTTTATTCCCCTGGCATCACTCCAGTCCCTCGCTCCTCACATCACCCCCCGATCCACCAGAGGCCAATCAAAACCCACCTGCCTGTATCTCCTTTCCATTCCGCCCTGCACCAAATCTCAACACCTGCAATGTCCTCTTTGGCCAGATGTCATGCATACACATGCCACCCCCGTGTACCTCACCTCCAAGCATCTCACCGTGTCCTTTTATGTGTCACCGAGGAAAAGGCAGCCCATAATCGCCGGGAGCAGGGCAGCACGGTGGCACAGTGGTTAGCATTGTTGCCTACGGCGCTGAGGACACTGGTTCAAATCCTGACCCTGGATCACTGTCCGTGTGGAGTTTGCACATTCTCCCCGTGTCTGCGTGTGTTTCACCCCCACAACCCAAAGATGTGCAGGATAGGTAGATTGGCCATGCTAAATTGCCCCTTAATTGGAAAAAATAATTGGGTACTCTAAATTTATAAAAAATAAGAAAAAATAATCGCCGGGAGCAAGAAGGAGTGGGCGTACCGAACCTCGGGACCCACGTGAAGCAGAAAGCGCTGGAGCCAGCCAGCGAACTTAAGGAGAGGACTATCTTTGATGCGGAGGTCATTATGTGTGAACCAAGTGAGCCCTATAGCAAGCAGTCAGCCCCCTCCCCCCAGAACACTCCGTCCCGAAATCTCATCATGTTTCCTTGCCTTTTATCTTTCAGGGTCACCAACAGGCCAGGCTGGGCTGTCCGAGGGACCTCGCCTCCAGCCAGATCCCCAGCACACCCCAGAGCACCACTCTGGGGAAGACACCAAATTTTTGTCACTGCTGTCACCTGCACCCTCCACCATCGCAGAGACTATCACCTGAGTGGGACATTTTAGTGATGAAGCTCCTGGGTTACCTACTGGTGCGCACGTCACACATGCTGCAGCACATCTGGTGGAGGCTCCTGGGTTACCTACTGGTACGCACGTCACACATGCTGCAGCACATCAGGTGGAGGTAGGGTCTCCCGAGGGAAGGGGCGGTCAGATGGCTGACCAATCCCAGGAAGCAGCTGCAGTCCGGATAGGTGTCGTGCTTTTGGAAATTATGATCCCATCACTGGTACAGAGGCAGACACAGAACCAGCATGTACAGGAGGGGTGTCAGCAACTTTCAAGCGCCTGCAGGTGCAGCTGGTGGAGTCCAACTGCATTCAGGCGCAGGAGATGTTGCTGACGATGCGTGGCACCCAGCCCAACACTGAATGGGTGGCGTCAGCAATAAAGCCATTGATCAAAACATCAAAGGCTTGGGGCAGACTGTGCAGTGATAGCTGAGACTCAGGACAAGGAAGCCCAGTCACAGACAGACATGTCCTGGGCCCACATCATAGAATCATAGAATTTACAGTGCAGCAGGAGGCCATTCGGCCCATCGAGTCTGCACCGGCTCCTGGAAAGAGCACCCTACCCAAGGTCAACACCACCACCCTATCCCTATAACCCAGTAACCCCACCCAACACAGGGCAATTTTGGCCACTAAGGGCAATTTATCACGGCCAATCCACCTACCTGCACATCTTTGGACTGTGGGAGGAAACCGGAGCACCTGGAGGAAACCCACGCACACGGGGAGGATACAGTGACCCAAGTTGGAATTGAACCTGGGACCCTGGAGCTGTGAAGCAATTGTGCTATCCACAATGCTACCGTGCTGCCCACATGGACCAGAGCTTGGTCCAGTCACAAAGGGTCATGGCTGAGGGTGTCGAGAGCATTGGCCAGGTGCTGACTGACCCTAGCCAGTCACAGAGGGTCATGACTGCAGCAGTGAGGGGCATGACTCATGGGGCAGTCTCAGTGCCTCCTGGTTGAGGGCATCGAGACCCTGGTTCAGACCAGGATGGACCTCCATGACTGGCAGTGCCAGGTGACCGTGGAGCCTCTGGAGCTTACTCTGGCCTCACTTCCGTCCCGTGGAGTAACCTGGGGACCTTCGGGCACCCCGAGGGAGGAGGAAGTGATGGGGCCCATGCCAGTGCCACTCACAAGGGGAGGTGCTCAAACACATCAGAGCTTCTGAATGTCCCCCCCACCCACCCACCTGACACTGGTGTACCTCATGCAGGCAGACTAAGGTGGCACCCCGTCACCTGTGGCACCAGAAAGTCAGCCGGGCCCATCCAAGTCCTGCAGACGACGGCCGCCAGTCATCTCAGGTCAGAGGGTGAGATACGCAGCAGGCCGCCTCCACATCTGATATGCTGTTGGGGGTCACACATTAGAGGAGCATTAGAGCAGAAGAGATAAGAAAGTTTGACATCACTTAAGTTGGCACATGTGTAGCACGGAACAGGGCCAGAAGTCCTGCCAGATCAGGCTCCATGCTTGGTTCTTCTGGACGCCCCCCCATCCTCCTCGTTGGATAAGGCCTGGCGTTCTTCCTCCTCCAGTACGTCACCCCTTTGCGGCGTGATGTGCATCACGATTTAGTGCGGCCAATCCACCTACCCTTCACATCTTTGGGTTGTGGGGACGAACCCCACGCAAACACGGGGAGAATGTGCAAACTCCACACTGACAGCTACCCAATTGAAACTGGTCCCTTGACGATGTGAGGCAGCGGTGCTAACCACAGTACCAAGTGCTCATCTAAATGCTTCTTAAATATTGCAAGGGTTCCCGCCTCTATCACCCTTTCAGGGCAGTGAGTTTCACATTCCCTCCATCCTCTGGGTGAAACCGCTTTTCCTCAAATGCCTCGAAATCTTCTGCCCCTTACCTTCAATCTCTGTCCCCTGGTCATTGAACCCTCTACTGAGGGTTTTTGCCACCCTATCTATGTCCCTCGTAATTGTGCACTTCTCAATCAGCTCCCCCCTCAGTCTTCTCTGCTCCAACCCCGGGCTAACCAGCCTCTCTTCATAGCTGAAACGCTCCAGTCCAGGCAACATCCTGGCAAACTCCTTTGCGCCCTCTCAAGTGCAATCGCACCCTTCCTACAGTGTATAGAACAGAACAACACAGTACTCCAGCTGTGGTCTAACCAGACTTTATTCAGCTCCATCATTACATCCTTGCTCTTATATTCTATGCCTCGGCTAACACAGGCAAGTATCCCATGTGCCTACTTAACCACCCTGCTGCCGTCAGGACAGGTAACCCCAAGGCCCCTCTGGCCTCTGCACTTCCCAGTGTACGACCGTTGATTGTGTGTACTTGTGTTTACAGCATGTTTGGAGGCTTACACTCAGATGGAGGAGCAGTACGGCTGCAACACTGGCTGCAGAGAACAGTTCCTCGAGGCAGAGAAGAGACAGAAGCAGGTAACGGCCCACACTGGCAGCGAGCGGCACACAGAGAAGGGCGAGTTGTGGCTACACAGGAAAGAACACGCTGGAGGACATTCTACTGTCCTGTTCAAATACATGGGCAAAATTGCAGTGGGGGAGGGAAGAGGGAAGAGAGTGGACAGATTTGAGGAGCAGCAGGAGGCGCTGTTGAGCCATTCTGTCACCATCTCAGGACATCGCAAAACTCATTCCAGCCAAAAGTGACTATTCGTCACTGTTTATAAAATAAGGTAAAGGGCCAGCCAGGGTGAACTGAATTATTCTTCCATCATTTCCACCTGTGTCCATTTCTTTGGCCATACCATACGTAGCAATGGAATAGTGTTCACCAGGTAGGATGTTTCATATGAAAGGCGGCACCTCCAGCCACGCAGGACTCCCTCAGCACTGACCCTCTGACAGCGCAGCACTCCCCCAGTACTGACCCTCTGACAGTGCAGCACTCCCCCAGTACTGATCCTCCAACAGTGCAATGTACCCTCAGTACAGGCCCTCCGACCGCGCTGCGCTCCCTCAGTACTGACCCCCTGACAGTGCAGCACTCCCCCAGTACTGACCCTCTGACAGTGCAGCACTCCCTCAGTACTGACCCTCTGACAGTGCAGCACTCCCTCAGTACTGACCCTCCGACAGTGCAGGACTCCCTCAGTACTGACCCTCTGACAGTGCAGCACTCCCCCAGTACTGACCCTCCGACAGTGCAGGACTCCCTCAGTACTGACCCTCTGACAGTGCAGCACTCCCCCAGTACTGACCCTCCGACAGTGCAGCACTCCCTCAGTACTGACCCTCTGACAGTGCAGCACTCCCCCAGTACTGACCCTCCGACAGTGCAGGACTCCCTCAGTACTGACCCTCCGACAGTGCAGCACTCCCCCAGTACTGACCCTCTGACAGTGCAGCACTCCTCAGTAATGACCCTCTGACAGTGCAGCACTCCCTCAGTACTGACCCTCTGACAGTGCAGCACTCCCTCAGTACTGACCCTCTGACAGTGCAGCAGTCCCTCAGTACTGACCCTCTGACAGTGCAGCACTCCCCCAGTACTGACCCTCTGACAGTGCAGCACTCCCTCAGTACTGACCCTCTGACAGCGCAGCATTCCCTCAGTACTGACCCTCTGACAGTGCAGCACTCCCTCAGTACTGACCCTCTGACAGTGCAGCGCTCCCTCAGTACTAACCCTCTGACAGCACAGCACTCCCTCAGTACTGACCCTCTGACAGTGCAGCACTCCCTCAGTACTGACCCTCTGACAGTGCAGCACTCCCTCAGTACTGACCCTCTGACAGTGCAGCAGTCCCTCAGTACTGACCCTCTGACAGTGCAGCACTCCCCCAGTACTGACCCTCTGACAGTGCAGCACTCCCTCAGTACTAACCCTTTGACAGCACAGCACTCCCTCAGTACTGACCAGCTGACAGAACAGCACTCCCTCAGTACTGACCCTCAGACAGTGCAGCACTCCCTCAGTACTGAACCTCTGACAGAACAGCACTCCCTCAGTACTGACCCTCAGACAGTGCAGTACTCCCTCAGTACTGACCCTCTGACAGAACAGCATTCCCTCAGTACTGACCCTCAGACAGTGCAGTACTCCCTCAGTGCTGCAGTGGGAATGTCAGTCTGGATTATTTGCTCAAGTGAGGGAGCATAGTGGCACAATGGTTAGCACTGCTGCCTCACAATGCCAGGGACCCGGGTTCAATTCTAGCCAAATATAATAATAATAATAATAATCTTTATTGTCACAAGTAGGCTTACATTAACACTGCAATGAAGTTATTGTGAAAAGCCCCTAGTCGCCACACTCGGGCGCCTGTTCGAGTACATGAGAGGAGAATTCAGAATGTCCAGATTACCAACAACATGTCTTTCGGGACTTGTGGGAGGAAACCAGAGCACCTGGAGGAAACCCACGTAAGCCTCCAACATGCAGACTCCGCACAGTGACCCAAGCCAGGAATTGAACCTGAGACCCTGGTGCTGTGAAGCCATAGTGCTAACCACTATTTTACCATGCTGTAACTGTCTGTGTGGTGTTTGCACTTTCTCCCCGTGTCTGCATGTTTGCTCCGGGTGCTCCACTTTCGTCCCACAGTCCAAAGAAGTGTGGTTAGGTGGATTGTCCATGGTAGTGCAAACTTTTCCGTGCAAGGGCCACATTCAGAAATTCACAATTTTAAAGGGCCGCATAGTATATTAATTAATAGTCCCGGTTGTAACCAATTAGCGTGCGGCATATACCTCAGCGCTTCCCCCGGCGGCATCCTGCTATTTTAGCCCTCTTTTTCTCTACTTTTCAAAAATGGCGCTTCACCCGGTTATGATTCTGGGAGCCTCATATAGAACATAGAACAGCACAGAACAGGCCCTTCGGCCCTCGATGTTGTGCCGAGCAATGATCACCCTACTCAAGTCAACGTATCCACCTATACCAGTAACCCAACAGCCCCCTCCCCATTAACTTTGTAAAAAAAAATTTTAAATTAAAAAACATTTTTTTTTTTTTTTATGACTTGATCTTGGTGGGCCGCATAAAGACCGCGGGCCGTAGTTTGCCCACCCCTGGGTTACGGGTACGACAACACGGTAGCACTGTGGTTAACATTGCTGCCTCACGGCGCCAAGGTCCCAGGTTCGATACCGGCTCTGGGTCACTGTCCGTATGGAGTTTGCACATTCTCCCCGTGTTTGCGTGGGTTTCGCCCCCACAATCGAAAGATGTGCAGGGTAGGTCGATTGGCCACATTAAATCGCCCCTTAATTGGAAAAGATTAATTGGGTACTCTAAATTGATTTTGAAAACGGTGGGGTTGCGGGTGAATAGGGTTAGGTAGGGTTCACTTTCAGAGAGTTGGTGCAGACTCGATGGGCCGAATGACCTGCTTCTGCACTATAGGGATCCTATCATTCTCTGAAGTCTCTGCAGTGGGGTTTGAATGAAGGGTCTTTTTATTCCTCTACTTGTAAGATAACCTCCCAGTCCGTTAATTCCCTGTCTGAGTTTTCAGTTAATGCCCGGCCTGTTGTTAATCCGCTCTGTGGCTCTGTGTTTAATGAAGGTCCAAGCTGCAGAGGTTTCCGTGTGGAAAGTTACTGTGGCAGCTCTCTGACACTTGGTACCCTGTCGAGCTCCAAGACATCAAAATCCCTCAGCTGTGTCCTTGTACCTTTAGAGCCATGCTCAATGGTTCAGACCTCCAGGTGTTACTCAGAAGGCTGTTTGTTTAATAGGCTTGGGCTGACAACTGGCAATATCTTTCAAGTGCCAGACAATGACCATCTCCAACAAGAGAGAATGTGACCATTGTCTTTGACATTGAATAGCATTACCATCGCTGAATCCCCCAGTGATCAGAAACTGAACTGGACTAGCTATTTAATTAGTATGGCTACACGAGCAGGTGAGAGGCTGGGAACCCTGCAGTGCATTTCCCCAAAGCCTGTCCACAATCCGTAAGGCACAAGTCAGGATTGCTCGCCCTTCCACAAACATTCAAACCCTCCACCGCAACGAACAGTGGCAGCCGTGTGTGCCATCTACAAGACGCACTGCAGTAACTCACCAAGGTTCCTTAGGCAACATCTTCCAACCCCATAACCACTGCCATCTAGAAGCAGAAGGGCAACAGACATTATGGGGACCCCACCACCAGGATGTTCCCTTTCAAGCCACTCACCACCTTGACTTGGAACTATATCGCCGCTCCTTCACTGTCACTGGGTCAAAATCCTAGAACTCCTTCAGGGCAGCATGGTAGCATGGTGGTAAGCATAAATGCTTCACAGCTCCAGGGTCCCAGGTTCGATTCCCGGCTGGGTCACTGTCTGTGCGGAGTCTGCACGTCCTCCCCGTGTGTGCGTGGGTTTCCTCCGGGTGCTCCGGTTTCCTCCCACAGTCCAAAGATGTGCGGGTTAGGTGGATTGGCCATGCTAAATTGCCCGTAGTGTCCTAAAAGTAAGGTTTGGGGGGGGGGGGGGGGGGGGGGGGGGGGGGGGGGGGGGGGGGGGGGGGGGGTTGTTGGGTTACGGGTATAGGGTGGATACGTGGGTTTGAGTAGGGTGATCATTGCTCCGCACAACATCGAGGGCCGAAGGGCCTGTTCTGTGCTGTACTGTTCTATGTTCCTTCCCTAACAGCACCGAGGGTGTACCTACACCTCGGGGACTGCAGCGATTCACCACCACCTTCTGGAGGGCAACTAGGGATGGGCAATAAACGCTGGCCTAACCAGCGACACCCACCTCCTGTAAATTAATAAATGGTTGTGATTTTTGAAAGATGCTAATCCAGTAATCAGACTTTCCCCCTGGAGCTCTTGACCAGCTGACTGCTCCCTGGGACTCAAAACCTCAGTCAGGGGTCAGCTGGCAGTGGGATTCTGATGAAGACTGTGTTGCAAGGCAGTCCCATCCTCTCTCCCCTCTCCTACAGTGAAAGACAATGCTCGGGCCTAATGTTATTGCTCAATGAATATCACTCTCATGATAATTCTGATCTTTGTGTTCAACTCCCTCCATATCCCTGCCCCACAACTCACCGAGATCTCTACGTTCCTCTGATTCAGCCCTCTTTTTGTTTTTTTGTAACCGTGCGATCCTCCAGTGGCCATGCTTCCAGCTCTCTGGGCTCCCTTTTTTACGAGGGCAGTTAAGAGTTGACCAATTTGCTGGTTATCGATAATGGTTTCCTGGTTATCGTTACTGAGACTAGCTTCTATATTTATTAATTGAATTTAAATTCCACCAGCTGCCGTGGTGGGATTTGAACCCGCATCCCCAAGACATTAGCCTGGGCCTCTGAACCACAAGTTCAGTGACATTGCCACTAAACCAACATCTCCCTATAAATGTCAAGAACACAGCTTGTAGGTGTTTGTAGGGTAAAAGTATTGAGGGTTACTGAACCAAGGTGGGTAGATTTGAGTTGAGATACAGAGCAGCCACGCTATAATTAAATGGTGGACACTCACTGCCCCTATAGGTTGTATGTCCACCTTCCACTGACCACCCAGGTGGTCATTCTTCATGTCTGAGGTTTGGATAGCAGACTGTTCAACTTCAGGGGCATCACTTCTGAGGACAGTTCCTGTTTTTAAAAATAATTTAGTGTACCCAATTCATATTTAACAATTAAGGGGCAATTTAGCATGGCTAATCCACCTACCCTGCCCATCTTTTGGGCTGTGGAGGCGAAACCCACGCAAACACGGGGAGAATGTGCAAACTCCACACGGACAGTGAACCTGGGACCTCGGCGCCGTGAGGCAGCAGTGCTAACCACTGCGCCGCCGTGCTGCCCCTCAATTCCTGTTTTAACCGTGCATGTGCTCTCTGACAAGATTCATTCTTGACTTGGACCTTGGCCGCCATGTGCACTGAGGCCAATTGAAGCTCGTCCTACTCTGTCATAGATGAGATCAACATGAGGCTGAGGCAGCTAGTCAGTCCAGCTTAGTACCGGGCGTAACAATGGGTCTGCTTCAAAAGAGTTATTATGTTAAGCCGAGAATAGATTTTCATGGAGGATGTCTCTCCCTGTCTCTCTCTAGCTCCTGACAACACCCCCTGAAGACCCGTCAATCTCCATCTTTGACTATGTATCCACCCTGTGCAGTGACATTGTGAGCTCAGCTCAGAGTTTCATCTCCTCCACCTGGACCTTCTATCTGCAGGCTGATGATGGCAAAGTTGTTGTGTTCCAGGTAAAGCAATCACTGCGCTCGTCTCTCTCTCTCGCTCACTCTCTCTTGCTCTCACTCTCTCTCTCTCTCTCCTCACGTTCTCTCTCTCTCTCTATCCTCCATCTCTTTCTCTGTCCTCCTTTTTCTTTCCTTCTCTCTTTCTCCCTCCTTCTTATCCATCCCAGCCTTCTTGTCCACCCCAACTCTTGCGCTTGTCGCCTCTCTTTCCCCCTCTCCATAAGACATGGGAGCAGAACTAGGCCATTCAGTCCATCAACACTGCTCTGCCATTCAAAGAGATCATGACTGATCGGATGTGATAATCCTCAATTCAATTTCCTCGCCTTATCCCCATAACCCTCGAATTCCCTTACTGATTAAAAATCTGACTATCTCAGCCTTGAACAGACTTAATGACCCAGCCTCTACAGCTCTCTGCGGTAAAGAATTCCATAGATTCACCATCCTCTTAGAGAAGAAGTTCCTCCTCAACTCTGTCTTCGATGGGCGACCCCTTACTCTGAGATTCTGCCCTCTGGTCCTCAGCTCTCCCACAAAGGGAAATGACCTCTCAGCATCTACCCTGTCAAGCCCCTGAGAATCCGATATGTCTCAATAAGATCGCCTCTCATTCTTTTTTAAATTAAAAATTTTTTTTTTTTTAGTGTACCCAATTCTTTTTTTTTTACTAATGAAGAGGCAATTTAGTATGGCCAATCCACCCACCCTGCACATCTTTGGGTTGTGAGGGTGAGACCCACGCAGATGCGGGGAGTCCACAAGGACAATTAACCGGGACTGAGATCAAACCCGGGTCCTCAGCGCTGTGAGGTAGCAGTGCTAACCACTGCGCCCCAGTGCTGACCAACCTCTCATTTTCTAAACTTATCAGTACAGCCCAACCTACTCAACCTCTCCTTATAAGAAAATCCCTCCAGCCTCAGGATCATCTGAGTGAACCTTCTCTGGACTGCCTCCAGTGTCAGTATATCTTTCCTTAGATAAGGAGACCAGACTGTTCACAATATTCCACGTATGGTCCAATTAGTGCCTTGTATAGTTTTAGCAGGACTTCCCTATTTTTATTCTCCGTTCCCTGTGAAATATAGGCCAACATTCTATTTGCCTTCCCTATTACCTGCTGAACTTGCACACTAGCTTTTTGTGATTTCTGCACGAGAACCCCCTAATCCCTCTGTGCTGCAGCTTTCTGCCGTCTTTCTCCACTTAAATAATATTCAGCTCCTTTATTCTTCCTACCAAAGTGCATCACTTCACATTTTCCTACGTTATATTCCATCTGCCAATTTTCTGCCCACTCACCTAACCTGGCCCTCCCCCATCAGAGAGACCTCCCCCCACCACACACACACACACATTTCCTCTAGTAAAAGTTATTGTATTATTTTCCTCCCCTACTTTTGCCCCTTGATTATTTAGTATTTTTGCAATGTCATTCGGGTCATCCACCGCGAAGACTGATGCAAAGTGTCTGTTCAACTCCTCGGCCATTTCCTGGTTCCCCATTATTATTCCCCCAGACTCGTATGTTCACTTTGGCCTCTCCTTTTTTCTAAAGTTAAAGAAGCTCTTGCTATCCATTTTTATGTTACTTGCTAGTTTACCCTCGCAGCTTGTCTTCTCCCTCTTATGATTTTTTTGGTCATCTTTTGTTGGTTTTTGAAACGTTCCCAGTCCTCTGGTTTACCTATAATCTTTGCCACATCGTATGTTTTTTCTTTCAGTTTAATACTATCCTTAACTTGTGGTTAACCATGGGATATATTTTGTTGTGAGTCATGAACTATTTTCATAAATGCCTCCCATTGCTGATCACCTGATCAACTGTCTTCAATGCTAAAGTCCTTTTGCAGTTCACTTCAGCTACACTGCCCTCATTCCTTTATAATTATCCTGAAGTGAAGCACGGTTTTTCCTTTTGATAGAAAGAATTTTTATTGAGCAAATTTTCAATAATTTTACAATACAAAACACCCCCCCCCCACCCCCCACACACGCACACACACACGGTCAATGGTAACCAAGTCCCCAAAATGCATGACGAACAAACCCCAACAATTATAGAACCCCCCTCTCGCCCCCCTCAAAGGAAATGTCACCTTTTCCAGGGTCAGAAACTCCAGCAGGTCCCCCCGCCATGCTGAGTCATAGACTGGAGAAGCTGACCGCCAACCTAACAAGACCCTCCCGTGAGCAATCAGTGAGGCGAAGGCTGAAACATCTGCCCCCACACCCGCCTGCAACTCCAGCAAGTCCGACATCCCGAATATGGCCTCCAGGGGACCAGGCTCCACGTCCACACGTAAAACCTCTGAAATAGTGCTGAACACCATCTCCAAAACCTCTCCAGCTTCGGGCAGGACCAAAACATACGCAAATGGCTCACGGCCCCTCCACATCACTCACAGACATCCTCCAACACCTTTGAACAAGCGGCTCATCCAAGACTTTGTCAGGTGTGCCCTGTACACCACCTTCAGCTGTATCAGCCCCAGCCTCGAGCATGAAGTCAAGGCGTTTACCCCCCTCAACACCTCACACCCTCCTCCAGCACTACCCCCAACTCTTCCTTCCACCTCACTTCAACACCCTTCAAGGACATCACCCCCCACAAATCCTTCTCCCCCCCCCCCCCCCCTTTCACCATGCGCCAACCCCAACTTCTAGAAACTTCTCCAAACTCACAAGTCACCCTCCCCAGAAACAAATCTTTCATTTCCTTAATCTCCCTCTCTTCCCATCCATGGAATCTTGTATCCATCCTCCCCGGCTCCAACCCATGATTCCTCTAATCGGCATTACCCCTGACCCAGCTCCCAAACTAAAATGCTGCCTAAGCTGCCTCCAGATCTACAACATGGCCACTACCACCGGACTCACCGAATACTTCCCTGGTGCCATTGGGAGTGGCGCCGTTGCCAGCAACCCCGCAGGAGCACGTCTCCATCCTCACCCACAAAGCCCTGCTTCAGCCCTGAACCTTCTCTGCATTTGCCGCCCAATAATAATACAACAAATTCGGGAGGCCGATGCCCCCCGCCTGCCGTCCCCTGTGCAGTGTCACCCTCCTAATCCAGGCCACCTTCCCCGCCCAAACAAAGAGAGATAAACCTGTCCACCCCTGAAAAGGGCCTTGGCAAAAAAAACTGGCAGACATTGAAACAAAAACAGGAATCAGGGCAAAACATTCATCTTCCACTGGCCGTACCCAGCCCACCAACGACAGGAAGATGTCCCTCCTCACCAAGCCGATTCACCGACCCGTCCGAGGTGGGGGGGGGGGGGGGGGGGGGGTCGGAGAATTCAGCCCATAATTTTCTGCTCACACTTGCCATCGGGTCCTTATATAGCAGCTGCACCCACGCCAGAAACCTCGGCCCAATCCAAATTTCTCCGACTCCATCTCCACTCCACTCCACTCCATCCAATCAAACACCTTCTCTGCATCTAATGCCACCAACACCTCTGTCTCCCTTCCCTCCGCTGGAGAAAGCACCACATTCAACAGTCGCCTCACATTCAAGAACAACTGCCTTCCCATCACGAACCCTGTGTGGTCCTCCCCAAACACCTTTGGAAGGCACCCCTGCAGTCTTAACATCAACATCTTTGCCAATTCCTTTTTTTTTTCTTTTTTAAAAAATAAATTTAGAGTACCCAATAATTTTTTTTTTCTAATTAAGGGGCAATTTAGTGTGGCCAATCCACCGGCTCCTCCAACCCTGCACTCTCTGTCTCTCCCAATCTCGGACACTCCAGCCCACCCAGAAACTCTCTCATATCTGGTGGCTCTGACCTATACAAGTCCCTATAGAACTCCTCAAACACTTTATTAATTTGCCACCATCAACTCTCCCACCTTGTCCGGCACCCAAACCATCTCCCTCATCGCAGCCTCTCTTTGGAACTGACCTGCCAACATACGCCCTTCTTCCCCATACTCATAGACAAGTACAGTTGTTTATGACTCAAGTTTCTCACTCTCAAATTGAATGCTAAATTCTACCATGTTATTTATGGTCACTGTTTTCTCAAGGAGCTTTTACTCTGAGATTGTTCCTTATGCCTGCCTCATTACACATTGCCAGACCCAAAACAGCCCGATCCCTAGTTGGAACCACAACATATTGTTCTAGGAAACTGTCTGGAATACATTCTCTGAATTCTTCCTCGTGGCTACCTCTAGCAATTTGATTTTCCCAACCTGCATGAAGATTAAAGTCACCCATGATTAAAGTGCTGGCTTTTTTGCATGCCTTTATTATCTCCTGATTTATTATTTGTCCTACAGCATAGCTACTGTTTGTGGGCCTATAGACTACTCCCACCAGTGTCGTCTTCCCTTGCTATTTCTTACCTCCACCTATATGGATTCTAAATCTTCCAATCCAAGATCATTTCTTGCTATAGCATATCTTCCATCTCGTACTAACAAAGCTGCCCCACCACTCTCCTTGCTCCCTGTCCTTACGAAAGTTCACAAACCTCTGAACATTTAGTCCCCAACTTTGATCTCCTTGTAACCACATCACTGTAATGACTATAAGATCATACTCGTTAACCGCAATTTGTGCCATTAATTCATTTATTTTGTGCCGAATACGAGGTGCATTTAAGTAAAGAGCCATTAATTTTGCCTTTTTACCCTTTGACCTTATTTGTTGCTTCGCTCCACCCCACTCCCTTGCCTCTATTTAGTTTAATGCCTCTCTACTTACTCCCCTAGCTATGCAATTTACAATTACACTGATCCCAGCATAATTCCGATGTAGGCTGCCCATAATGGTACAGCCCCAGCTTTTCCCAATACTAATGCTAGTGCCCCACAAACAGAAACCTCTTCTCCCACATCAGTCTTTTGAGCCACATATTGTTCTCTCTCATTTTAAGTACCCCTGCCAATTTGCACACAGCTCCGGTAGCAATCATGAGATTATAACCTTGGAGATTCTATTGTTTAATTTAGTTCTAATCCCTCAA